>NC_056707.1:9910530-10515530 GCF_018831695.1 Puntigrus tetrazona
GAGGTATGTTAGCATGGTGGAACAACAGAAAGAATGGATGGTGTGTTTAAAGAGGGACAGGGATGTCAGAATGGGGGCATAACATGCCTGTCCTACCAGTGGCTCTGTGTGATGCTCCTTGTGCCCACACCGAACACGACCATGACTCACAGATCCCATACCATTAAACTGTTCCTGCTGGTCGCACATGTCCATTTGTTCAGCCTCTCAAGACATGCGTATTGCATGAGCCTATGCAGCAACGCCTGCCGCTTGACAACTCAGCCCACACGGTTAGTCACAATCAACAGCCAACCGCTAACAATGAGCTTTTTTGTAATAAGTAGCAGTCACTGATAAGCTCATGTGACTGTGAGACATCAGCGTATGTGTGTGTGATCAGAGCTGGAAGGATAAAAGTTTAATTACAATTGCAATTAAGAGGACTATTGATACTGTATATCATGGTGGCAGGTGGCAAGCAGCATTACACAAATGTTGCTGTGCCCTACTTAATAATAGGGTGGGCTGGCACACAGATGGACTGGCATTCTGTCAGGTAGATTCTCTGTTACTCCACCAGAAAAGTGATTGATTTGTTCTGCATAAATCCACTCCAGGCATTAAAAGTAAACCAATTAGCGTGAGATCCATTAACTTGAGCAATGACGAAAGTTGGAGAGGATCTCAGGCTGACGCCCAAATGTCAAAAAAGAAAAGAAAAAAAAAGCTGCATTTCAAAATGTCATTTAAAAAAATTCCCAAAGTGACTATCCAAGCAAATCCAAACTTACATTGCTGGAAAAACTGTTTGGAAAAGAAATCAGTTACTAAGACTCAAATTAATCAAATTAAATGTGTATTTAGTGACAGTTAATAACGAGATCCTCAAAAAGGACAATTTAAACACATAAACAATTTGCCCTAAAGAAATTACAAATAAAAACTAAAAATTAGGCTAAATGCTAGAAGTGAATTACAACATTACAATGTACAGTTTAAAAATATATAATAAGTTTGAGTTTTCAAACATTAAAGCTAAATTAAGATTATGGTAAATAGGTGAACTGGTATATATATATATATATATATATATATATATATATATATATTATAGTCATTTCCATGAGAACTGATCTAAATGTTTAAGCTTATAATGATATTCTAGTGAACTGTGTGTTTCTTAAATTTATAGCAAAAAGTTTAGGCAGGAGCCTTTCTATTCTAACATGACAATGCTTCTGTTTATAATGCAGGCTTCAAAAGAAATGTCTGATTGAGTCAGTGTGGAAGAACTTGACTGGTCTGCGTAAAGCCAAGTCCTAATCCCAGCTGAACACCTCTGGTGTGACTTTAAATGCAGACCTTGAGGCAAAAGGGCCAAATACTAATGACTTATACGTAAAGGGTACAGCCATTTTAGATGCTTCCAAAACTGTTGCAAAAGAGATGGATATACCATTTAAGATATATTCATTATGTTTCCATTTTTGTGGCCACAGTTTTGAAGTGCCATTTTCTGCTCTAAAGAAGCATGTGTCCTAATACTTTTATACAGTCTCGACTGCAAGTCATTGGTGTTTGGTGATGGGTTTTTGTCATTTAAAGTCATATCAGAAAAACTATGCTCTGTGCAGACCAATAAAGTTCTTCCTACTATTAACATATGATGCCTGACATTTCAAGTACAGATTCAGACAGGACTTAGAAAGTTGCCTCTAAATGATTTAAAAAAGAAAATTAAATCATATTTTTAATCTATTATTGATTTTATTCTCTTTTAAATTGGATGGGCTGTCACTCGTTCTTGAACCACAAACATTTTACACAGAAAGCGGGCGAAAGGTCTAAATTCAAGGACAATACTGTAACTATAACTTTCTCCATGTGCTGACTGACAGCTTAAGTTATGGCTTTAATGAAAGGTCAAAAAAATGAGAAGTTGTGAGGAGGAAAAATATAATAACAATTTCCACACAAATCACAGACATTGCTATCAGGATAGAATTTGATTTCTCAGAGGACCCTTGAGTTATCTGAAAAACAGTAGGTAATTTTCTCTGTAATTCGCACCAAGGTTGTGAAAGAAAATTACAGATGTGTTTGATTCAAACGGAAAAAAAAAATAAAAAAATCACTAAAGTACATCTGTGAAACACGATTTATGTAGCCTCCTGCAGGAAAACCTGCTCCAGTCTGAATAAAGCTCATGAACGCAAAAACAGTGCTGCCAGGAAGCATACTACACTATAAATCAGGGCTAAAGTGAGAGTTCAGAGGGGCTCACCGGTGAGGTTAGTACGGGCGCTGTAGAGCCCAGGTAGCGGCTGTCTGTGTTAGGAGTGTAGCACCGTACATGCCCTGGTCTGTGGCCTGCAGCTTGGTGATGTGCAGCAGGACAGAGTCTCCGCTCAGCCTCTCGATGTAGATCTCCTTGCTGTTGGCGCGCTGGGAGTACTGCAAGGCGTAAAGGCGTAGTTGTGCTGCGATGTGCTCACGATACGGATCTCTCGATCGGGAGGCGGTGTAAGATACATGGACCATTCAAAGTCTTGCCTCGACTTCCCTTGTAGCCGGTCACGTTACACCAGATGGTGATGTGAGAGCCTTCTGTTCGGATCAAGGGCCCCTGGCTGAACTGTGACCTGCCGCTGAGCCGGGCATGAGACCACTGTAAGAAAGACAGAAGGGGTCAAAAATCTGAGTATATTCGATATAAACATCAAAACAATTACATTTTTTACTTAAAATGGTGTTTTGTTTTTACTATCAACTATCAACCAACTATCATAACCAGTCAAAAGGTATTTCTCAATAATCTAGTCATAATCCCAATGTAAAAGTCAATACTGTCTTTTAAGAAAACATTCAAGCTTTTGAGTGCTTGAAATTTGTGTGTTTGAGTGCATGTGGAGTTTGGCATGTGAAGAATCATCGGCTCTTCAAGAAATCAAGTGGCCTTCAGCCAAGAGACCCATTATACAGAAAACACAGCCACTCAATAGAATCACCTTTTGAGAAACACACACAGCGTGTTCAAGTGCAATCAAAAAAATATACTGTAAATAGAAAAAAAAAATCGTACAATATATTAATGTGCATCTCGTCAGTAGCCGGTTGCTTTGTAACGGTAAATCTCCATCACCTGCAATCAAGGCACTGGTTTTACTGACAAGTTCAGCATATATATTTTGCCCAGCCCTAACTGTAAATAATACAATTAACACACTTATAGAAGGTCAAAGTTCTAGCATATAATGAGTTTATGAATACACTCAGCTCAGGTCTTACGTATAAAAATAGCGAGAGATGTGCCTAAACAGGTCTAAGACTTAAATTAAGAGTATATTTGGATTGGGAAATGACGTGGAAAATAATGCTGTCAAATTGGACAGGTTTTGAAATGGAAAATCTTCTCTCCATGCAAGCAGATGAAGAAATTAGTCGACTGATTACTGAATCTAAAGATTGTCTCATTTATAGGAAAAAAAAAACTAGCCACACAGGACCGAAGACAAATCACATAATAAAATTGTAGTACTTCTGTGCAGATCAGTAAATGGTAGCAAAATGTGAGTAGCAGATGTGGAACATTTTCATAGAAAAGGTAATCTGCCAATTTTAGTGCAATTTAATGGCTTTCACGTGTGAAAGTGGCAATTATTCATATTTGTTTGTGTATAAAGTTGTTACTTTCCTGTAAAATTATAACATAATACATTTATATTGTTGAATACTTAGAGAATATGTGGAAAACAGTTTTTTGTTCAGTGACGTATACGTACATACATATTCATTTCATACAGAAATCTTTGAATTTAAGAACAGGAATTGTAATAATAATACAATAATAATAATAATAATAATACACTATTATTATTATATTATAATTAATCAGTCATTTTTAATGAGCAAAGGCACAAACTCCAACTTTACATACAGTACAGTAGGCAACATATAAACAGCGCTTTTATATCGTCACTGAGAAAAGTATCTGTTGAAACATAACGATCACACCAATAAATTTAACCAATTTTGTAAAAAAAAAATAACCCACAATGTAAGACTTTTAAGGTTAGTTTTAAGGTGAACCGTGAATTTAACAAGATTTTTATTACAGTGTAACAGTATTTATTGTATTTACTACTTGATTCTCCCAAGCCACTTTAAGAAGTTTTACAGCATCTGCATCTCTGAGACAGCCACAAAACCTCCTCTGTGAGAATAATGAGAGTTCTGCACACAATGAAAGATGTTAACTGATAAACTAACGTCGTCCTAGCCTGTCCATGTTTGACAAAGACGTAGGAAAAAGGAAGACAAGTGTGAACATTTGGAGTTGAGAGAACAGGGAGAAAGTCATTCCTCGGATGTCATTGTCCAATCGGTAACAGAAAAAAGACGCAGCCCATCTGTTAGTGCGGCCCGTCTGGTGTGGATCTGTGACAATGAGTGAGCGTGTTTGTGTGGGTGAACGCTTCCCACGCCTCAGAAGAGACGTCAGTGATTTAATTACTTCTAAATATGCAAGCGCATCTGCATCTCTGGGCCATCCCATGGTGAACTGAAAGTGGCTTTTATCACTTACTTTATCTGTTTCCTTCCCTCTCGTAACCCCTGTACACCCCACACACGCCTGTGCTTCCTCAAGCCAGCTGCCCACACACACAGACACTCCAGAAAACACCACTGAAACTGCAACCTAGTGCTATGTCGGTAAACAGCTCTATAGAACGGCAGCAGACAGCTGGGTTATCTTGACTGCTGCACTATGGCACGAGCGTGCACATGGGAATTTACACTTCCCAAGGTGATCTGATGTTTGTCAAGCCCTGCATTTCTCTCTCTCTCCATGACATCCGGCTCTGTAGGAGACCCGTGTTTACGCTCTGCCAACCTGGCTCCCCATAAACACTTTCATGTGCAGTAAATTGTTCTCTATTCAGTCAGTATTATGGCTCAACAATAGAGCCAAACTAGTCTCGGAGCAAAGCATGAGGTCTGGACCACATTGAGGCATATTTTAAGTCAATAATTAACTATATAAAGATGCGTAGTCCGCACAGTTGAAATATAAAGTAATTGAAGATTATGTACAAATGAGGACGATAAAAATGCCTTCTCTCAAGTACTTATAGAGTTCTGTTTTCTTATTATCTGTAACACTACTAATATTATGACACTTAAATCACTTACTGTATTAAATTATAAACACAGACATAACAGCAAAATAAATGTGCTTCAGAAAAACGAATTTATAATACAGAATTGCCTCAAATGAAATTCCTAATACCTTTTTATTAGTCCAAGAAAAAGAAAACAAAGATTTCTATTACCATTTAAAATATTTTATATTTAGAAAATAAAATCTCCAAAAGTGACAGTAAAAGTAATCATTTATAAATGACTTCTATTTCAGATAAAAACTGTTCTTTGAACGTTCTATTCATCTCAAATCATGACATGATTTGGCATATTTGTCTCTACAAAAACCATCATAGGTGCATAGCAACCAACAACCACTGACCACATTATGGTATACAATATACTTTTTTGCATGTACTAACCAACATCAGACAGTCAGTTACCTCTCCATATGCATTCTGCAACTTTACGTCTAATGCTAGCACCTAACTCTCTTCCAAGTCTCTGTCCCGTTTACATTCCACAGACCCACTTTATATCGGTTTCAGCCTCACTTTTGGTATTTTCATTTTAACCATCTTCCTTATTGAAGATGTGACCCTGGTCTGTCTGCTGAAGTTTGCTTCACTGTGCCAAAGTCCTCAGAGCCACTGTTCAGGCGTCTGAGTTTCAAAGGCTGGCTGGGAGACATTTCCCCTGAAAACCAGACTTCACCTGTCAGCTCAGACCACTGCAAGAGCACTGACTGTTACACAGCTGTCCATACAATCCAAGTTTGAATTAGTTCATACATCTGTTAGATTGATTTGCAGGATATCCACTGGTAAACAATGGTGTCTCGTTGTTTAAGAAAAAAAAAAAGTCTTTACGGTACAGTATGTGGTTATGAAATATCATCAAACCGGTTTCGATTTTTAAGTGCACCAGGGTCCATTTTGCAATTCCGGCACGCCTGGAGTGACAGGCCAGCATTTAAGCCCTGTCGTTCAACAGATGAAAGCGACAGCCTGCTAGACCATAAACCATCAGTATGATTTCAGCAGGATGAAGATTTCATATGACACATTAAATCCAGAGACATTTCAGAGATATTTAACTGGGAACATTCATGTCAGGCTCATTCCTCTTTTGAGCTCGGCTGATGAAAGTAGTGTTTTCATGTGGGTCACAGAAGACTTCCCCAGAATAACCAGCTCTGGCCTGCCATCAGCTCTGCAGCATTAAATATGGATCACATACTGTATAAAACACCATGCGTTTCTAACAACACGTGATCTCTCTCCTGTGGAGGAGGAGGACGGCATAAGAGTTTTGTCTGTTTCAAATACATTTTAATACCAGTTTACAATACTTTATTAAAAGTACACCACAGGAGTTGTTTGTCCTCTGGGTGCCAAGCATGAGAGAGATTTCATGAAAGTTTTATTTCACCTAGCTTCTATCATGGTCTTGAGCAACCTTATACTGTTGACAACAATAAACCTCACTAAACTATTTAAACTATTTTCACTCTAATATATGCTAATTAGCAGTGTAAACTAATCATATAGAGTCAATAATTTTTGTATTATTTTTAGTGAATTTAATAGTCTACTCCTCTAGTACTTATTTTTTTAATGGACTTAAACTATTACCCAATTATAACATGTTTGCCCAATTTTTGTTTGTTAACATTGACTTCCATAGTTTTTTTCCCCCATACTATGGAATCTTCATTGTTATAATTACATTACTTCCCTGCATTTCAACAATCCAGAATGTCTGTTATTAGACTGAAACTCAAAACATCGTCAATGCTCGTGCTCTTGTTGAAGGAAACCTGCATGACTATTTTTTTCCACTGAACCAAAGGCATTTTGATTCCTATGCAATTGATAATATCTCAAAAAACTAAAAAATACAAAAATAAACAATCCCAAAACAGTCCACACTGTAAACAAGACCAACCAATTCACTAAAAACAAAACTTTTCTCACAAACTCTGCAAAAAGAGCTAAGGTGGATGTCGAGACATTCAATAAATAAACATTTCATGCTGCGTTTACATAAAGAACAAGTCATTATACACACAACTTCTGTGCGTGTGAGTGGAGTGTTCCCTGTTAATTTAGACAGTTTACAGTTTAAAAGTTTACACATTTATTTACATTTACATGTACTAAATGTCATGTAGACAAGTAAAAGATCATAGGAATTAGGCTAACTCTCAGTTCCCAACCATAATTATTACTACACAAATCATTGTAAAGAGACTCCCATGGGAACAGATGAACAGAACAAAACCACTATGACAACAATTAAATTCAGAAGACAACGCGAGTAGATAGACAAAGAAAAAGAGAGCAAACTAGATCAAATGTGGGCAAAGATCAAAAGAAAACCTGTTTAAAGGTAGAATACAAGAATGAGCAAGTAAAACAACGAAAGAGGAGACTATAGTCTAGTCTTTGGTCAGCACAAAAGTCTCTGATAAATACTGGTACATGAAAGACAACCACTTTCCCAAGCCTGCTGTTTGTCTTGCTTTAATTGCCTCTCACACATGGAGTCCAAAAGCACTTTAATGGAGCTGCTGTGTATACAGACAGAAGCCATGATGCCGTGTCTCACAGCCCAAGAGAGTAACGCAATACCCCTCAAAAGACATACTCATATACACACAGCTCTGGTGTTTAACAGGAAGACACACACACACGGAGCAAATTGGCCTAGACCATTACCACCATCACCACACCTCGCAAACTCCAAACCCAGTGGAGCAATTACCAAAATCTCTTCTGCTCATTTGATGCAGGCCAGAGTGTAAGCACTTTCTCACAAGGAGAGTAAAAAGGGGCTTGGCGGGAAACCACAGCCAATTAGAGGAGGATGTAGCAAGGCAAATGACCAGAGGAGGGGATCATATTGAGAAGGAATACAAGTTCACAGCATTTGGCAACCCAAAATCCAATTTCTTTTGTCTAAGTGTGAAAGTGATCACATTTTTCAGAGCAGTGTGAACACAAAAAAAATCCAATCTTTTCAATCCGATTTGGGCAGCTTTGATATGTGGTCCTTGATCCGATTATGTGTCCAATTCATGGCCATGTGACCCAAGCGTGAACCATCAGATTGGAATTGAATGGTTTCTTTGACGCCAATTTTTTTGTTATGTACACATAAGCAGTGCACGTGACTTACTGATTTAGTAAATGTGTGAATGGGGTTGCTTTTACGCTGGCCGTCTATCTGAGTTTGTGGTAAATGTAAAGCGGACAATATCAAACCAATAAAAACAGATTTGAGTGAAAAAAAAATATTAAATAGAATTCAAGGTGAGCTTTAAGAGAAGCAAAACAAATGAAAACTGCCATTATCAATCTCATGTCATTTTAAGCTTGTATTTGTAAAAATCTGTGTATTTTTGCATTTCCTGTTGTTTTGCGATTGCGGTCACTTCACTTCTACATACAGTAATACTTTAGGGTGCTGGCTTTCTGTCTGTTATCTAAGAGCTGAGCTGAACCAGAAAGTGACAAGCAGCTTTTTGATACGTTTAAGGTTTAACAGAGCTCGGCTGAGTAAAAAGACAGATTTAAGAAGCCTGTCCCCACTTGAGATAAGAAGGAACTTGGGTCTAATGAGGTTTCACAGGAGAGGTGCAAGATTACAGTTGCATAAAACAAGGAAGTCAGAGCTTGTGCATCTAGTTACTGTGCCAAAATACATAAACTAAGAGAAATGCAAGCCAGCAGGCCTATTGGCTACTGAGTGAATTTCTGAGATTGTAATTAGACCAAACATTAAAGCAATAAAACAGGTTACATACTCCACATGTCACGCCTTTCTTGACACAGCTGAGGCCTCCTTATGTTCAACTTCAAATCATTTAAAACTAACAAAAACATCATCAGAAGCATTTCAGGACATTAACCAAAGCATGCAAATAAACTAGGAAGAAATTTAATAAAAAAAGAAATGGAAGACAAAACATACAAATTAATAAACAAAAACAGAATGAACAAATAAATTTTAGAATGAATAAAAAGGAAGGGAGATTTTGTAAAATAAGGGTAGAAAATCTTCTGTTTTCATAACTAACAACTAAGTATAAGGAATGCCCCCAATTAGCCAAGTAAACGTGTGTGTGTGTGTGTGTGTGTGTGTGTGTGTGTGTGTGTGTGTGAAAGAGTGTGTGAAAGAGAGAGAAAAGCATATGCACTGCCTCTTCCAGGCCAGGACAGGGACTCCAGTCAGCACCTCAGCTGTGCAGCGAAAAAAAAAAAAAACAACAACAACACCGTTCTTTTAGTACAGGCAGACGGGGGGGTGGCACACTGCTTCCTGTGTATGTGTGCGGGTGAGCAGCTGGAGGCACAGCTGTACTGGTCTGTGTGTGTGTGTGTGTGTGTGTGTGTGTGTGGCAGTGAATGAGTTTTTAAAAAGTATTTAAAAAGTATTAACTATATTTAAGAATAAAGAAGTTTTTTTAACTGTCCAATGGCAGGAAGAAAGGGGTCTGTGGGCTACAGCACCGTAAAAGGACAGGAAATGAGTAGTAAGACGGCATGCTCTTGGCTTGATTGGATCAATACAAAATCATTCAGCGAGCAAGACATGACCACAGCAGTCCTGATGTCTGCTCTGTGGGGATGTCAGAGGAGAATCCTTGTCTCATTGCTCTGTTGAGTGAGTCTTGGTAAGACTAAAGTACGTTGGCCCAGTAGTGCACAATCTCCACAAGCCGCAATGCAACACAATTGGCACAACATAACAGAAACAAGCCGCAATACAAGACGATTTGCACAAGAAAATGGAAACAAGCTACAAAAAAATTTATTTGCGTAACACAGCAAAAATTAGTGCACAACACAATGAAGTTGGCACACAAAAATGAAATTAGCCAATAACACTACTTGGCCACTGTACTAAAGGCTCATTCACACAAAAAAAACAATAGCAACTATATTAGCAGCCACACCAGGCACAACAATGTTCTGGTTATTATAAGCATGCACAGCATATGATATCTTTGATATCTTTCCTCTGTGTTGTTATCACTATAGCTGTGGTGTGGACTCTGCTATTTTTAATTTAGAAAGACTTTCCAAACTACCTCTTTATCATGTTTTTCAGCCTTAAGGCTCTGTTCCAATAACATTTTAAAGCATCCTGGGTGTGATCCCAAGGTGAAAGCTATGCAGCGTAATTACGAGATGCCTTCTAAGATGCCTTCTTTTGGAAAGCAACATTGCATCTATGCCACAGGTAAGAACAAGCTCTGAAAAGGCTGCATGGTTAAGCTTAAAATAGGAGAGAAAGCTATATTCAGAGATGTAATGTAGAGACAGCATGATGTGCAAGAGGGTCATATGCAGATGTAGAGTCTGTAGAAAAAGATGTAATGTGTATAATCCTGAAGTGGAGACTTGCTGCATGGTTTCTAGGGTAAAGAACACAACAGGCCAGCAAGAAATACAGAAAGGTTCACAGAGCTTCATAATAAACCAAAGGAGGTAAAATGTCTGTGAATCAGAAGACTGTAGGACCACAGAGCAGTTGAAAAACACGTTGCCTGTAGACCATGAATGTAATTTGTGCAACCAGTGGTTGCAGGCACTGGGTCGGTGCAAAAATGCATCCTAGCAGAAAAATAAAGTGCAAGTGAGACATTAGGACAAACGGTGTGTCTTTAGGCACAATTCACTTCATCAATAAATCACCATAGTAGCATTTTTTAAGTTAATGCATGCTGGCCTCTTTCTGACAGTCTCTCATTCACGTCCATCACCCTGGCTGTCAATGGACTTGTGCCTCCTAGCAGTAACGTGCATGCCCGGAAAGGCTATTTAAATGAAAAATGAACGGCCTCATACACCGAGCTGCACCCATCCAGTCGAAAAAACTATATGAAATAGAAGACATTAATTTCTGAGTTGTGTGGAGCCATATTTACAATATATGCAAAGCTACTCCATCTTTATTCCCCACCCCTCTAGCGCTTTCATTGTGCTGTTTTGTCAGGCCTTCAGTCTCGGGATACTTTTTTTTTTTTCCTTGAGCTCATAAATCCATTTGATATCTTGAATTTCTTTCAGTTTTTTACTCTGTTTTTTGCAAAAGCGCAGTTTAATGGGATTTGCATTCTGAGTGTGACATCATTTCAGAAACATCACTGCTCAAGGCTCTTAAGATGAGACAAAATCTCCCCATAAACTCCAACAGCTCTGTTGATATTATTTAAATGAATTAAATGCAATAAGCACGACTCTGAAAAGGAGGCCCTAAGGAATGCAAGCGGTTTTAGACCTCATTCTAATCGCGTACTGGTGCATTGTGGGATGGCATTCACAATTTCATACATTTCTGGAGTGCTGTCTGCCAGGCAAGTAAGAAAGTCTTTCTTTAGATGGGCAAACAAGAACCACTGTAGGACATAACATGCGGCGCCTTTCTGTCTGACCAGGGAAGACCACAGAAACAAAGCACTGTGGGCACAGTGGATGGTCTGCCTCTACATTACAAATTTAACTATCACAGACAAGAGAAAACTTATTAAAAAGTGAGACTTTAAGATGAGACATGAGTTTTCCTCTTCCATTATCAACACACTATTTACCTATTTAATACTGTAAAACTGCTTTGAAACAATCTGTAGTTGTATTGTATAAAGTGCTATTTACAAACCGGATTCCAGAAATGTTGGGACATTTTTTTTTTATTAAATAACATTAGCCAATATTTTATTCACATTAAAACAGAGAGAACATAAATGTTTAAACTGAGAAATTGTACACTATCCACTAAAAGAGCTAATTTGTAATTTAATGCCTGCTACAGGTCTCAAAGTTGACATGGGGGCAACACAAGGGTGAAAATCAGAAAATATTGACAAGATTCACCTGGGAGAACATCAAGCAACTAATTAAGTAAACTGACATCAGGTTTGTAACACGATTAGCTATAAAAGGGATGTCTAAGAGAGGCAGTCTCTCAGAAGTAAAGATGGGCAGAGGCTCTTTAATCTGTAAAGAGTGTGTTAAAAGATTGTAGAATACTTTTAGAACAACGTTTTTCAATGTCAAATTGCAAAGGTTTTGCAAATCCCATTATCTGTAGTGCATAACATCATCAAAAGATTCTGAGAAACTGGAGTAATCTCTGTGCGTAAGGGACAAGGCCGAAGAGCTTTGTTGGATGCCCATGGTGTCGGGGCCCTCAGATAACACTGCATCACTCATCTGCATGATTCTATCATTGACATTACTAAATGGGCCCAGGAATACTTCCAGAAACCAGTCAATATACACAATCCACTATGCCATCTGCAGATCCCAACTAAAGCTCTATTGTGCAAAAAGGAGGTGGAAAGGTGGAGGAAAGGAAAGGAAAGGAAAGGAAAGGAATTCTGGCCTATACTTGTGTTCTGCATTTAACCCATCCAAGTGCGCACACACACTGCAGTGAGTATAGAACAAACACCTTGAACACACACCTGCAACTGTGGGCAGCCAATGCTGCGGTGCCTGGGGATCAGTTGGGAGTCCGGTGCCTTGCTCAAGGGTCTCCCCCTCAGTCATGGTATTAAGGGTGGAGAGAGCGCTGGATATTCACTCCCCCCACGACAATTCCAACCATAGAAAAGTGCTTTATAGTCAGATGAGTACAAATTCAACATCACAGACGCCATGTCCTCCAGGCTAATAAGGAGGAGGCCTTCCAGCATGTTATCAGCGGTTAGTTCAAAAGCCAGCATCTCTGATGCACTTATCTGGTGCATAAGTGAATACAGTATGGGCAGCTATGAATGCTAAAAGGTATATGAAGGCTTTAGAGCAGCATGTGCTCCCCTTCAGATGATGTCTATTTCAGGAAAGGCTTTGTGTACTTCAGTAGGGCAATGCAAAACCATATACTGCAACTATTACAATAGCATGGCCTTCTTACAGTCCAGATCCTTCACCTACATAGAACATTTGGTGCATCATTAAACAAAAACATGACCACAAAGCAGCTGGAAACGTATATAAGGCAAGAATGGAACCAAATTCCAACACCAAACACCAGAAAGTCCTAACCCCAATGTCCAGATGTCTTCAAACTGTTTTGAAAAGAAATTGTAAAATGACTCAGTTTAAACATTTGTCATCTATGTTCTATTGTGAATAAAATGTTGGCTCATGTGATTTGAAATTCTTTTAGTTCTCATTTTATTTAATTTAACAATTTCTTGAAGTCAGGCTGTAAATAAAACTGACGTGACTTGATGTATTCCAGGACAGAACACAATATACACATTTAAAAGGATAGTTTACTCAAACAGTACAGTAAAATGATTTACTCATCCTAAAGTCATTCCAAATGTATTGTACTCCATGAAACATCAAAGACATGTAGCATAATGTACAATATGTTATATTTCATATATTAAAAGTAGACAGAGACTAAATGTGTCTTGTAATTTATCTAAATACAGCAGCTTTGTGTAAGGAACAAATAGAAATTCACACATTATTCACAGATCATCCTATTTTCCATTCCTTTTCATTGTACAATGCCATGGAGAATCTTTTTTTCATACTTTTTTTTTTGGCTAAGATGCATTAAATTGATCAAAAGTGACAATACAACAAAAGGTTTCTTTTTTTTTTTTTAATAAATGCTGTTGTTTTCAATTTTCTATTCATCAAAAAAGCAGAAAAAAAATCTGCTTTGGCATCACAGAAATTATTCCAAATTATTATTCTAAAATAGAAAAACAGCTAAACAGCTTTCAATCTAATCCTTTATTATTGTTCCTCAGAAGAAAAAAAAAACATTATAACAAAATGCTTTATTTCTTATTCAGACTAATTAGAAAAATTGTGCACAAGAAAATCAAATAATGCAGCTAAAAAAATACCATATGGTCCAACCAACTTCCAAAAAAACAAAAAGTATTTTTCATAATTTGCCAGAACCTGTCTTAATCATGGTTAGTTAATCATGGACAGTCTTCAAGTCACTGACCCATTAATAACTACTAGTGCTCAAATAAAAGAAAAAGAAACTCTTCAAAAGACAAGAGGTACAATGAGTACAGACTCATTTTGAGATGAATTATCCCTTTAAGTACATAACACCCATATACTCCTTCAAAGAGCTGTTCTGTTTGTGCTTGAAGAGCTGGAAAGCACACTGACTTCAGTCAGTAAGAAGATTGCGGCAAATTGAGGTCCGCACACGACTGCTCATAAAAATGTCATCACTTGAAGTGCTAAACATATGTTCAGGGGAGCTGATGCAACCTAAAACAAAGTCAAACACCATATTTTATCCTTTCAGACAGCAACATCACTCTCTCAGTTTCGATTTCCTTTGTTTTTTTTTCTCCTTGCAAGCCCCTTTTTCTGCTCTCTCCGTTCATTCGCTCTGCCCGTGACCACATGTGAGAATCCCCGCTGCTTGTGTCTGTCTCAGAGATCTTTGAACCCTTTCAGCGAGGTTTAACTGGCTCAGTGAGACTTCAAAGTAAAACCAAGGCTCACGTAGGCTGAAAATGAGGTCCTAAATCCCTCATCAGAGGCGTTCTACCTACGTTCTGACCACAGCTGCCCGTCCTAACACGGCATTAACCCACATCTAATATCTAGTTTCACCTGCACCGCTTCTGCTGCCAATATAAATGTATTCAACCCACTGTGCAGGCGAACTGCTCCCTTCTATCTTGCTTGTGATTGCTGGACTGGGAGCTCCAGTGTCCCACTGAGAGTGGGAACCAGGACAAACATTCATACGGGACGGCTGTGTGCGGATTATGCACACGACAAAGATAAGGGGAATAAAGAACTAATCCGTGAGAAGCATGCCACGTTTCCTTTACAGAGGAACAATCTCACTGCTTCATTATAATGTGACACCATGTTCTTAAACCAGCTATGGATAATCCCACTTCCTGCGCACCTCTGCGTGTCTGGGACTCACCATAACTCGCACAAGTTAACAAGAAAGATCTGTTTCTGTGTCAAACATTCCTCTTAGGTGCACAAAGAAGTCACTTCAAACGCTCTCGTGATACAAGCTCCAAAACTTGGAGATCCGTAGAGTTAACCTCGTTTGCCATGTTCCAACAGGGTTTTATCCACGCACGAGAGAAAAGAGCTCGCACAAAGTGGTGCGTTGTGCTTGAATAAACACCTGTGACGCCAGACACGGCTGGCCGAGAAGGATAACAAGCACGGGGCAGAAAATCCACTGAACGTGCTCCACTTAAATCAAACAGAGGCGAGGACAGACACCCTCCAGGAAAGGACAGGAAGTGCAATTACCATAAAAATCACTCTCGCTCTACGATATAGTCATAATAATACCTGAGAGCTTTATCTTTCAACCCAGCAGGCATAGATACTGTAAATGTCATAGGAGGTGATAAACTACATCAGACAGCCGAGGCCCCTTCATTAGACTCTTGTTGAGGCCTGAACGCACCTCTCAACACAAGTGGCTTTGACCTCCAGATGACAAGCATTGCAAATAGTATCATGGAAAAGATCATTTACAAGGTTGCTAGTAAAAATGGGTCAGGATGGTTCACTGGTGAAGTTGACTAATTTATATAGATTTTTTTTCCTTTGCTGTGCTACAAAGGGGGTGAATTTAGAGACACAAGTATGCAGTTACAGCATCTGTACGCAGTGTTTTAGCATGCTGAAGTCATCTCGAGTAGTGGCGTCTCTAAATTCAAGTCCTTTAAATCAATGCAGTTAAAGCCACCAAAGTGCTTCAGAATTCACAGTCTTCAGACAATAAATGTCTTGAAATTTGTAGACTTTATATCTTCTGCTGTGAGCAATGTCGCAGCTGTTATTGTCTCTGTTATTTTGATTACTATGGTTGTTCTTTCAGCAATAAAATGAAGGCTAATAGGTATTTTCCTTACATGCACACCGTTCAAACGGCTAGTTCAAACAGAGTATGAGTTTATTCCGTGTGCATGCATTAAATTGATCAAAAGTGACTTTTGTTACAAACGATTTCTATTTAAAAAATACTGTTCTATTGAACTTTCTATTCATAAAAGAACCATTTTCATTAAAATATTACAGCTTTTGATACCAGCTGTCAAAACATTCAAATAGAAAAATTATTTTAAACAATACTCAAAAGCACTGTTATTACTGTATTTTGGACAAAAACTCAACCTTGATGAACATAAGATATTTCTGAACAATGGTGCAATTGATTTTCTGCTTTTTAGAATGTAAAAATTAATAGTTCACCCTAAAATGGAACTTGACATTATTTACTCACCTTCATGCCATTCCAAACCTGGATTACTTTCTTTTTTAACACAAAATAAGAAGTATTTTTTTCCTCTGTACAAAATAAACTAGACGATATCACTGAATTTCAATGTATCTTGTGCGTTCTGCAGAAAAATATGTCCTATTTATTTGGAATAGCATGAGGATGTAATTTGGCATGAAAGCAGGAAGTGTGATATACATACCGCACTATATGCAGCGACAGCACTCACTTAATGATACGTCACGCAGATACATCTGATAATCATTGGTTGCACATCAAAAGGCCAGCAGCAAAAAGGGTAAATGCTTGTAAAGTGTTTGACTACTGCATTCAGATTGATGTGTATGACACTGAACACAGCTCTCAAATGAAACATGTCATGAGTGAGCGAGCCTGCCGATTCCCTGTTTATGTGAATGAAGGGGAATAAACCAGCCGTGGGAGTGCTGGTAATGGAGCAGGTCAGTGAAGTGTTGAGCGAATGAGGCGAAAGGGGTCTCTGGTCAGCGCTGCAGTGCTAGGCTCTCTCAGCAACTGACCTCCTGTTAAATAGAGGCTCAAGCGCTACCAAATGAATTTGTTTCCACTCAATTTCCTAAAGGGCAATTTCCTCCAGGCATCAGCTGCAGGAACCCAATAGAAAAAAACAAGAGGCCGGAAATCTTCAGGTGCCTTTCATATGTCTTCTGAATTCATCATCAACAAGAAGATGGACCAATGTATCACCATTACATACGTTTAACAAGCTTTGAAGAGCCAGGATAAAAAAAGACTGTGTTCGTTTGAAAGAATAAAGTCATATACATCTAGGATAGCTTGGGGTGAGTAGTTTATGGTGTAATTTTCATTTTTGGGTGAACTATTCCTTTAACTCGAAACACCAAGCTCACAAACTGTGCTTTAAAGGAAATGGACCAATTTGCAAAAATTAATTGCTGAAAATAAATTAAAAAAGATTAAAATAAATGCTTATTATAAAAAATGCATGTCAACTTCTGGTATGGGAATCCCAAAATCACCTTAAAAATCACTTTAAAGCACTTTTAAAAGCACTTTAAAATCACCACTTGTGAATAAAACATAATAATTAAAAATTTATATTTATAAATGATGCATTTACAGTACATTTAGTTATCACAACGTACAGAATAAAAATTATATTAATTTATATTATATTAATTTAGCTAAATACTGCATTTAACAGTGTTAAATGTTCAGTGCTTTCAACTGATTGCTATCATCATTATATAGGAGTTAATCTAAATGAAAATACAGGTGAAAAGGAGTATGCCGAATTTTAACATACATTAATCTGATTGGTTTGGGGGGAAAAAAAAAGTCAGCTTTTTCTGTGCCTTAAATTGTACATTGTGTCACATGTTGAGTTTAATAGATTAGTTGATTTGTCAACCCACAGACTAGTCCGTTCAGAAAATAAGTTATTTAGCTCACCCCTAATACACACTTCTGAAAGTGCATGGCACTTGTGAAGGAAGCATCCTGCATTAGGCACTGAAGTCTACATTAGCGTGTGCTTTTTAAAATGCTGATGCATTAGCCAATGTGAGGCAAAAAAGCACTTATAAGGCCAACACAGACAAGCCAGTCATTAGGATTGAGCATTCTGCCCCTTCCTCCTTAATGGATGTATCACACAAACAGAAGAGTAAAGGCTATTCTGTGGCCCGTCCCTGTAATTGGCAACAATTTAGCCCTCCACAGCCACTCCATCTTTCATTTCAAAAGGAAGCCTGCTGCTGAACACAATAGGTGAGAGAGCTGGCCTCTGTTTAACACGGATTCATTTCTTTCAAGAGAAGAGCACGCTGTGAACCTATAGTTACCCATTCAGAGTATTTTCAGTGCCGAAGCAAAAGCATCGACCCTAAAGATAAGACAGTTCATGGATTTTGCAGTTAGCTGTTTATTGTAGCTCTACGAAGCTCTTTTCCCTTTGTTAGGCTGAGGCGGTTCTCCTCTAGACTCTGGGTCAGGGTCTTCGATGAATCGGAGAGCATGTGCTAGGCTGCCTTTGAGTGTCCGTAAACTATACAAATTAAATATCCTTGGGACACGGAGACAGGTGGTGTTGGACACTACACACTGCATGTGTACAATGACAAGACACCTCACACTCAACATGACTCAGAATTACAAGGGTCCTAAATATAAGTAAAGGTCTGGGCCTGATTCAAAACATGTGTGTGACTGCACATGCGATTCCTTTCACGCAGAGGCAATTTGTTACATTTGATGGATACTTAAAACACATAAGAAGCTAGAGTCAGGGGCAAAGGTCCAGCGCATAGGCAATCCCATATATCAGTCGAATCCTGATTTATAGTACACGGTCCAGAGTGAGCCAATGTTTACTAGGGCTGCATGATTAATCGAAATTAACCAGGATCGTTAGGTTGCTCTAACGTGCATTAGGAGTGCTTGACAAAAAAGAGAATTGGTCCTTTTGTGTCAAAATAAAACAATATATTAATTAGATGTAATGTAATGTATACCTGCCATTTAAGATAAACCCACCCCTAAATGCCATATAAATAAAAACATACTAAACTATGGTTGGCCATTTACAGACTGTTTTTTTCTTACAAATCAAGTGGTTTTTGGTCAGTGTAAAAATGCAAAAGCAGTCCAGAATTCATATGCCGAAAGACAAAAGTCTGGTTGGAAAGACCAGCTTCATACATACACCAGCACAACATACATGCAAACTCAGCCAATAAGTGCTCTCTCTTTCCTCTCCGGCAGGAGCATACAGGCCACACAACCATCTGCTGCTCTGCTTAGCACTGTTCCCTCCATCAATAATCCATGAACCCATCTAACACTTTGCTCTTTACTGTGCAGCACAAAGGTGAGACTAAGAGGTTGACGTCTACACATCTAATACACACATTTTAAATATTCATTGTGACCATTTATGTTGCAAAGACTTTACAGAGGATGACACATGCATATGTATATGGAATGCAAACACACTGATTGCACACATACTAACATGCCATATCCACATCTTTAGTGGTAAATTTTATACTGTGACAACCATTAACAAATAATTTGTAAACTGCCTGGCTTTCCTCTTAGTTTGTTAGTATATTTAAAAGAAATTTAAATAATAATGGATTACTATAAACATAATAATTTATATTATTTAATATAATTACTTTTTGCTTTTCTGCTTTGCATATTTTAGGACGCAGTCCCAATCAAAGAGAACATTATGTTTGGTAACAATTAAGATTTCCAGACAAGATCCAGACCACTAACCTAGCGTATTGAAAAGAAACCAAGAGGTTGGTACATAAGAATGAAAAAAGTAATAAAACCTTATCCAGACTAGTACACCTTGCCTTTAGGTCCAAGAGAAAAAATCTTCTGATGTATCTCACCAGAGTTGAGTCATGTTTCCCCCAATGTTGTTTATATACTCTATGCTATGGAGGCTATTCTAATTACCAAAACAAGAAACAAAACACATAGATCTTTCCAAAAACTACTTCTTGCATCATAGTATAAGAGAGTGCAGAAGATAAATGGAGGAAGCTATTGCACCAGAGCCATATTTCGCAATACAACAGGGATACTTCCCTCAGCTTTCACTTAATCCTGAGGCAGAGGAAGCAGTGAATGTCATTAGAACCACAGGCAGAGGAAGTAGCCAAACAGATTCAAATTGTCAGCAGTGATTCATGCTGCATGCTTTAAATGTAGCTATAGTGTTTATTGATCTGGCTAGTTCATTTGCTAGTTAATTCAGTAGATCAATATTAATCTTAGATTCCACTTGTTAATTTTACTGTATCATCGGAAATGGAGAGGAGACAACAAAACATCTTAAAGCGAGTCCCTACATTGTAATCAGGGAATAATCATAGTACAAATCATAGTGACATTACATCATATTTTACAAGATGAGCAACATTAACCATACTTTCACATATTTAATCTAAGTTGCCCTCTATTAGTATGCGAGATCATGTTTCATTCTTCCAGCCAGAGAGTATAAAGGGGTCTCTCTCGAGAAGCCTTACATTACGTGTGCCACAAACAGGTTAATGACCCCAGATTAATGACCGATGCTGTACTACTTCAGAAGCAACCTCACCTGAAGTTATTTACAGAGTAAAAAAAGAGCGGGCTAAAAATGGTGGTAACAGAGAGAGTATAGCAAATGCAAACATCGTGGTAAGCCCCATTTCCACCTGGGACTGCAATGCGTTTTAGAAGATCCAATCACAAGTGATCAGTGCTAAATACAGGTGGAAACTGGGTCTAAAGTGTTTTGTGATTGAATGCCTGAAACCATGTTTATGCAGTCAAAAATTCAAGTGATCACATTGCATTTTGTAGTGGAAATACTACAGTCCCGAATGCTTCCCTGCCTGAAGTGAAGCTCTGCCTACTCGCTGCCCACACATGATCATTCTTAGACATGGTGAGAGAAGGTGCATAAAAGTATGCCATTGAAATGTTGCAGAATTATGGCAAAAAAATAAAACCCACTGCATTTGAAATTGCAGTTGCCCTCCTTATGCTTTTGACTTTCTTTTTCACCCAACATATATAAATTCAATTGAATTTACATTTCATACTAAGCACTCCTGTGAAAGTGATGTAGAGTGACAAAAGAAGGGAGTACAAAATCCAAACACAAGTGGTCACTGAAGATGCTTTTTGAAATGCTAAAAAAAAAAAGCTACAGTTCATCCAATAATTACAATTCTGTCACTTGTTAAAGACTCACATAGAAAAAAAGAAATTGTTGAATAGTCATTATTTTTGTTTTCTTTGCATACGAAAAGCATTTTGTAGCTTCATGCAATTAAAATTGATGTCACATGGATTATTTTAATGTATTTTTCATTTCTAGGTCTTGAACGTGTCAGTTGCATTGCTATCAGAAAGTTTAGATTTCACGAAAAATATCTTCATCTGTGTTCCAAAGATGAATGAAGGTCTTACTGATTTTGTACAAAATGAGAGGGAGAAATTAATTAAAGTAAGCAATTAATCAACAAATTAATTTGTAATTTTGGGTGAACTATCCCTTTAATAGCTGGCGTAAACAGTAACTTACCACTTGTTATAAGATCACTAAAGACATCTTAATACCAAGTATGATTGATTTATGACATGTTTTTGGATCCCTGGGAATTGGGATTAAACAATTACTGAATCAATCACTGAAACTGAAATCTATAAATAAAATGTATGGACACAATTATTGGCAAATGATGGTTTACAATGCAGTGAAGCAGTTAACCCCAACAGAAAAGTTGCCCAAGACCACAAAAAAAATGTGTTGTCCAAGAATGTCCTACTTACGGTCAATCGCTCAGAACAGTACAATCGTTGTGTCTTCTCTGGACCCCATCTTATCACTCCATCTATGCAATCAACCCCCACCCACAGACTGACCCGCCTTCCCAATGTCCCCCGAGTGCCCTTATGAATTATTCATGAGCAGGCTGCAGACAACCCACTCCACCATTTCATCCATCAGTTCCGTGGACATGCTAAAAAATTTAGTGTTTGTGACCAGGCGACTCCATTGCGCTCCAACATCCCACCGGGATAACCACTCGCGCCTGTTAAGTGTCTAGTCTAGCCACCCACAGACCCCCTGACTGTCTCGCTTCTCGAGTACTTCTCCCACCCTACCCCCTTTCCATTGCCTCCTTTGTTTGTATGTATACACTTTAAAGCACTAAATCATTATAAGTCAACTAATGACTGGTACTTGTCAAAGACAACCCAATGGAACCCCAAGCTAAACTCAACTTGAGTCTCGAGTCAATCACAGCTTTTAGTTTTTAAATCAAAATCTCCATCTCCATCTTTGTGCACACAGCACAACATTAGAAAGAAAGCTAATTAACAATTAATTAGTCTCTTCTGACTGGCTTCTATAGCAATTGTCAGTCACGTTCTGTCTTTGGATGGCAGCGTGTCCTAAAAGAAAAGTAGAAGCCTTTATCCTCTAATCCCTCATTCCTACTCCACCATTTTTGCCCGTCCACTTGCTCCTTTGTTCTAAAGAAAAACAATCAGACAGCAGGCATCTGACCAGAGTTAATGAAGCCCTGCCAACACACTGCTCCTGATTGACTGCTTTATTCTGTCGTTTTAAGTGCGATCACTCAGATTCCTTGGGTTTGCTAAAGCAGTAATGGCAGTGTCTCTCAATAGAGTCAGGCTTTCGTCTACTTCCAAAAGCAGTTTTCAGGCATGACAGATGCTAATTATAAGGGTTGGCTTCATCACTGGTGTTCAGGACCTTCCCCAGAGAGATGTCAGGACTATTGGTAGTGCCTGGTTTTAGGGGCAAACAGGAAATCTAGTTAAAATGATAAAGACAACAAACAAAAACAAAATTCTGCACTGTAACATGGTTCGGCCTACATTCACCAAACTTGTTACAGTCAAGACTCAAAACTGTTCTGTCTCAAAACTACTACATCTTTACTAACCTACTATACTCACGCTTTCCATCTATGGAGTCTCAAACAGGACAGGAGCAGCACTCTTCCCAACTGATTTCCATTGAAAACTTCTGAATGTAATTCCGTCTAGCCTAAAGCTCCCAAACTGCATCCACCAAACTCAACCTGTTCTGGCTGAGATTTCTATATCTTTTCTGAGTACTTGGACTCACCAGACACTCTCATCGCAGAGCAAAATCCTATAGAAATTACAAGCTACTGTATGTCAAGTTCTCAAACAGAAGCAAAACCCTGTAAGTTTCACTGAAAACTACTGCCTTTAAAAACTTCTAGAAATCCCAAGCTATGTCCACTAAACTATTTAAGGTCCTTTAGCCTTTTCTGTGTCTTTGCCTCTTCTGTTACAAATCATATAGGGCCTAGAGCTACAATGGCAGATCTAGATCTGTATTTTAATGATAATTTAATTACATTTTTATGTATTTTTACAAAAAAAATTGAAAATCCAAAACATTTGTCTCAAAATTCAAGATTTTAAAAACTTTTTTTTTTTTTTTTTTACACGTTCACATATTGGGAAGTGTTACTACAGAACATATAAATGTTGCTAAATATAGTAAATGATCTAAATGTCTAAATAAGTGTCTCTGCAGGGGTGTGGGCATTTGTTGTGAATGGGGTCATGCAATTGTGTGTGTGCTCAGCTGCTGTGTGTGGGGGTTGGGGGGATCTCTTGAACAGAATTTCAAAGAAGTGACTGCAACACTTAAAGCTACTTGAATGAGGTCCAACATGCAGGAAAAATCCTTAGTTTCTTGGTCAGATCTTGAGAGGGGTCTGTTTTCTTGTAAGTGTGGAAAAGCCACAGGCAGTTACCAGGCACAGATCAGAGCCAACTACGGATCTTGTATAATAGCCAAGGGGACAGAAATGAGTTTACTAACCCCAACCCCTGCTACATGTTTCCATTTTGTTTAGATCTAATCTGAGCTACTTCAGGCAAGCACACACCTACCTGCACAAACAAATAGACAGAGAAGGAACCAAAATAAACTACAAAGAACCTGAGAGGACACACACACAAACATTGGTGATTCAAGTGCCACACAATTTAAGCTGATAAAGTATCACAGCAGTAGACCTGATAAAAGTGAACAATTGGAAAGTGACACACCCACACTAAATGCCTTCTTGACCTTTAACTCATGATAGCACAACCAGCTTCCAGCATGCCAAGGGATAAAACATATAAGCTGTGGCTTATTTTTGGACAGTTTACTGCATTTGACAATTTAATACATGCAGAGTCAATTCTCATTCATTTTTAATCCAGAACTTAGAGTTCAACATTAAAATGTTGATATTGTGAGTTCACTATGATGAGTTGCAATCTCCCCTAAATGTAAGAAAATCTTAAAGAGTAGAGTATAATTCCTTATCTGTAACTCAAAAACTATACTTTCTGTAAAGTAATAGCTTTTTTAAATCTATATACAGATCTTTACCACGGTAATAATCCCCTGAAGCGTGGAAAATGAACAGCATGCCATGAATGTATAAACATGTGTAGCACTGGTCTCATTTCAAGGCAGTCCTGAACATACACAGGATGTATCAGACATATGACAAATAGGGCCCTGAGACCCCAGCTAGACGCTCGCAGCTAAACATTCATGGATCAGCATTCTGGAGCAATGGGTCACTCAGGAGTCAAGCAACTGAGAGCCCCCCTCTAACTACAGCGACATTCTCAGGGTTTTGAAGGACAACCATTTTCTATGACAGGGTGCAACGACTGACTGAAAAGCCATGGAGCGATACCAAAGTGTTGTGTGGGAGGTGTAAACAGGCTCCTCAGAAAGAGTGCAATGATCATGTTCCTATGAACACACTGTGTATCTGTGCAATGTGTGTCTGTGTGTGTTCTACAAGAATCTTACACATCACTGGGACTCTTAACCCCATTGTGTTGAAGTTGAACGCTGGGTGTAAACAGCACTGATGGCCAGTAGAGTGCTAACATGGCCAGGTTAGAATAGAATGACGACTGCAACTTGTCAAATGGTCAGTCTTACCCCATCTGACCAAAGTCCTCACACACTATTTATTTTATTGTAAAATAGTCTAAATAAATTATTAGTACGTATAAATAAATTACCATCGTTTCCTGCTTCAAACAGTGATGGCCACATTTTCTGGAACTCCACACTTAAAATGCCTCTTCTACTTGACATGACTGAAATGGATGTCCTGAGAAATGACACCTGTCTTTGTGACAGCCGTAGGCTATGTAGCCATTCAGAAACACTGTCTGTAAATCATTTTGCTGACATGGAGAATGGGGGTTTTGGAGAAAGCCAGCATTTCCTTCATGACCATCAACGCTGAATCAACACAACCGCTGCTTAAATTCAAATAATTTGTCAGTTTATTTATTTATTTATGTTTTGTACCCAAGATGTAATTATGTTTGCAAAATCATTGTAATCTGATTCAACATATGAGCCATTTCTTTCATCCAAAAGCACTCACGGCAATGATTCTCAAACTGGGATGCTGCAAACATCCAAAAGGATGAATTTAAAGTTTCCAATGAATAAATATAATTAAATACTTTTTAAATCAAAATGCTTTAAAAAAAATATCAAATCAGAATGTGTACAAATATTGACCCTTTTCACATTTCTGGGTTTCTCAGCAGCGGAAGTCGTCATAAATTTTTGCATTCCCATTTGCTTAAATAGCAAAAGGACAACTAGTGTCTTTATGACTTTCAATAAAAGGAAACTGAGAGACTGATAACGGCATCGAACAATGTCAAATTGTCCCATGGACGCTGCATTAGAAACACCCTCACACTAGCGTAAACGATTTTTTTCATAATTTAATGCAAAGGTAACATAATACAAATTTCTGCGGATTTACAATGCTGATGACCATTAAACAAGTCATCGGTCTTGTGAAAAGGGCCATAATGCCCTTTCCGCGCTATACTATTAATAACACAAAGTTCTGAGAAAAAAACTAAATCACTAAATAAATCATGGTCGATTAATACTTGTAGTTCATGGTAATACATAAAAGTTTGAAAACAAGAAGCTTTGTCATATTTATAGTAATAAATAAATTAGACTGTCTGAGGCCAGCTTTTCAGTATTGGTTTGGACAACAGAGAGCCTTGGAGTAAAAACACTGAGAAACACTGATCTTGCCTGAATTAACTCACTCGCTTACTAAACTGCAAGATAACATTATCAACAAAAGGTAGACTATGTGATTCGTAATTAGAAATAGGAAAAAGTCTGGTTAATCTTCTATGAATTTTCACTGATGTAACTTCGAATGTAAGTTTCTTTTAAGTGTTTATCTGTGACATTTTAATAAACACAGCTTAAAAATGTACCATTTGCTTAGCAAGTTATCCAGGGGTGCAGATGGCACTGGGGATGAGGGAGACACGATGCCCCCAGATTCATAGTAAGGTCGCCTTTGATTGAGTGAGAGGGACTGATCATTAATCAGATTTTACACTATGTACACTAGCAGCTCACCGCTTCTTAAACGCTTCTAAACGATTTTAGAAAAAGTACTACACTTGCAGCCAATCAGCAGTAAGAAGGCATGTCTTGTACTGAAAGAGTGAAGAGAGCACTCAATTTGAGTGCACAGGACAGACATCAGCAGATCAATAGAGAGAGATGGCAGATAAAAAAAAAAAAGAGGAAAATTTTATTTATAAACTTTATTTATATTTAAAAAAACTTTTTTCTGTGAAATTCAATAATTAAGTAAATTAGACTATTATAATCTGGATTCTCTTCCAAAGCACAACAGAAAATGTAATGGATTTAAGGGTTATAATGGGAATTGTATTGGTTTTAACGTCTACTGGTATTTGATGGGCTCTTTTGGTGTGACGTAATATGGCAGATGGCAACCAATAGAACAAAAGTCATTTCTACTGGAATAATGCCCAAAACAAACGGTTGTAATGGTTTAATGGAAGCTTTAAGAATTTCTGTGATGGTTTCTATTGTTTTTTTTCCAGCAGCATAACAATACCCATACTGTGCTGCACATTATTTACAATATTGAGCTGAAGCAAATCAAATCGCAATCACAAGAAAAAATCACAAGTAGATGTAGATATTTTCCCCCAAATTGTACAGCTCTACTAAAGTGTTTTTTCAAGTGTACTATTTCTGTAAAGGCTAAAGAGAGAAAAACAGACATTTCCATAAAATGACCCTCGTGCCTGTAGTTTTAACCACTGTGATTGTATACAATTGTCTATGACAGAGCTGGTGATTTTTCTGGACTGAAAAAATTGGACTGCTGACAGCTTGGTCTCCACTCAGTTTAAAAAAAAAATCTCATCTGCGTTCCTGAAGCATATTCATCAGCACAGCATAATTATTGAGCTAAAATAACGTGCTATGGTTTAAGGTAACAGACCTAGCAAAAGTCGGATAGGAGGCTGCAAGGGGGGTCTTGCATGACAGGGGCATGTTAGAAAAACAAAGTTAGAATAATGTCTAAAATTGCTTACAGCGCCTTTAATTTCCTCTGTATTTCTAATAAAACCAAAATCCACTCAGTGAGGCTTTATTAAGCCCAGCCTGAGTGTCAGGAAATGAGAGCATTGTTTTTTGTGAACTCCATGCAGGGAAGCTAAGCTCAGCTAATGGGCCTGAGTCAGTGGGAGGCTAATAAAGGCTTCAGACAAACACCTTGAATAATCTCTCTCTAGCACTCACTTTTTCCATTCTGTCGTTCTCTTTATGACAGCTTCCTCTACGGTGTTCAAACAGCAGCATTAAAATGGATGAAAAGTAGTTAAAATTAGCATACCATGAGGCTAGTGTGTTTCTAAAAAAGGGATAACGTTGCTTATGGGGACACTTTTTGCATAAACAAACACTGCGATCAGACAAACAAGCTAAAACATTATCTAGCACAGACACACTAGCCTTATCTCCAGACCACAATACCACAAGTGTAACGTCTTGATAAGCATGAACATTACATTAGGCTGGGCGATAAACTATATCATATAGAGATTGTGATAAAACTGGTTTATCGATGATAAGCTATTAACATTTTCACTCGAAATGGGTTCATCTAAAGAGAATTAAACAACACGAAATAAGCAAGACAACTGCAAAAGCTGTCTGTCTGTCTGTCTGTCTGTGTGTTTGACTGGTGTGGTGTCATTCTTACACAAATTGTGAAATAACTCATATTTTAATTTGATTGTGTTTTAAAAGGTTGATTAAACTGTTGGATTTATAGATAAGTTTGTATTAAACCATAAAATATAAAATCCGGAAAAAACAACAACACAGAATTGAGAGAAAAATAAAACCCTAATATATGGAGTTTAATTGTGGTCAGACAGTTCATTTTTGCCTTCATTCTCCAGGTCTAACAAACATTTTCTTCCACAATAATGGTAAATTAATATTACGATAAATCACAGCGAGACAATATTTTTGGCCATATTGCCTATATAGCCCTACACCACGCGGTCTTCTAAAATAAGTTTTTCCCAAGAGTGAGGAAAGCTAATTATGAATACAACAGTGACACTACTATAAAATAAAAAAAGCTTTTTATGGTTGTGTTTACCGGTTTGTGGGCCTATTAACTTTGTGTGAACGAAGAATGTTTTTATGGTCTCTCCTGCTGTTTTGTGAGCGGTTTTAGAGAATAACACAAAAACGGGGGATAGGGAGATGTTCACTTAGAACGAGAAACGAAATATTTTCTGTTCCATTCGTGAAAGGTTTGCTTCACTCACTCAAATACAGTTCACCTGCTTGTGTGAATATCAAAATGCTCATGCGTTTCCTCAAAAACCCTTGAGTTCCCCTGCGTTCAAACCCACAGTGTTCTGAAGATCTTCTTTATTGAAATCTGATCATTTGCATGTAATTTAATAAAACCTCAATGCTAACGGAGCAGTAGGATTCTCTATCAAAGATAACCTAGGGAACTGGTTTGATATAACACAAAAGGCCCAAAATGGTGCAAATTAGCTGTACTTCTCACACTCATTTGATCAAATCATCCTGCTGAGAGCAAACGCAAAAGCATGCAACTTTACTGACACCGTTCCTTTTTTATATCAAAAGTTATAAGCAAGACTCCGTTCTCACCCAGACCCCTCCCTGCAGAACTAACATGCCTCTTGTCCAGGATGGTACAGCCATCTGTTGTTTGTTAGGAGGTAGAGAGTTTGTGTGAATGAGTATGACGGTATTTGCTTATGAGATGAGGAAGAGAAAAGGGACAAAAGCGAACGGGGGAGGGAGGTATGAGTAGAATATGTAAATGTGCACATTAATGGTTTTTCTCGGTGACTGGCACTAGGGGAAAACTGCGAGTGAGCACTGACAGCAGCTTGAAAAGTGTTTTGCATGAGGAAAAGAGTGTCGATTAATGAAATAACAGCCTGTTCTATCCTGACTCCACTTATCTACATGGATATGGGGATACAATCTGTGGGGGGTTGGGATAATCCAACGGGAGTCCAAGCTCAATGTCATATTAACCTAGTTTATTGGCAAAACATGCTTTCTCACAACACAAACACAGCACCAGCTGTCCAGCGGTTTTTGAGTGTATAAACTAGACAACAGTTTCATCATCAACGCGAACCCTGTTGCTTGTTAACCCAATGACACACTACAGCCTCACACAGGTGAGTCTGAATCCAGGTGTGTGTGTGTGTGTGTGTGTGATGTCTGGCGTGTAAAAGAGCAAGGTGTGTTTTTCACTGTCATAAACTTGTAATGACACAGACTTGTCTTTGCCCTCAAGCAGTAGGTCAAGATTTAAAACTGTTGTTAGAAGACAAAGCTGCACTCAATACGTTTTTTTGCGTAAGCATACATTTAGCGGTTGTTCATCACGCTTTTTTTGTTATATATATTGACATTATTAGCAGCAGTAGCAGCCACAGTAAATGCACTTTTTAAATTGTCTTGAGAAGTTCATATTTATAAGCTGGGAAGTCATAATTTTACAAGGTCTTATGAGTTCAAATCACCTTGGACAGAGAAAGACTGCAGCGCAGGCTACCTTTTCTACAGACAAATACAGCAAGGGTTTTAAACTGCTGCAAAATGATAAATACAGAATGTGCACCAGGTGTGTTTTTGCTGTTTTTGTTTATATTTAATTTATAAAGGTGCTATAAACTGAATTTATATATATATATATATATATATTGTGACGAGTCGGCTGCCCCTCCTCTTTATTGTCACCATCACCCCGTCCTTTGTTCGCCGCCTTCACCAGGCTCCCGGGACGGAGTGGGTGTGTTCGAGAGGAGGGGCGTGGTATTGGCCAGGTCTGGCGGCGTGTGACGAGGCACACCTGAAGGGATTTAGCCTTGTCACCGCCGCCGTTAAATGCCCTGCGCGCCTCTCCTCGGAGACCGGTCTCTTCCCCGTGCATGCACGCTGGTGTCCTCGTGGGTCCAGGAAGGGTGCGTGAAGGAGCTCGTCCCGCCGCTAGACAAGCGCGTCGTGGGACCCCGTACAGTCCAGGCGACGACTGCACCCGGATACGGCTGACGGGCCAGGATGCCGAGCCGTTAAATCCCCTAAATCTCTGACGACCGGAGGAAAGAAGCGACGGAGATGCCGCGGAAGAAGCCGCCGCCTCGCGCCCCGAACAGGAGAGGGGCGCGCGTCGACCGCCGGACTCCGCCCCTTACCTGGACCCTGCCCCCCTGGAACACTACCTGACCTTCCACAATCCCAGAAGCACAACGAGGGCACCAGTTTCCCCTTTTATTTGGACACTTTTCCCATGGACACTTTATTTTGTATTATTATTTTGTCAATAAAAGCCTCTCCGAGGCCTGACGCCACGCCCACTGTGTCTGTCGTTGGCTCCTCCCGTCACAGTGGTGGAGAATGCGGCAAGGCGGAGCTTAGACGGCACAGTGGGGCGACATCTGATGACGTCATCGTCCGGCAGCGGCCCTACCGGATCCCTGAGGCTCGTCGGCGAGCTATTGAGGAGGAGGTAAACCAAATGCTGAAGTTGGGGGTGATTGAACCATCGACGAGCCCGTGGTCCAGCCCCATCGTCCTGGTTCCAAAACCGGACGGCACCCTCCGCTTCTGCAATGACTACCGGCGACTCAACCAGGTCTCCGAGTTCGACGGATATCCCATGCCCCGTGTAGACGAACTGCTGGAACGTCTTGGAAGGGCCGGTATATCTCCACCCTCGATCTCACCAAAGGATACTGGCAGGTTCCGCTGTCAGAGGAAGCCAAGCCAAAAACGGCTTTCTCCACCCCCGGCGGCCACTGGCAATACCGGTCCCTTCCCTTCGGTCTACACGGGGCACCAGCCACCTTCCAGAGACTAATGGACATCTTACTCCGACCCCACCAACAGTACGCCGCAGCCTATCTCGACGACCTTGTGATTCACTCGGAGACCTGGGAAGACCATCTGAGCGCCTGCGGAGGGTGCCGGGATCTTCGACGGGCTGGACTCACCGCCAACCCCAAGAAATGTCACCTGGCGCTCTTCGGAGCGAAGTACCTGGGTTACCGAGTTGGGCGAGGACTGATCCGGCCACAGGAGAGTAAAGTCACCGCGGTCCAGGAGACCCCGAGGCCCACCAACAAAACCCAGGTACGCCTTCTTGGGGTTGGCAGGGTACTATCGTTGTTTCATCCCGACTTCTCCTCCATAGCCGCCCCTCTGACAGACCTGACCAGGAAGGGGCAGCCTGAACGGGTTCTGTGGAACCCCGACGCGGAGGAAGCTGCCCAGAGGATTAAGGCCGCACTCACCTCAGACCCTGTCCTGAGAGCCCCGGACTTCGGCTGCCCCTTCCTGCTACAGACGGATGCTTCTGATGTGGGTCTGGGAGCCGTGCTGTCCCAGATCCAGGAGGGTGAGGAGCATCCGGTCTTATATATCAGTAGGAAGCTGACCCCCGCCGAGAAGAACTACGCGCGGTGTGGAGAAGGAGGCCCTAGCCGTCAAGTGGGCAGTCCTGGAACTGCGGTACTACCTCCTGGGCCGGCGGTTCACCCTACTTACCGACCACGCACCCCTCCAGTGGATGGCCAGGGCCAAGGACACGAACGCCAGGGTGACCCGCTGGTTCCTCGCGCTCCAGGACTTCCACTTTGACGCAACACCGCGCCGGGACAGCCAACGCCAACGCCGACGGCCTATCGCGGATGTGGTCGGCTTTTGCAGGTCTGTCAGGGGTCACCCCACCCACCCCAAATTTCCCGTTATTACGCTCTGCTTTATCCACCAGGACCAGGACAGCGCTTGGGGGGGGGAGTGTGACGAGCGTCCCGAGGATCGATCAGCGTTGCCCTGGGAACAAACACGGAACACCTACACCAGCCACTCAACGACGGATTCGCCACACCTGGAGCTCATCAGCCGCGGGCCAGATAAGCCCGGCCAGGCGACGGCTTCAGTGAGCCACGAGACTCCGGAAACGCAAGCTAACCTGTTGTCTCTTTCTTTGTCTCCCAGAAGCTACAACGTGACGGGCCTGCCTGAGCTACTTCCCCTACTACCTCACAGTGGACTCCCTCACGTTACTAAGCACGGGAAACACCGAGACGACTCACCGCTGCACTCACCGGATTCACCGCTACACCACCCCCCGGACTCACCGCCGCACTCCTCGCACGGACTCACCGCTCACCTTCTGTGTATTGTCTAATAAATACACCCTCCGGGGGTTTTCACTGCACCTGTTTCTCTTGTGCTTCCTCTGCCTCGCCACAAGTGGTGGAGAATGCGGGCAAGGCGGAGCTTAGACGGCACAGTGGGGCGACATCTGATGACGTCATCCCCTCTCGCTGGTACCCATGCCGGGACGGAGGAACAACGGAGACTCGCTCCCAGCCACCAGGAAGGGTAAGTGACGCTTGCTTATTGTCATTTACCCGGTGGCTGGTTGAGCATTCCGACTAATTCCCGGTTTCTCTGTCCCGGTGCGAGAGGGGAGTTGCCCGGAGAGGAATCCCTGCCCCGCCCACTCCGACTGCTGGAGCCTGGTTGAGGAAGGTAGCACTCCTGCGTGGGCGGCGACCGCCTGACGGGGTTGACGCTTGGGGAGGGGAATGTGACGAGTCGGCTGCCCCTCCTCTTTATTGTCACCATCACCCCGTCCTTTGTTCGCCGCCCTTCACCAGGCTCCCGACGGGAGTGGGTGTGTTCGAGAGGAGGGGCGTGGTATTGGCCAGGTCTGGCGGCGTGTGACGAGGCACACCTGAAGGGGATTTAGCCTTGTCACCGCCGCCGTTAAATGCCCTGCGCGCCTCTCCTCGGGAGACCGGTCCTTCCCCCGTGCATGCACGCTGGTGTCCTCGTGGGTCCAGGAAGGGTGCGTGAAGGAGCTCGTCCCGCCGCTAGACAAGCGCGTCGTGGGACCCGCACAGTCCAGGCGGCGACTGCACCCGGATACGGCTGACGGGCCAGGATGCCGAGCCGTTAAATCCCTAAATCTCTGACGACCGGAGAAAGAAGCGACGGAGATGCCGCGGAAGAAGCCGCCGCCCTCGCGCCCCGAACAGGAGAGGGGAGCGCGGCGACCGCCGGACTCCGCCCCTTACCTGGACCCTGCCCCTGGAACACTACCTGACCTTCCACAATCCCAGAAGCACAACGAGGGCACCAGTTTCCCCTTTATTTGGACACTTTTCCCTTGGACACTTTATTTTGTACTATTTTTGTTAATAAAAAGCCTCTCCGAGGCCTGACGCCACGCCCACTGTGTCTGTCGTTGGCTCCTCCCGTCACAATATATATATATATATATATATATATATATATATATATATATAACAATTTTTGCTGTTCATCTCATAAATGCAATCTTTCCAAACTATATCAAAAGAAATTTCACAACACAGCTGCTCATATGATGTCAACATAATGGCACCCATAAGAGGGCAACCCGCTCCAAAAAAAAAACAAAAAACGGATTTTTCCAGAAGACGGAGAAGCCTCAGGTCTTCACATCATGAGAGTAAACATCACCAATGGCATTTCCTGGAAGTATTGTTAGTATCTTTGCATTTAAACACTAAAAAAAGAGAAACAAGAATACTGGGTGCATCTTTAAGAGTGAAATTGTTCTCAAATCAATCAATGTGCTGCAGTGTTTACTTGATTTAATGTCCCCCTTAAAGGAACATTAATCTCCTGCTGGGCTTTCCAAACCAACATTAACCCCAAACCAAACCCCACTCATTTGACCAGAGCTGTTGAGACCCAGCTGCCTCCTGTTTGTCAAAGTGTGAAGAAAAACCAAAGATAACAACTCAGAGCACGCCGCTGGGTCAATCAACTCAGCCACCATTACATTCATGTTAAACAAGCAAACAGATTTCTAAGCAATTGACATCTCACATTCAATCCGTGTTCACACAGAGTCTACATCTTTTCATTGCAACAGGGTGTAAACGCACCCCATCATCCACACAAGTGTACACAGCAATCGTGAACATTTGGCTACGCGGTATGTAGCCAAAATGACACTTTAAAAGGATTTAAGGGACACACGGAATCGTTCTCTACGTCTAGCATAACACACAATGAGATAACTTAAAATATCAATTTACTATCACTGTCAAGTGTTTAAGTGCTGACAACTTAGTCGCTGGACCGCATCAAAGACTACTTAATATTCCAGTATGCACTACGCATACTTCCATAGAATTATGACTTGGGTCAAATTCGTCCACAAGTCGTGGAAACATCTCGACGTGGACGAGAAGAAAAACGAGCATCGCCAGATTATTAATGTGCAGCCTACGCGTCAATGTATCTCAAATAACAGGACCATTAATCAAAAACGACACAAAACTGCAACAAGTTCATGTAATGAATTAAAAGGGCGTCTTATCAATCAGCTCTGGGGGTAATTAAACGGGGAGGTCGCAAAATGATGAAATGTGTAGTAAAAACATAACTTACCCAAAACAGCAAAGGCTATAATAAGCCATTTGATATCCATAGTTCTCCTCTTTCAGCACTGCCGATTAAGTCCAGAAATTGCAGGGGAAATGCAAATGTGGTTATAAATTCCTAATCGCCACTCAGACCTTCAGAAATGAGTCGGGATGGAGTTATGAACGCGTGCACCTGTTCGGACCGCGCGAAAGTGCGTATACCGACTCCACGGCGATTCAATCTCTCCCGAGTCAAACGCGTCTTGCGCGGCTAAAACACGGATATCCAGCCCCGAGCAACGGCCGCGTTCGCCGAGAGACGCTTGTGCGATTGATTAAAGCCTTTTCGGGGTTTCCTTCGATAAATTACATCCGCCGTTCGCGAATGAATCCGGTACAGCGAGTTGAACGCTGGGATGGATCTGAGCTCTCTCGTGCCGCTCTCCAGTTCCCAGCGCGAGCAGCCCACGCGCGGAGGAGGAGGAGGAGGGAGGAGAAGGAGGAGGAGGAGGAGTGAGACCAGCTCGTCCAATTCGCGTCAAATAACCAGCTTACTGGGGTCGTTGGTAAACTTGCGGTAGCTTTTTCAGACGGATTTGAGCAGACGTGGTGCCCTGTCCCTTCTCCGTGAAGAGCAATACGGTGGTGATGCTGCCGCTCCCGCGATCACCTTCAGCTCTTCTCTATTGTCACAAAGAGGCGGCCCAGCCCATCTCTTACTTTCAATCATGGGTGCGCGAGGATAACAGATGGGGAATCCTACCAGAGACCACTATAGTTGTGTCCGGTCCAAAAAAATGCTTTACTCAGTTTCGGAAGGCTAAATCGCTTTTGTCACGAGTAGTATGTTGCCTAGATTCAGTTGTCACTAGCGACGGCGCAGTTTATCCGCGCAAACGCCGTTTACTTTGATAGAATTCGAGACAGCGCTCATCTTTAAGCGCGCGGTTTCGTTTTAACTATAACCTAATCAAGTTCATTTACAGTCTGTTTGACAACACCCCAGAATAACCTTTTAAACAGCGCACGCTAAACACGTGCTAAGTAGCGTGTTGTACGAAACGACACGCTTCATTAATCGCCTCTGGTTTTAAAGTCAGAGAGCGCCAGCGCTGTTGCTGTTATTACGATGTTTACGTACGCCGCCGCAGGTGGAAGGTTTAAATATGGGAATTAGATTTTTTTGTTTCCTGCTGTCCTGCGTTTGCACTTTCAAACTATAACTCCTCCCACCTACCGGTACGTAACCCCGCCCTCTTGGCGTAATGCCACACTAAACCACCAGGTAACATCTGCCCCTAGTTTTGAAATCAGTCCCTAAAGAATAGAAAGTGTTATGGGGACGTGTACGTTCTGTTTCAGATTTCTATTACAAATAAATGCTGTTCTTATTAATTAAAATTCACAAAATTAAAAGGGTGGGAGGGGGGCATATGACCAAATATATTAAAATGAATTATTTTAGCTTCCAATAATGTCGCAATTATACTGTATTTCGATTAAAGAAACATAACCTTGGTGAGCAAAATGCACTTATTTAAAAAAACAATAGCATTTTCAAAACATTCTCACCCCTAACTTTTTAACCATAGCGTGTATCTGCTACAAATTCATTTGAAAAACCTAATATGACTAAAGTGTGTAAAATACTTACAATATATCAATATTTATGTAAAAACATTTAACTACCCTAACACCAGACTGAACTGTAAACATGATCAAACAGCTGAAAACATGGGCATATTCAGATTTGTGCATAATTTTAGTGTATAACCCAGCCTCCTCCATTTCATTTTAAGTAAAATTGTAAAAGCAAGTTAAATTGAAAACGGCATTACTATGGATGCACATTGAAAAATCATAACCCTCTTCGTATGATAAACCATAATATAATGAATGAATGAGTTTTATATTAAATGACCTCAGATGATATCAGCTGTGTCGTTTAACGGTCACAAATCAAATCAGAAGCCAGATGTGAAATGAAATTAAATGTACAATTTCACCCCTGCTCATGTATGAATTGTTAAACTGATGGTTTTACAACTCACACCAGTGTCTCGTGTAAAAAATATTTTCTTGATATGTAGGCTAAGTCAGAGAACAGCCAGAGACGGATCTTGTGTATGATAAAGTTTGGGGTCTGATCATCAGTCAGGGATAGTGGATGTGGAGGGATAGTGTTCTCTGGCCCATGAGGACAATCACTCTATTGATATCGCTGCATGTACAGTACGAGACTGGCCTGTTTTTAATTGGGAATTGTTATACCGTCACAGCGCATGGAGCAGAAAACATATTGGAGTTAATCTAAAGGAAGACGATCTAATGAGGAAACAAGTCACGTGCAATATCATCACACTGTTCACTGTAATGAAGCACTCAGTTATTCTGCGTGGGTTTTGTTAGTGAAAACTGTGGGTATAACATCTTTGCTCTGACATTTAGACCCATTATTAAAAATAGTTTTAGTCGCACTTTATTATTTTTCCACTTTTTGGAACAGAACATTGGTTCAGAAGCGCAAAAAACCAGGACGTTTGAGCATCTTAATTCCATCACTGTGAGTGAAGCGGTTCCCAGCGGATTTCACTAGTCCTGCTCCAGGCGCCACCATCATGCCCCCAAGGAAGGCACTTAACGTCTACATCCGCAAAGATGAGGCTTTACAAAATCAATTCAAACCCAATCCTACTTAAAGGTCAGAGATAAGATTCCTGTCAGTCATTTGTTATACAAAGAGAAGGCTAAGTGTTTTATAATAGAGTAAGTGATAAAAAAATGATAAACTTGCCAATGTTTCATTACAATTATCTGACAGATTCATTATGAACAGCTTGTCCAGAACTTTTTTAATATACGTAGAAGTCTTTGTGTGTAAATGTTAATGTTGTTTATATGGCAGTGCAGCTTAAAGAAAATAAAAGAAGCAATAAGCATTGTGTCTCTGAAAAGGTGATTGGTGCCTTTTAACTGCAAGGTGGAGAGATTATATTAAAAATAAAGGTTCTTTTTTTGGCATTGATGGTTGTCCATAAACAAAAATATTAGACCAAAAAAAATCTGTTTCTTTGAGGAACCAAAAATTATTCATAAAATGGCATCCTTACAATAAAACTCTTTTAGTACCAGCCAAAATTCCCGTTAATACATCCTATTTACGTACAGCAGGGCCATTTCCATTTATACGGTAGTATTTGGCAGGTCATGTGATCTCGACCCACATGCGGCAGTTCTCGCATGGAAACTAAAACTGCTTTTCGCTGGAGTTGTAATGATATTTTTTATATTTTGATATTCATTCATGTGTAAAACTGAGCGTGCCCTTAAGTAGTATCTGAAATTTTTGGGTGGTTTTCTGAATGTTCAACAGCTGTTTATATATTTGTTAAATTCTGTTTTTGGTTGTATCCGTTACACAAAGCCTCACCATTGACAGGCCTGTTAAACCAGAAACATACAGAACATTTTCAATGACAGATTGCAACTTGAGGCACTTTCAGATACCTTATATTACCTTACTTATGAAAGCAGTTCATCTACTTAAATCCATTTCCAAACCTCATATGTAAAATGCACAAGTGAGGCATCTGTTTAATAGTTTCGAGTCCCATAATGAGGAAAGGAAAAATGGTTTCATGGTCAGTTTTTAAAGCTTTATGACGACTTCAAGGAGCAACTTAACACTGTGTTGTTGCCTCGGGGAGATAGATTTGCTTAGGCTTTTCATCTGACGTTTGCATATTTTGCAGCGCATTCAAAAAGTAAATAAATCATTCATTTCCTCCATTTGCCGTGTCTCTGGGGCTCTTTTGGGAGCTCATAAGGGATACTGAGCTAAAATGTGAGAGCAGTTTTTCTCTTTCCCTTCATCTCTTCCAGTGTGAACAATCACAAACACAAACACACACACACATATGCAAAGAAAAACACGCACACGCATAACAAGTGTTAAACAAAACACACACACATACACATATGAATATAAAATTGCTTATATCTGTAGTCACTACAACCGGGTAAAATAAGTTCACGAATTATAAAAGATGTCTGCAAAGTTTAATCCACTTCTCAACTAGGGCGCACTTTTACGTTAGACATCAACTACTAAAATAACCAGTAGATCAAACATTGGAATGCATTAAAGGAAAATTTCACACTCATAATAAAAACAATATGCTAAAAAAATGACATGCCGTTCGAGATGAAGATGAAATGTTTCTTCATCACATTTAGAGAAATTTTGCATTACATCACTTACTCACCAATGTATCCTCTGCAGTGAATGGGTGCCGTCAGCCAGTAAAAACATCATAATAATGATTCCAGTTCATCTATCAATATCTTTGTAAAAAATAAATGCATAAATAAAAATCCATAATTTGTGTGTATTATTGTATATATTGTGTCAGTACAAACCACCCTGATCCTTGCTGCAAATGAATTTTGTTTTTACGTTTAATATAGTTTACCCTTAATTTGGCATGCATATTTGTTTTTATGTTTATTGTTTTTTTATTGTAATCATACTATTAGATTAATTATCTACCTTTCTACAAATATGGATTTGATAGTGTGGAAAAAAAGGTAAAAAATTCATGAAAATTGTGCAAATTCAATATTCCTTTGAGCTGATGTTCAGCACAGGCTCCTCTTGCAAATAGAAAGGCTTGTATTTTGAAGCATCCGTAATGAAGTGCCTGATGCATACCCAAAATAACACTGGGGAGTAGCATTGAGAGCCCAACTGAAACACTAAACCATCATCATCATCACAGTAATTAAAGTGCAAGGGGATGTAATGTGCCGCATTGGTTGAATGCTCTCTTTAGCAGATTGTATCAAAACAAATTTGGGACAATAATTACGCCTCTGAAGCAATTTTGTTTTCACAGTTCACAGTTGGGGTTGATAAATACCCCAAGTCACCCAAAGTGGCTTTGCTTTATTATTGCTGCTAATGACAGTAATTATTTTGCTATTTTAAATAGGAAACAATCAAATATGTTCACACTTTTGCATGCAATACCAACCACCGTGTGTCGTTTTCATTCTCTCGTACAGTATATACCTTATATGACAAAAAGCTATGAGCAGCAAAACATGCGGTCTGGCTGAAAGTACTAATTCCAGACCAACTGAGAGACGTTAAGAAGCCAGACATGTAGAGTCTATCGGAAAGAGGAAGCGATGGAAAACAAAAGAATTATTGAATATTTCATTATATTGTGTTAACTTTACTCATGTCTTATGCGGAGCCTATTTGAATAAAACATGACATCCAGTGCAAAAAGGGCTTTGGTGAGGGAATAACTCTTCAGAGATGAAAAGCTCGTATTAATGAGCTGTAAGAATGAGAAAACGTGCTTTTTGTTATTTTTTCCCTCTCCTCTGCCTTCTTTTTTCTAATATGAGCAGCTCCGACAACAGAACGGCAAGGTCAATAGGACCTGACAGTGTAATATCTCTTATAACCAAAATCAGAGTTTAATGAAACAGGATATGAGAACATTCTGACATGACAATGTGATTGTCATTGGAGAGCCAATTCTTCCTCATCTTCCACAGACTGTCCAGGCTGTGTGATGGGTGAATATACGACCTGGAGAGCGAGAAATCCCTCTTTGTTACAACTCCTGAAGGAGCTGATGTGTAAATGGATGTAACAAAGAGGAGTATGACAGCTTGTGAGGACCCAGGGAGATTCTGACAGGATAAACCAGACACACCGCCTCAGATGTCCAACAAAACTGTCTTCATTTCGATAATGTTGCCAGGACCTGTAGTGAATTATTATAGGAACCAAAGAGAGATAAATGAGAAAAACTAGATGTCATTTTTCACAGAGACTTGGTTTTCGTCACAAACACGATTATGACAAATGGTAGATATTCCTGTCAGACTAAAAATGATGTACTTTCCATGAACAAGTGTACACTAGAATGGGTTTGCCTGCAAACTTGTGTACTCACGTGCCCTGTAAATGTCAGAGATGTTTGATTATGTTAGAAACTCGTGACTTCATTTGTTGTTTAAAAATACTTGACTAAATGTATGAACGCGCATTCAAAGTCACAAGCAGTAAAGGTGCTCCTTTGAAATGTTTAAAGGTAGGGGTTTGTTAAAAAAGATGCACTCTTGAAGAGTAACAGGTCACATGTCGTGCGCGGGACCGTTGCATTATGGGTTGAACCAACATGAAGGCAGAGAAAAGCAGATGGTATACAGCCTGACGAGAGTTACTTTATATGCATGGCCTTAATTCGTGTTAAAGTCTGTTGCGTTTTATGTATAATGTTGTCTTATATCAGTTTATGTGAAGGATGTTTATGTGTGAATGATTTGACGCATCTTTACTTGCATATCAGCGTACATGTGAAGGAGAGACTGTGAAAATGGACTCATATTTGAATATGCTTATATGAGTTTTCACGGTGTCTGCTGAAAAAAGAGATGCGGAGACAAAAATAAACAGCAAAAAGACAACTGTATGAAGCGTGGCTATCATAAAAGAGTGCAGCTACATACTCTGACTAAAGGGTATAACAAGACAAAGATAATACACCGATTCATTAGTACACAGGAATGTCAAACTGCTACATTTTTCTTTGAATCAATTATTCATTAGAGAGACTTTTAATGTAAAGTATTAATATAAAATGAGTCTTTTCTACTCTTCTTTTCTCTCATAAAAGACGTTCACACGAGCTACAGATTTTACCATCCTGAACACAGCTATTTTATGAGGTGGCTATTTAGTATTAATTTGTATGATGTGAATTTGAAAATATCATTATGTTATGGTCCACCCATAAAAAAAGTAAACAGGTTGCATACCGGTTGTATAAAGTACTATTTAGAGTATACATATGAATTAGAATCATCCCCCATAAATATGACATGTGATAACTTGATGCTTATTTCTGAATGATGATTTCTGAGTGAAAACAATCAAACAAAAAGGAAAATGTTCTGTGCTTTAAAGTGCTTTGTGAATGGTGAATGTAAATTGGTCCAGGGTAAGTGCAATCCATGAAGATTCATTCCCAGTAAGTCTTTTCTAATGCAGGCTTTTATTCTCATGACAGCAGGGTCATCAGACACGGTCTTTGTTCTTTCCATTTATTAAATCTTGGTAATCTGTGACTCGCTCTATAATAAAGGTGATCATTGTGATGAGCTGCTTTGCAACTTCATAATCATTACATTAATGGTAAAGGTTGGCAGATTTGTGCATGCTTTTCTGTGCAAAAAAGAACTGTACAGATCCAATTCGATCAAAGTGAGGATAGCACGAATTTCTTTTTTGGTAACACTTTCTATGAAGTCCATATTTATAACACAAGTGTATCCTTAAGACTTTATATTGAACGCATAATGCATCATACAAAACCTTATGTGTTATAACATCTCATGAATAAAAATAAAAACAATTATGATACATTATAACATTTACATATTTGGGATTATAACTTTATTATTTAAACACACAATGGACACCATAGAAAATCTACTTCGTTTATAACGGACTATATCATATTTTCACATTATTTAAGTGCTGCACAGTGCATATATATAAAAAGTGTTTAAAACAAATGTGCCATATTACATATTCTGTAACGGAAGGAACAGAGGAAGCGTTTGGATCCATTTGCAGGCTTTTCTTGCAAAACATGGTCAAAATCATGGCAAACACGTATTTAAGAGGAAACCAGTGAGAAGTCAGAGAAACAAGCGAGTCAGTCAGGCGTGTGTGTCGTCAGTGCAATGGATGATGGGAATTGCAGTCCAGTGCAACAGTTATTGTGCTCAGTTACTTCATCCGATCTGATATGAGATCTTATGACTGATTAAAAAAGATAGTATTGTAATCGTTATTACTTATAAGAGGTATACAAGTCATGTTTGTCCACTTTAAGTAAAATGGCAAGATATGGGACTTATAATGCATTATAACCATGCAAAATATAATCCATTGTAACTTAAGTGGATGAATCGTGTTATAAATGATCATAATCTTAAAGGCTGTAATCACAAATAAGTAAATGTTATAAATGTTCTTATTAATATTCATGAGATGATACAACGTATTATAAAGTTTTTTAAAGCTATTTGTAACGCATAGACCTTTACCTCAATTCCTAGCGCAGTGAAAACAAATAGGAGAATCATCTCTAAATGAAATGTACTGAAATGAGAGGGAAAATTCGAACCACTGTCTATACTCTCCACCACTACAGTTTGGTGTAATGTGTTATTTAATCTGTCTCGAGCAGAAAATGGTGGGCGGAGTTAGTGTAATAGCCAATAAGATGTCTATTTTCACTGTAAATAGATACTCTGCAAAAAATGGGCGTTTAATTCTTTAAAGTATTCCACCCGACAGCATTTTTATACTTAAACAGTATAATTTTATACTTATACTCAACAGTATCTGCTACACAGGATTGTGTGATGTAATAGACAGGAAAGGAAACGTCAGTGTTTTGGATTTGGATGTGCCTTAATGCCTCCCTACCTCTATGTTTCCTGTGAAGGCAGGTTTCAGAAACAGCCTCCGACTTCTAAAGAGGATGCTCATCACCACACAAGTGGGCTGTAGAAAGAGAGCGGAGAGATAACTCACTCTACATTTCTAAACTATCCTTCAGCAAACAAAACACACTGCAGCTCAAAGCTTAAATGAATTTGTGACTCATTGTAGTTGACACATTCAGCGTTTTTGTCCACATCCCAGCTGTAGCCACATGCATTTTCAACATTGTCATTATCATCATCATCATTAACAGTTCAGCTGCTACCATCTCTTTTTTTTTTTCCTGCTGGGTTCGCGTTGTCCTCCAGAAGTCGCTGCCATGAATTGTTTGCTCTCATCAAGCGGGGTTTGATGACGAGGGGTCCAGCTGCACACCGAGCCCACCTGTTCTGAGCACAACGCCAATCACTCGTCACCCGACGATCCCGGGCAGCTGCCGGAGCGGCCACAGGCTGGCACAGACACAGCCTCGGAGCTGATGAACACGCTGAAGTTTAATCACTCCCGCTGCATGCCCGGTGCTGTACGTTTCACAGCAGTGGCATCAGCTCTATTGAGCAACAGTGAGTTATGTAATTGTTTTTTCGAGCTTGAGAGGGTGTGAAAACAGTGGGCTGGTTTGGGACACGCAGTGGAGGTGAAGTGGTGGAGGAGGAAACAGAGAAGGATGAAAAGCAGAGTGCTGAGCGGGGAGAAAGGAAGGGTTGAGTGCTGATGATTAATGTGTTAAAGTGAGCAAAATTCACTTGAAAGAATAATTCCTTTATTTTTTACTCACCCTCATTTTGTTACAAACCCGTGTGCAGTTAGTTTTTTTTTCAATGGAACTTGAAAGGATATATTTAGATATTTTTGGGATCCACAAAAAAGGTGAAAAGATTTCTAATGGACATGAGGCATTTACACAGCGCAGTTGTCAACTAAACCTGAGCCCGAAAATGCAAACTTTAAAAACAGTTTTGAAAACCAAAACATTATTGTCTTTATGTACACTACAAAAATGCAAATTTGTGATGTCATAGGTATGTGCATTGTGCATTAAGGCAAGCGAGTTTATTTATAGAGCACATGTCATACATAATGGTAATTCAAAGTGCTTTACATAAAAGGAAATTAAATAAAAAAATAAAACAAAAAGAATTATTATTTTTTTAATTAAATAAATGAAATTAAAAATACATGTTTATACATGAACATCATATACTGCACATACTTCTTCTGAGGTAAACTCTCTTCCAAGCTTTGTAATGGCAGTGAATGGGGTTTAAGATGAAGATGAATAAAAAAATGTGTTTAAATCCAGAATAAAAACTGTTCCACATTGCTCTAGGGGTAATAGTGAATCAATGTGGTTTTGTTTGTTTGTGTTTCGTAAGAAGAATGTCTATATTGAAAACTTAAATTAAACTAAATTTCTATCTTCCACTAACTGTCAACAGGGATCAACAACCATATTTCTTTTTACAGTCTCGAAATGTCTCGTTCACACAGCTCACAGTTGAGTTTAGAATACTGTCTGTATGAATGTGTAGACATATATATATATATACATATATATATATATATATATATATATATATATATATATATATATATATATATATATACAACTCATTAGTGGCTGTTTTCATGGGCTGCTTTACGCAAATCGTCCGCCATATTGTAGCGGTCTGAGTTGACGTCATTCGCCATATCAATGAATATTCGAAAGATGCCACAATCCTGCAGACAACTGGTTAACGACTCTGTGTGAATCTATAGTATGATAAATGACATCAAGTTCACCGTTTCAACATGGCGGCCTTATCTACATGCCTGGGTAGAGTTGCACCAACCATTCGTGAGTTCTGCCCCACTTTATTTAAATACTGAAATACTGAATTGCTTCATTATATTATCCTGCAATGACAGGATAAAATTGTGAAGAGAGACGCACATACACGCAACCTCTCTCTCTCTCCCTCGGAATATTTCAGAAAAGGGAATGTGAATGTCTATGGATGTAATCGTCCCCTGAAAAAAACATGAAGATATGTTGTTCCACTATATCATGCAGTCAGTAATGTTAATGGTTTAATGTTGGCAAACCTTAGAAATTTTTTGCAGATATTTATTTGAATAACACGACCGCAGTTTGAACACAATAGAATAAAACATAACAAATGATTACTTTTCATTCAAATCTTTATTAATGTCAATAATGCTTACATTTATGCATTTATGCAGCCATGTTGCTGCTGTAGCCGGGTTATGCTAAGGAAAAATCATACCCTTTCGTTTGTAGTGTGCTCCTGAAAAATCTTTATTTGAAGGGGTTTCTGGCACTTCCCCTTACCCCTACATCTTTTCCAACGAAAAGAAAATCTAAACATCCTTACCCCTTCACGTGAACACACAAAACAGAGGGCTAGGGAAAAGGGGAAAGGCTAATGGGTTGAAATGGGGTTTGTTTTTAGGAAAAAACATTATAAATTCTCTGCCATTTTTCTTTACAAAGCCTTGTTTAGTGACCAGTGTTTTGTTTTTGCTCTGTCCAGTTTTTTATGTATTACTTTTGGATTTGCCCCAGCATCCTACGTCTTCCCCTGGAACACCACTCTCTCATGAATGCATATGCGACAGTTAGCGAGACAGTTTATAAAGTTTTTAAAGAAGGACATTTTTCTTGCAAAAATGCATGGATTCACTTCAGAAGGGCTTTATTAACACCCCGGAGCTGTGTGGAGCAATTTTTATGATACATTTCTGCACTTTTATTAGACTTTATCTGAAACCCCATTCACTGCCAATATAAAGCTGGGAAGAGGCAAGACATTTTTTTTTATACAACGCCCAATGTATTTATCTGAATGAAGAGTTATATACACCTAGGATGGCTTGAGGGTGGGTAATTCGTGGGATAATTAATATTTTTGGATGAACTATCCTTTTAATGGGGTAAAATGTCAAAATGTAATCGTCCTCATATCATTCCGAAACCTGCATGAACTTTATTTGAACGTTTAGTTACACAAGGTTTGTACAAAGTCACAAAAGACTGTAATGACACGAGGGTGAGTAAATGATGTCAAAATGACTGAACGGAAACTAAATTGTAAATCATCAGCAAACACACAGAGCAAAACCAAGTGGAAATTTAACAGCAAATGGCTGTAAAAATGCTAAGTTAAAAACATGGTTAGATGGTACGTCCCTTACTATATCGATGAAAAACTTAAATAAATAATGGGACATTTAATTGATTGTTACAGTAAAAAAAGACTTTTTTTAAAATTTTTTAAAGTGAAAAAGAAGAAAGTGTTTAAAGTTGTAAAATGTATACTTATATCCAGTTTAAAGTGCCACTGCATGTGGTTTTAAGATGTGCTACATCTGTTCTTAAGATGTTTATCATGTGTTTGTACTTTTTAATTAAAGTGTTAAGACGCTCTTCAATTCGCTGTCTTCCGTATGCATGTGGGCTTACTGGGTACTAAAATAAAGTTCTACAAAGGCAAGCACAAACAACATGCTGTAATCAAACACTCAAGCGTTTGGGTTTTAGAAAGAGACATAATTTCAAACTAAAGATCTCATCAAAGCGCACCAGAAAAAAAAAGTATACTGATTTTCTATAAACAGAAATACTTCTGACGTCTCTTGCCACCGAATCAATGTGTTCCGGCTAGCACGTATCATAAGCTATATGATATAAGAAACTACACAGAGGACAAAAAAAGGCATAATAACTCAGGGAGACAGACTGTGTTCTGGCCAGGTGGACTAGTAATGACTTTCATTGACTTTCTCAGGTGCTTGGCAATTTCACAGGCCGGATTTATTTGGTAGAGATTTCGGTTCACACTGAGCTAGTGTTCTCACTAGCGGTGTGTTTGTGCATGTGTGTGAGAGCTCGTCACAAGGGATGACACAGTGTGCCCCTCTCTCCTTCTTTCTTTTCTCTCTCTCTCTCTCTCTTTCTCTCTTTTCAAAGTTCTGGCTCTCTCCCACTCACTGCAGTCACATTCCCATCTTCTTTCTGTTCCTCACTCTCGACAATTGTATAATGCACTTAGCAACTCACAGAGGAAAGAGAGGAAGAAGAACGAGAGACAGACAGGAAGAGGTTGCTCAGGGAGAAATAAGTGGCTGTTTCTCATCCATAATGCAGTGTCCTGGTCAACAATCATGTCACTTTGGGCAGAACTGTCCAAAATTCCATCCGCACGCCAAATGCAAAACTCCAAAATCCTTTTAGACAAACAACATGGTGATACACAAAGCAAAACTGTTGTTGAAGATGAAACAGGTAAATAAATAAATCATAATCTTGTCTAATGCAGGTACAATACATATGCTGTTTTGTGTCGTCTAATACATATTACATCACAAACATTCATGAGAGCCACATGCCAGCTGGGGTCTGTCTTTCATTTTTTTCAATCGTTGATTATGAAATAGATGTCATTCAAAATCATTCCCATATTACATGTCCGGGTCTCAGGAGATACATCAAAGTCAAAGATAAATGAGCCAATTTGAGTCAAAGATGTGCGTAGCGCATACACGTGGGGAGGTGAACAGCTTTATAGAAAAATAAATAACTTCTTAATGTCACGTATAAGCTACTGTGTTGAATGAACATGCACAAAGATGAAGTCTTTAATTAATCCACGTAAGTAATCCACACAGGGAAGGCTGGAAAAACACATACGTTGAAGAAACCTGACAAACCAAGACTGAATAATGGTTCGAAATGGCATACTTGCTTACTGCCCAGAATACAGTGTATACTGCCAACTATGTTTTAAGGAATAGTAGTGTGAAACAGTATACAATATGCAACTAATGTTTCAGAGAAATATGCTTAATTGTCAAATGAGAACACAAACATTTATTCAGCACAGCTGTTGAGGCTGTTTCCCCTACCAACGAATGTGCTCATTGAGTGTAAATTATCATGTACATTTTATTAGATGAATGCCAAATTGTTGGGGCCAAAACCTACATCTAAGCATTATTAATCACTGTATTATAAAGGAGGCTTTTTATTTCCTCTTTTCAAATATTGACAATTTTTTGATCTTGTATGTGATGGGGAAAAGAAATAGCATGATTTTGACAAAAGGCAGATTGAACACTGGTCGATCACTTCATTAATATTAACAGTATTATTGTAATTTCTATATTTTATTTCTTTGTTATAATACTGCAATCTTAGGATTATCATTAATTAATATGTTTGAAATAATCAATACTGTATAAAGCGTTGTACAGATAAAGGTGACATCATTTGACTTGATCGAAACGTGCTAAAGTACAATTTTATGTAGAATTATGTGCAATTTATTGTAGTTGAATGGCAGTATGGCATTTCGAACACAGCTTCTGTACTGATTTCAGTGGACTTGAGTTACATTTAGCAGATTCTGGGAAATAAATTAGGCCATCCAGGTATTTCATGCATACAGAAGATTTGCATGCTATGCACAGCTTACATACTGGATACTGCAGAAATAGTAAGCTTAGACGAAAAAGGCCAATGAAAATTAGCAAATGGAATTTCCATGCCAAGCCACTCCCTTATAAATATGGATATATAAGATGGCTGTGTTCAACCACTCATTCTGGTTTAAGCTGAGGAGTCACACCCAACAATTCAGTGCAGTTCAAGTGTCAAAAGGGACGTAATGTCTCCGTTCCCTCCTTCAGGGAAAGAGGGTAACACAACTGAGATGTTCCCTTTCAGTCAGTCACTATGATGTTACATCAGCCTGCAGCTCTACATATATCTGCTAGCGAAACACCATGTTTCTGTGCCCAGGAGGAGGCAACAATCCAAGTGGAATGAGCCCTCACTCCTAGGGGGCACAACTCACCTTGGGACTGGTACGCCAATGTAATGGCATCCACCACCCATGAGCCAACCTCTGTTTGGAGACAACATTCCCCTTCTGCTGTCCCCCAAAGAAGACAAAGAGCTGCTCTGAGTTCCTGTAACTCTGGGTGCGATCCACGTAAAAGCGCAATGTGCGAATGGGACACAACGATGCAAGGGCCGCAATGCTGCTTTCTCCAGGGGCAGCGCTTGCAAGTTCACCACCTGATCCTGAAAAGGAGTGGTGGAAACCTTGGACACATAACCAGGTTGGGGTCTCAAGTTAGCTGGACCTGGAATGATCGGGAGAATGCAGGGAATGTACCTCCAGCCCGATGCTCTTGGCGGCCTGAAGCTGCGTTGTTATCAACTCTCTGACTCCAACTGAGCAGCTGCCGCTGGGTGGAGCTGTGCAGCATCCTCGTCAGCTGAAGAAGATGACAGCCTCTACTCTGAGGCAGCAATATACATCTTATCCTCTTCTGGAGCCCCACAAAAAAACACTTGGTCTGCATGGACGGTCTGGCATCAGCTCTCAGGGGAGTTCCACAGGGCAATGTTTGGAGAAGTTGGAAGTCCGTGGGGGATGACCCAGCAAAATATTCCTGATTTTGATTCTCAGGTCTCACTTGCTGCTAGACTACACAGCCATGGAGTCTCTATGACCCAGATTAAATCAGATTGAATTTATGCTTTCACATATAAACATATATAAGTACACACATCAGATATGGTAAACAAAATAATTTAAAAAATAAGATTTATTTTTGTGTTATACATTGAGTTTGAGCTTCCACAAAAACACTGAAGTTTGTTCTCATGTGTCAAGCAAGTATGATTGATATTCAATTGTTCAATGTTTATATGTGAATAAAAGACTAAGTTCAGTTTTTTCATCATATAAAGTGATTGAGTCTCTTCAGAAAAGTTGAAGAGTAAGCTGCTCTGTTCAAATGGATTAGTTGTACTATTTTTATGAATTTTAAAGCATCAAAGTGGCAGCTGTGAGGACAGTGAGTGGAGGAACGGAAATCTGACAGATTTCATTCAAAAGATCTTTATGTGTTTTGGAAAGAAAGTAAAGTCTTATGGATTTGGCAGGACATGAAGGTGAGTAAACAATGACATTCAATGACTTTTCGTCTTTTTTTTACTGAACATCTTACATTTTACCTTACAATAGCCCTAGCTCTATATTGGACATATAGCTCCATAGTGCACGAGAGAAGCCTGTTCATCATGGGCATGCTCGAATAACTATGGTCGTGTAAAATACTTAAATACTGTGGAAATTGTTATTTTATACAATCACAAACAAGAATTACCAATAATTATAATGAACTCTTCTTTTCTTCAGTTATTCCAGTTAACTGGCCCAATGCATGCTTTAACTAACTGATTCAAGGTGTTTCTAGGATTCCTTAAGGGAAAGTTCACCGGTCTGTACCCTTAAAAAGTACTGCCCCAGGTTTGTACCTCCTTTGGTTCAAATTTGTACCTTTTTTTCTGAGTTCATGCATGCAATCGGCTCTGAAGCAGAAAATCTGAATAAGTGACCCGTATGTACGGGGGAGTGGCTTGGCATGCTAATTCCGTCACCAATTTTTATTCAGTTCAGAGGTGATTGGGTTTCCAGATGGGACCCCTTGATGTCAGTCAAATGACGTAACGCCATAGTGACTGACTGAGAGGAACCAACTCTATAGCGGATTCTAAGTGATAAGGGTTTAGGATGTTCCAGTTCAGCCTATGCAAAGGATTCTGCCAGTAGCGTTCACTCATGCAATGTAATCGATGATGTACATCTGAATAGGCCTAAATGAGACGGAGAAGTTAGTAAGTGAAGGGCATGAAAAATGGACAGGAACACAGCCAGGGAAACACACACACACAAAAAAACACACACAATGTTCACCTTGTGACACTTAATATCAAAAAGAAAAAAGGTTTGTAGGCTAGGATCTGAATGTGCATTTACAAATACAAAAACTTTATATATCTAAATACATTTTATAAAATAAATAAATCAAATCAACCATTTTAAATGTGATTTTATCCATCAATATCATTGTCATTAATATTATAATATCAAAATATTATTAATTACCGTATGGTAATATTCAATTCGATAGGCTGAAGTTATTAAACTGCTGTGCTTTTAAAGATTAACAAAGTGAGCATTAGATGATGGGAGATGGGAGATGATGTGTAATCGAAGTATAAAAAAAAAGAGTTTTACAATTATATGGTGCATTCTTAAAAGGAAAAGAAAGAAAAACAAAGTATCATTAGCTCAGTTTAAATTTAATAGAAGTCAATGCAAATCAGAAAACCATGGAAAAACAATTGTCTTTGTGGACATTCTTAGTTATAAACTGACATACTGTACATAGAAAATCTGAGTCAGATCCTCAGAATGTGAATATTGTATTATGCGCAACATGTCTGCTGGCATCTGTATCATTTGGCTGCTTTTACCAAGTGACAGAAAAGCTTGTGCCAAAAAACAGTGGAATTTGATGTCAATGACAAACGATATGGGAAATATTTTCTCCTATGTTGAAAAAGTGTTGTGTAATAAAAGTTAGTGAAAATAAGTGTTAATATGAGGCAATTTTCTTTACTGATTTATTTTTACAGGTGTTTTACCTGTATTTTGAATTATTCATAACATAGCGTTGTGTTAACTTGTGTAAACAAGCAGGTACTGGCAATATTCTGCCAAGACGTTACTCATTTCTCTACTAAATTATTTCTCACAGTTATTTATATATTGGCTACATAATGGGCCATACAGCATGTGGTCAGATTATATAACACACATAATATAACCTATTTTATATAAACTCAGAACTCTTAGAATTTATTCCTGATGAACACAATGAGCTTTATATTGAAGATGACATACACCTCTGACATTTAGGTAAGTGTATAAATGTGTGTAATTAGCAAAGATATTCATATGTATTTTTGGTAACGCACGTCATGCAAATGAAGTAAGGCAAAATGAATGTGTTTGGTGATAATTAGTTAGACAAGTGACAGTTATGACAGAGGCTTATGCTTAAAGCATATTTATGATGCTCAGAGATGAGAGGGAGGGCCGGTGTCAGTCACCTCTGAGCATTAATACACACAGCATACATCTCTTCAGAGCTGCTCAAGAGCTGGAGCATTAATAGCTTACAGTATATTGTGTGTGTGTGTGTGTGTGTGTGTGTGTGTGGCAGGTCAGCCCTCCCTCATTCTCTCTCTCTCTCTCTCTCTCTCTCTCTCTCTCTCTCTCTCTCTCTCTCTCTCTCTCTCTCTCTCTCTCTCTCTCTCTCTCTTCTCAATGCTTAAGTCGTCTCAGGTGTAGAGCACACAGAGGAGTCAGTCACCATGACAGCAGCTCAGCCTGAAAGAGGCATCGGGAGGAGAGCTGTCACTCCTTCCTTCCCCAACGTTAACCACACACTCCAGCCTTGAAAGTTCACAACCTGGTTACAATAGATCATATATCTCCTGCTCAAACATTCATCTGTGGTGGTTTTTTTTTTCACATGTTGTCTTTTTGCATACAACCTTGTAGAAAATGCAATATGTGAATACCACGCTTATACACTCTAAAGAAAAGGTTTTATATACCACCAAATGAGGTTTTTTGGTCCGTAATCACCTTTGTCAAATATTGATATGTAGAACCTTAATTATAGGTACATCTTGTTATTATAGGAAACCTCTTTTGGTACGGTACAGCACATATTTTTAAAATAGGAAAGAATATTAACATATTTGTCAATGTGTGTTACACAGAACCATTAGTTGTGTAATAATTTAATACCATCGATAAACCAGCTGGAAGGAAAAGGAGGAAAGATGTGTTAAAATACAGTCATAACTCTAATAATCAATAAAATGAAATAAGAAGGCAATTAACATACTGCTGTATGCATTTTGGACAGTAATAATAAACAGAAATTCATATAAAGTCTGCTCATTGCTATATTTAGACATTTACTATAGCATTTTATGCCATCCTTCCGTTGAGGCTTTCCAGGTTTGGACTAATGTTCCTTCTTCCTTCATTACACAGATGTTCCCTGATGCTTTTGTTATTCTCTCTAGCATTAACCTATTGGAGTAGTTAAATGTAAAAAATGTGGGCCAATAAAATGTAAAAAAATAAATAAATGAATATAGTCGAGGGCAGCCCTACTAGAAAGAGTACACAGACTTCTAAATTATTATTAGGCAAATAACAAATATTAACATTCAAAAAGTTACGCATGACAATCAGTAATCTTAAATATGGAAATGTCTGTTATGTGTCATAAAATGTTAACAAGAGCTCTTTTCATCGGTCTTGACAATGCGCTGATTGTTTAATACTCAAACACGTTTCCTTTTGATTTTTCAGTGATTCCAGAAGCATCTGTAACAACAATAGGAATAATTTACTCAAAAATGTAATTACAAACTCCCAAAACATATTCCTTAAAAAAGCACCCACATAAACTTAAAAGTAGCCTTACACGTGTCATATCTTGTGAGGTGACAAAAATGCACTCTCTCAGTATAGAAAGTTTGAATATACTGTAAAGAGTTTCAAATGAATATTAAATAGCATTCAAACCCAGTAAATCGAAGCATCAAAATAACTTAATGTACAAGCTTCATTATAGAAAATGATGACTGCGAGAAAAGTTACGGCCCATTTAGGCGTGCAAAGTATTGAAGTATACTTGAAGGTTCCGGGTATAACTTCTTCTTCTTGTTTATTTTGTGTTCATTAAATAAAAAAAGATTGCATATTGTTCTGCAATAATGAAATTTGAAGTATAATGAAGTGAGGTATAACCAAGTACACTAACCCATATTTGGGATTTGTGTTTTGCATTAATCCCATCCAAGTGCAAACATAGTTAAAAATGTAATGGCTGGCTTTATGGCTTCTTTATATGGCAAGTGGTGCTGTATAGCACATTTACCACCCCCAAAGAACCGCTGAAGAACCATGCAGGCGCTCTACCGGTTCTTTATACTGTAACAATGCTACATAGCACCTTAACCTCTCCAAAGAGCCACTGAAAAACCAATGAAAAACCGTTTTGAGTATACTCTCCGAACATTGAGGCACAAAACCATAGAAGCTAACAATTTATCAATGATTAATTTATACTTTATATTTTAATTTATCAGTAATTTACATGTACACTGAAAACAATATTTCAGTGTGTTTCGTAAGATGCAAATTACAACTGAATTAACCTTTAGTGTGTTATGAATTCAGAATAAATGTATTCAAGTAAATCATTGCTTTTAATCAGTTTAATTAAACACTGCCATGAATTAAAGTTGTACAATGTTTATCTAAATGTTTCACTACGTTCCATTTTAACTGTCATTTTATTGTGCTTTGACATTTTTATTTCCTTAAAATAATTTGCTACTATATCTATGCAATCGTTTCTAATATAACATTTTTAACTATGCAGTTTTTATCAATTACAGTTTGAGTACATCAATTTAAGCTAAATAAAATCTGAAATGTTGCTTTGCAACTAATTTAGTACATGCATCTTTGGCCCTGGTCTCTCATTATGTAAAATGCACAAGTTTATGATCTCATACATCAATAATGATTACTATGCACCGCAGTGTACGTAAACACACCAATTCAATCCTATGCACAAAGTATTTTAGGAAGGTTAAAAAGGCAAAGCACTCTTGTAACAGGTCCCTGCTCCGTCCTGTTCCTAAAAAAAAGCTTAAAAACGTCATTATATAAATGCAGGCATATATAACTCACGCTTAATATATTTGTTTAACTTGCCTGTCTCTTCCAAACCTATGCTATATCACAGAACATTAGAATAAACAGATGATTCACTCCACAGGAAAAGTGTGTGTTTAGAGATGTGGGAAGAAGGAGGCAGAGCGGTGTATTGTGCCCCCATGCAGGTCCTGCAGAGCGCTTGATGGGTGAGGTGTGTAGATCACAGTGTGGGGAGAAAGACATGTCGGTGTACTCAAAGGCCAGTGAGGGAGGACTGAGTTGTGACTCAGTTGTGACTCAGACTTTGGCACACACTATTTTAGATCCACAGCAGAGCTCTCACAGTGGCCGCCAGTTAAGCTCGGCAAGCTCAATGCTAACAGTTACCATGGAGATCTCCACAGGGGCACATACTAACATCTATCAGATTTTACTAAGTGTGAAAAGAACTGCCTTTATCCCCTGTAGTCTGTGTCTGCTGGCTGCCACTGTATACACACCCTTAGAGCAGCGACGCTAGCTCAGGTCATGTGGATGTTAGCTTTAATATCTGCAACAAAAGGATGACAATAACCTGGTAACCACACGGACACTCTCAGGCTGATTACAGAGGTTACGACCTTTTTCTCTTTGTCCCACATTCCTTGCTTGTTATTTGTAAAAATATGATTGTTATAAATAGGTTTTATTGGAGGCACACACGAGAACAGTTCATCCCAGCTTAAAATGTGCATCGTTGGTTGAGCCAAAGTTGCTGTTTTGGCACAGGGGAGTCAGGTTTAGCTAATTAGCATGTTTGGACTTGCTAAAAACACATTTCACAACAATAATACGCATTCAAAATTAGCAGTGTTTTCTTATTAATGTCAGTGTTCAAAACAGAAGTTCAAAAGAATAACTTTTCTTTTAAAATAGAAATGGTAACGTTATTAACCACGTAAAACAAAATAAAATGATAAAAGAGAGAAACATAATATAAATGAAGCTAAACTTCAACTGTTTAACTTAACTCTACATGTCCCATTTTAATCATAACCTTGCCATTTTTAGTCAGTTTGTAGTTTTTCATTTAATTCTATTTTTTTAATTAATATTGTTTAAACTAGTATTATTTCTTAACATAATTGTTGCATCTATACAATTTTATTTATTATAATATTTTCATTGTAATTTCATTAATTGCACCTAGCTAATTATTGTACTTTATTTTACATTTGTTTTTGGTTTTAGTTTAAGGTTAATAAAACTGGTCCCTCATTATGTAAAATGCACAAGTTTATTACAGTAACATGTCTTTACTGATACATTTATCGTGCCCTAGAATATGTTTAAATAGAAATCTGTTTTTTTTCTTTAATTGCAATAACATTTAACAAAAATATTTTTTACTGTATTTTGATCACATAAATGTAGCCTAAATAGGCATAAGATACATATTTTAGACAAATGTTAATCATAAAAACACTCTCAAAATAACTTTTTTATAATAGTGTAAAGTGCTGTATTTTAACATTAAATTAAATAACACACTTGCGTTTCAAAATGCTATGTGTGCATTTGTTAATGTGTAGAGCAAAAGTGTAAAACACTGTATCAGATACCTTCACACAGTTGACATAAAAGCTCCTGCAAATCTGAAACAGAAACAGAAGCCTAGCACCTCCCTCAGGAAGCAGTTTTTTTCTTTCTGGTGTTGCAAACTGAAATCTTTCACCTGAGCAGTGACAGATCATGCGTAAACTCTCTCACTGTAGGTCACAGAGAGAATCAATAAACAGCTTCACAGATGACAGTTCAATTGCTGGCAATAAGACAATACTGCAGCGGAGTGTTGTATTCCCATGACTGAAAAAGTCAGTCTTGTGTAAATAACGTCAAACAGCGGTGATGCCACAAAGAAGTGATGGATGAGATGTAAATAATCTACATAACTCATTATTTATTTTTTGCGAACACGTGTAAGCAGCTGCACAAAACTGAACATGCTTGATGTGTGTGTCGTTTTAAATATTATGTTTTAATTGATGGAAATGGATGCATCTCCACAGATGCTCCTCGAGGATTCAATGTTTTTACTAAGATGCAGTAAAATAAAGGTCGATGTTTCTCTTGGCACTGAATGCAACAAAAAATGTAGAGTCAGAGTCAGATTTGTTAGAGAGAATTCAAATTCTAAATGTTTCTTTAGAGCTCTGTTTGTCGATTGATTGTGTGTCTCTTTGGTGATATTTGTGATGATATCTCTATAAAGAATATTGATCTCTTTTCAGCAGCTAAAAGTACAGGTTAATGACGTTTATATCCCAATAAGATGTTGTTAGGATACATCATTCTGGGATAAATGATCATTTCTAACCCGGTGATCCTGTCCTTTTACAACTTTATAGCCTATGAAAGGATGGACAGACAGTTCACTCTAATTAAAATTCTATAAATCATTTACATGTTGTTTCCAAACATGTATGATTTTCTTCATTCTGTAGAACAACATGGTTTACCAAACTACTATTTTGCTGCAATTATGAATATGGAATGCACATGCTGATTCAGACGATATTAGGAGGTTATCAAAAAGGCTGAGGAAAAACAAAGAGATGTTCTGTAAAATAAAAATGAACCTAACCTCCTCTGAGAAAATGAGACCCATCCAAACAGGGCTAAAGTCAGAGGGCTGTAACAGTGGAGAACAGGCATCTATGGTGATTACTGCAAGGAAATGTTTCAAATCTATAACAAGAGACTGGCCAGGATACATTTAGAGTGACTAAGCCCACCCATTGGTCTGTGACTAAGTCCATTATACAAAATGAAATGCACAGAAACGGAACATGCTGTAATGAGGTGGATGACAAATCACTGAAACATTCTTGAGTTTTTCCATTTGCTTCCATTTTATTCTTTACCATTTGCATACACAGATTTGTCACAACTATGAGTGGATTAGTAGTCTTGTAGTTTAGCCAGGAGAAATACAAAACCTAATGTCAGAGGTTGCCAATTACAAATATCTCAAAACGGCATTTCCGAATGAGTGAAAATAATTTTTCCATAAACTACATTTTAAAAAGTCAGCTTTTAGCGTTTTAAAGTGCAATATCCCAGTGCAGTGGCTCAGATCCACCAGATCTCCTTTTTGGCACATCACACCTGAACACCAGAAGCCAGCTCAAGGAGACTGTAACCAGGAATAATGAACCACATCGTGTTGTCATGCTCAGTATTTCTCAACATTGATTATGACTTAATAAAACTAACAGTGTTTGACTGGCCGAACAAGCTGTTTTCAAAGCTTCCAATGAAACTAGAATTCAGGGATGATTTAAGCTCTCATCTAAAAATAAGTTTATCTGCAAAGTGAATCCACAGAGATATAAGTTTGAGGTGTGCTGATCACTGCATATTCAGATTGCAGATTGTAAATTGCAACTACCAAGCAAAACTAGCAATAACCCCAAAAGCCCCAGGAACCCTGAAGCAGCCAATAGTGACGTCAGCGTATATATACAGGGCTTGGGCAATGAAACCGAAACACTGACCAATATAGTGTTGGAGGAATCATGGCACAGTACATAAAATATTGCAATGGACACAACATAATGTGAGACAAAGTTCAAAAAAGGACAAATTGTTGGTGTGTGTCTCACTGGTGCACCTGTGACCAGGACAGCAAGTGTTGTATCGATAGCCACGGTATCCAGGGTAATGTCAGCATACCACCATGAAGGATAAACCACATCCAATAGGAGTAACTGTAGACACAAGAGGAAGCTGTCTAAAAGGGGTGTTCGGATGATAACATAGATATTAAAAAAAATAAAACACATAACAGAGCTGCCTAACTCACTGCAGAACTAAATGTGCACCAAAACTGTTAGTCAGGAGCTCGATATACATGGCCAGGCTGCAATAGCCAAACCTTTGGTGATTCGTGCCAATACTGAATGTCGGTTTCAGTGGTGCTAGCAAGAGAAATCTTGGGCTGTGGACAATGAGAAACTTGTACTGTTCTCTGATGAGTCCAACTTTACTGTCTATTCCTGGGAGAGTTACAGAAGCTTATCGCCCGGACTGTTGAGTGAAGCACGGGGTGATGGTTTGGGCTGCAATATCATGGCATTCTCTAGGCCCCAATGACTACCGAACCATTCTGGAGGATCATGTGCTCCCAATAGTTCAAACATTGGACCCAGAAGGTGGTGCTGTGTTTCAGGAAGATAGTGCACCAATACACACAGCAAGACTAGTGACAGTGTTTTGATGGACATGAAAATGAAGTTTAACATCTCCCATGACCTTCACAGTCACCGGATTTCAACATCATTGAGCCACTTTGGGTTGATTTGGAAGAGTGAGTCAAAAAAATACTTTCTTATACCAGCATCATGTTGTGATCTCACTACTGTCCTGCAAAAGTAATGACTCAAAATCCCTTTGGTCACTGTGCAGGACTTGTATCTGTCATTTCCAAGACAAATTATTGCTGTACTGGCCATAAAAGGAGGTCCCATACCATAATAATAAATTATTGTTGTCTTAAGCCAGGTCTTTCAGTTTTATGGTCCAACCCTGTTTACACATACGGTATATAAAAAAGCCATGAATAAAGACATCACTGTCGGCTGTTTCAGAGGTCCTGCTGCTGGTGTGAATGCAACCAGGAAAACTGTCTGAGGGGAAAATTGGTTACTAAACCACCCTGTCGGCTACTGGGTTCTTAAAACGGTGCAAAAGCCTTTTCTGATGTAGGTGCTAATTTAAGGGTTTTTCTCACCAGATGAACCTTTTCTTTGACTACAGACAGACGTTCCCACTTTTTGCACCAAAAACTATATAGATATAAGCTATATATAGCTTATTTGTTCTGTTTAAAAATCATCAGAGAGCAGAATTCCTTCAGCGAACGCACATACTGAACAAAGCATTTTCATGTTTCCTACTCATCTGGTCATTGTATTCATAAGCTCATCGGAATCGTGTGTGAATTGTTAAAATGTGCAGCTGTAAAAACACGACTGAACGCAGATTTGAATTTAAAGCTGATGATGTGCAACACTGCACATTTTAATAATGTCTGTGTGATTGTTTGAAACGTAAAAAATATGAGCCTTTTTTTTTTTTTTTTGGAAACTGCATTCAAAATCCAATTGGAGCAAAATTTTTTGAGTGGGCATGACGGCTCTGGCAAAGAGTACCAGAACACACTGAGATTTGTTGATGATGGCCATATAGTGGAGTTTATCTTCTTCATTTGGACTGTAGTATAAGGATTTAGTATGCTGCTTTATGACTGAGCGTCAGGTTGGCTGGAGTGAGTGTGCAGGTCTGGCCCCCTGAGGAGGGTTCCCTAGAAACCTGCCATATAAAACAATTTCAGAGTGCATTCTGAAATGGTCTTTGAAAACAGTTTCCAACGCTGATCCTGTGAACTCTGTATCTCGCTCCGAGGATGTACAGTATGAAGCACTTGGCTGTCTTTGTTCTTGCATGTCACACGCTGTCAGTGTCCACGGGCCTTTGATGGTGTGTGACAGCAAGCTGTGCCGGTCTGAATGTCAGCCAGATGTGGGTGAGAGGATGAACATGAGAAGCAGATGTCTCCTCTCATCACTCATCAGCCACGGATTGATGATAGCCACCTCAGGTCTCATCAGTCGTGACCACAACTGCACTGAGATTGAGCTTGATATTCAGACTCCACATCAGCCAGGCCAATCCATAAATGAACAAGTCAATATATATATATTTTTTTTCTTCAGCCAAAATATATAATTAAAACAACTTACTTTGGCTTTTTTTCAATCTTAAATATATTTATTTTGAATATTCTATATATTTTTTTGTATATATACTTTTAATTCAGCACAATACAATTTGGCAATATTTGTGATTTATAACATAATGATAACAATTTGAGAAGGCACTTAAAATGCAATTATAATAATTATAATAATTAGTATAAGATATATTGTATGAATATATATTTTTACTATTAGTCTTATTATGTTGTTTTCAAGTTTTAACAGAAAAATCTGACAAAATTAAACATTTACTTAGTGGTTAAGAAAGTTATTTTTTCTGTCAAAGAGCTGAGCTTTTTATTTGAATTAATATTGCACACTATAAAAAAATGCTACAAAAGCTGTAACTGGGGGATAGTAACTTATTAGTAGGTACAGTACATATTAGTACATAAAGTTTAAACTGTGTCATTGTATTTATTCAATAATTATCATTCAAGCAGCTGACCAAGGTTCAGATGTTGTTGAAGAAAGAGGTGCAATCTGGTCTTGAGACCCAACGATTATAAATCTTAGGAGGAGCAATCCATAAAAGGTTTATCTTTTCACCATTGCGTTTTTAACTAGCCGCTTCAGCTCAGGGTGGTTGCATATACAGTATGTTTCAGTTATGATAATTGAATAATTTGTTGTAATCACAGATTGCAGCAAGTCTAATATCCGCCCACACAAAGCTCTCACTGAGCCACAAACTAAGAGCTTGATGCTGTCTTGAAGCTGCAAGATCTTGTTTGTTTGGTCGCTAATTGTGGAGCAGCACTGTGGCAAACGGGAGACGTGTGCTCAAAAAACAAGAGAGAGAAACTAATTGGTGCAGCGAGCGCGTGGATGGCAATGAAGCGACCCAGTGACGGGTTTAATTGATTTAATGAAGTCATCAGCTCAGTGGATCCGTTGCTAGCACCTGTCACTGTCGAACATGTCGGAGCGTTAACAACGAATCGAGGCATGGGATGAATTAAAGAAGCTGTTTTTCAGAGATAGGAAAACAAGCCGAGACGATCGCGTGCCTCTAGAAATGCTTGTCTTGCAATGTCATTAAAAAAGAGAGACTTAAAGAAACACTCTGAGGTGAAAATGTCAAGCTGACAGAGATAAACAGGACAAAACCAAATTTTGCCACACTGGTACAAATGTTTTGTCATTAGCTGTGTGATAAGTGCAGACGGCTTGTCTTGTGCTGGGTTTTGCTCTCACGTAAAAAACTTCGCCTAGGAGCATTAAGGGAAAATGTCATATTGACTGTGGCATTTCTTCCCTGCGATTCCATTATTAATACTGAGCAGTGCAGGTGAATGTGTGAGCTGTCTTCAGATAAGAGCATTGGGTGTTAAGACTTTTTAGATTGAGTGGTTGATATATTTATCTTGTCTATGACTGATACAATGTGCCGTTTAAAAAAAAAAAAAAAGTTAAGCTTTCTTAGCGATACTGGATGCAATATTGTTTAAACTAGCCTAATGCTTTCCAGTAATACCCAAAGATTGCTCTTGCTCTGTGCTAAATGACATTTTCACTTTTGTGTTTGGTGGTACACACAAAACATTTCCACTATAATGTGACATATTTATTGTAATATGACATGTTTTGTGGAAAGCTAACTCTATTAAGTTATGTAGCCTAGTATTGTGTAGTACAAATGTCAACAAAAATGAATTTTGTCTGTCCTTCACAAAAAATGCGAGTAACTCTTATGTGCAAATTTGTTCGCGATGCCATTGCTTCAACAATATTTGTGCCAGCCATCCCAAGCGTCTGCCGTCAAAGTGGCTCCCTCGCCGGGTGCCGCATAAAATTATATGCTTGAAAATCCCAGAGCATTTGTACCGTATGTCTCCTCATTACTAATTCATCCGCTCTCTGTGTATCTGTCACTGTTATTTGTCTGACAGGGATGCAAAATGATTTATTGAAGACATATTTGAGTAATTCCACAATGAAGTATGACAATAATGATACCAGATACCAAAACAACATAACTTGGGAGAAGCTAAATGTCCCCACTGATGGAGATTGTTGAACATACAGGCCTGCAAACTGATGAAAAAATGAAACGTGTCCATTATGTTGCCGGTTGCCCAGTGTCTTGACTTATAGTTGCTAAGCAATGCTTCTCGCTGCTGTCCTGTTTTGTGTTGTACTCCATCATGAAACATCTACAATCTGCTAATTGGCTGCTGTTTGGGCAGAATGGTCGTGCTGTTACACAAGCCCGCAAAGCTCATATTACCAGCTACACCTGCCTAGGAGAGTAAGAATTTGAAAAGCTTATAGCGCAACTTTGGAGCTGTATGGAGAAGATTTCACTTTATATACAGTGACAGTGACAATTTTTTTTTACGTTTTAGGTTCCAGTAATTATATATCCATCCTGAACAGGGCAGACATATCCTCATATGTTCAACTGAATGCCCTGGAAATATTATACTGTATTTTATATACTGTAAATATTATACTCGTTTTAATAGTTTTCCAGAGTTTTAAAATGTTTTGGTCTATTTCTCTAGGTCTTGAATTACAGCAGTTGTTGATATTGAAATGCACTGGCTGAATAAGCAAATAAACAAAAAAAAAATTTAATTGTTAAATTAATTTATTAAATTAATTTAGATGAATATGTATAAATGAAATGAAATCAGTGAGCAAAGGTATATATATATATACACACACATACAAATTATATTAAATTATCCATCAGTGATCAAGCAGTATATATATAAATGAAATTAAATTAAAGATTTACAGCCCATCACTGAGTATGAGAAAATGAAATGAATATATAGAGAAATTAAATTAAATAAAATTTAACTAAACTGAATTAAATAATGATTATACTGCTGTCAAATGATTAATCACGATTAATTACATCCAACACACATAATGTATGAGTGTGCACTGTGTAAATTTATTATGTATATATAAATACGCTTAGATTTTTGCCTGTTCAAACTGCATTTATAGTTATAGCAACATGAAAACTAGAGAGCTGTCTATGAGTGAAAAACAAGCAATTGTGAAGCTGAGAGAAGAAGGAAAATCAATCAGAGCCATTGCACACATTGGCCATAGCAATTCTAACCATTTGGAGTGTCCTGAAGAAGACATAAGCTACTGGTGTACTAAGTAACAGACATCGAATAGGCAGACCAAGGAAAACAACTGCAGTTGATGACAGAAACACTGTGAGAGCTGTCAGGAAAACCCCTTAAACAACTGTAAGTGAGATCAGACACAAGCTCCAGAGGGCAGGAGTAAAGGTATCGCAACCTACTGTTCATGATCACAAGTACAGAGACTACACCAGAAGATGCAAACCACTCATTAGCAAGAAGAACAGGAAGGCCAGGCTGGGATTTTCCAGAAAAGTACAAAGATGAGCCTTTAAAAAATTCCGGGACAAAGTTTTATAGACTGATGAGACAAAGATTAACCTTTACCAAAGTTACGGAAAGTTTGGATCAGCTCATGATCTCAAGCATACGAGCTCATTTAGGCACACTTGAGGTAACGTCATTGTTTGGGCTCGCATGGCTTCTTGTGGGACGGTCTCATTAATCTTCACTGATGATGTAACACAGTTGGCAGTAGGAAAATGAACTCAGAAGTCTAAAGATTTTGGCAGCCAATTTAAAGAAAGATGCAACTAAACTTATTGGAAGATTCTTCATCATGCAGCAAGATAATGACCCAAAACAACAAAGGATTTCATCGGGAGCAAGAAGTGGGAGGTTTTAGACTGGCCAAGTCAATCTCCAGACTTAAACCCTATAGACAATAGAAACAAACAACAACTGAAAGAGCTGAAAGCCTGGAAAAGCATCACAAAAGAAGAATGCAAAAGTTTGGTGATGTCAGTGGGTCACAGGCTTCATGCAGTTATTAAAAGCAAAGGATTTACAACTAACATTTTAATTCAGTTACAATACTTTTGCTTACATGAAAAATGGGTGAGTTCAAACAAAATGTGATATCTTCTAAGTTAAATTAAATAAAAGCTGGCATGTAAATCTCTTGTATGATATTCATCAAACACAAATATTTTCGGTCAAAAATAAAGGAATTGGCCTCACTGTCCCAATACTTTTGGAGTGGAGTCTATATAAATGTATATACATGTACATATTTTCAAAATATACAATATATGTTTGTGTATTTATATGCATAAAAATGATTTGTTTGAATGAGTAACTTGTTAACAATAAGTATATTGAACGATTCACGGGCAAAGTGATCGTCCTTTTCCCCTTGTTAAACGAATAGGTATAAAAAATAATAAATGTATAAAATATAAATATAAAAAATATTTTTTTTATGCAGGTGCCCCTTAGTGAATCTGCTGACTGCGTTGTCATGGGAACATACCAGCTGAAGATTGTGTGGAAATTACATCGTTCCTTTTGACAAGTGCATTCCTAACCACTAAAAATTGACACACACTCTAAAGTGTCCACTAACGAGGGGAAAAGGATGATCACTTTGATTTGGGAAATGCCTGTGAACCCTTCAATACACGGTACGTGTGTCGTTACACTTAATATATATACCCTGAGACCATAGCAAGATTATTAATTGTAATATTAATTTTTCACAGAATAGTCAGTAGGACGACACACACAGCAGAGAGGCTGACAATGATTCATGATGACCTTATAATAGAATGTCCTTGCCGCATTTGAAAAAGGTTGGGAACCGTTTTGTCAGCAAAGAAATTCTTCTATGGTCTGTATTCAAATTAAACCAGCCGGTCTGTGCTTAAAAGCACAAATAAAGATCAAACATAATTACATTCACATGCATTAATCAATATTCCCATTATGAAGCTGTCAGGAAGGACAAGTGCTGAAGTTTGGATTTTTCATAAAAATCTATAGTTTATTTTTACAGGCAAACACTGTTTAAAAGCAAGTACATACACTAATACCACTGCCAGTGGAAAGCACAGCAATACCGTCCTGTCAGAGTGAATAACACTGCAGGAAGTGATGGCCGCACTATTTTTAAATTGCTAACAACTCTTGCAGGTCGGAATGAGAATTATTAATTTGTGTCTGACACTTTAATACTGTATGTTGCACTTGGCCACAAAACAGCATTAATTTTACTCCTACTAATTTATTGCACAGCAACTACCGTGAGATAACAAAGTGACCAAAGATGCTAGGAACTCGCATTCATTAGCAGAAACGCATTAGTGTGCTCACGTTCGATGGCTGAGAGAAGCTCGGACATGTTCTGTGAATTCAACCAGTGAATGCACATTATTCAGTGTTAAGTGCCAGTTGGAAAAAAAAAATAGGCCAAATCTGCAAGTGCAAGCTATTAGTTAACACACTGTTCTCCCACCTAATACATCGTCAGACTGTGAATAAAAACTTGACTAGTTCATACAAATCATTATTTAAAACTTTTCCCGCTAAGGTTTCGCATAGTTACTGTACAGCATGACCCAAGATGCGAGACCGCAACAGGGAACTGTAATTAAGATTTGAACTTTTCTTCAAAATTGCGTGTTTAAGTCAATGTGTTTACCTATTAATTTACTACCAACTGAGTAAATTAGTGAAAATCCAACAAAAGGGTTTTTTAATGCTTAAAAAAAGCAAGCAATAAAGGCTACAAAAAATGTTTACGGATCTTGCCCTGCAAACAGTTTGAATCAACTGCTATAAAAAGGTTTACAAGGCTAGTGATTCACGCACATGCATTCATTTACACATACAGGAAGTGGCACATTTACAGGAAAAAGAGGGGGATTGAAAAAGAAAGAGGAAGAATAAGAGTTTACATGAGCATAGATATGAGTGTAATGCAAATGTCTTTTGGAAAGGCCCGCTAGCTCCTTGAAGTAGCTTGTCACGGTAACGCCCCTGGATGTTCCTGGAGCTCCGTAGCTGATTAGTATCTTATCCTTCCCATCATCCCCTGAGAGGAACATCCCTAAAAGCTTCCATTCTTCTGGGAAGACTTTCCGATAGACATTGCGGGAAAGAAATACATGATTCTTTGTCTGAACTTAATTCGATTGTGGTTCCATGGTAAATGCAATTTTCTTTTTACAAGCAGCAAGAAACAAGGATAGTATGTGATATGTCGGCAAGAAGCACAAAGATAACAAGACTTTTCGCTGTATTGGCAAATTTCTCTTTGAGTGAACCAACAAACAGACCAATCTTCAATTATTTCAGTCCAAGATCCACAATGGTAACCCTCAAAACTGCAACATTCTCTTTCAGAACTGTACAAAGCATGTTAGGAACTGGAAATGAGCTTTCCATCTCAAAAATGCTACATTAGCACATATTTTCAGTTATTACTTTAACAGTAATATTTTATGCCCCCTTTTTCAAGGCAAAGATATCGTGACCCCAAAATGTGTCTAAAATGCTTCAGCTCATACTCCACAGATCATTTATTATGTAATTTGATATTTTAATATATTATATGAAAAGGCCTATTTTAGATGGAACAAGAAACACACTGTTTTCTTGCATGTCTCTTTAAATGCAAATGAGCTGCGGCTCCTACCCTCTTTTCCAGAATAGAGCCGTGCCTTTACAAATTTATCTTACATATATGCATATTTTTAGTTTTAATCATCAAGTCTATCGTGCTAAAATGTTAATTTTCTACCATGCGTTTTCTGATCACACATATCCGAAGCATGCTCACAGAAAGCAGCTGTCACATGGCATGTGAGTACTAAACTTTTTTCTGTCTTATTATGCTTAAACTATCAAATGCATGCAAGATACAAGATTATGTTAAAAACAATCAGTGAAGGTAAAAATTTTATGTTTATATTAGATCTGTCAGCAGCCAAATATACCCAGCAGGGACACAACATCAACGTGATATTTTATATTTTGGTTGCAATGTTGGGTGACCAAAATCCACCGTAAATTCAACGCCTAATATCAATGTTAAATTGATGACCAATACAGATGTCAGTTGACATTGATTTTAGGTTGAAAATCCCTCACTGCTCTGGACTGAATATCATCTTTAGCATCAGAAGACATTTCTTACCTGAACGCATGAAGATAAACTGTATGTGGCTCTCTCTAGGCAGGCTCTCTGTTAATATACCAGTGTCTGTCAACAGTTGTGGGCGGGGCCTGAAAAAAGTGATGTCACATTTTACAGATTCTGCTTATTATCTGTGGGGATTTTAAAAAGGGAGGGGTTTTATCATTACAGGGTGGTTGTGTGCACTCACTGCCAACACACGTGTAAATATGAAATTTGCATGATTAAATGGATGGATGGGCGCCAGATGTCATGAAAGCAGAGGAAAAAGAAAGAAAATACATTCCTTACACCATCAAATAAGTTCCTGCAAGTTTAATTGAGAGAGTTTTGTTACTGAGCATAGAAATATTTCCCTCAGAGTTTGGATCACGCCAGGTAGATAGAACAAGGGCATGTCGACGAACTAACACTATGTATACTTGACTGAAACTTACAAACTACTTTCTGATGTTGCTGCACGCAGAGTTTTTGTTTTTCTGTGATTTTATTTTTTCACTTTACCAGCAAGCTGTGTCTCAGGGGATGCTAGACTGTCTTTGCAAAAGATTTAAGAAATTGGTGAGCGAAACAGGACGCATGAGTGTTTGGTGGCAAAATGAAGGAAATGCTTTCAAAATGTAGCTGGAAATAAAAAGCAAGATTTTTACTGGCAGAGAGGAAAATGCAAGAGGAAACAGAGAAGAAAGATAAGTGATAATGACCTGTGTTAATGTGTAGATGCAGGTGTGAAGAGGAGTGTGTGAAAGAGAGAAAGAGAGCTTTTTTTAGACTTTCTGTAAATATACTGTGAAGACAGCAGAACATTATGCAATAGGCCGGATTTTGCAAATGCTTTTGCATATATTACTGCTTTGTGCTCAGTTACAACTCACAAAGATGTCCAATCAGTCACAAGGTTTTTAGATGTATATTTAAACAAAGAATATATTAATGCATCAAATGCTGTGATAAAATGTGACCGATTTAGCGAATTATCTGCAAATTCTGTTGCGGATATTCCTAGAGGAAATAAAGCAAATATGACAGAGAGGAGCGACGTGATTTGGAGGGAAAAGAGAATAGAAAGAAATATATGGGTGAAATCATAGGCAGAGAGAGAAAATAAAGGAAGCGAGGCAGTATGTGAGTGAAAAACTGAAAAAGGATCAAGGCCTTGAGAAAAGATGAGAGAGAATGAGCTTTGATTTCATGCTTGTGTGCATGTGTCGTCTTTGGAGATAGAGAAGAACAGAGTACAGTGCCAAGAGAGATAGGTGACTTTTTCTGAATACTGCCTCCCTGTACCTCTGTATATCTGCATTTCTGTGTCTTTTTAAGTTGTGAATTTTCTTTAATTAAGCTGAAAAGAGAATGTTTGCTTGTCAACTGGTTCATAAGCTTTTTGAGGACTTGGCTGGTTATACTTTATAATATGCCTGCTATACAAGGAGAGATGTCAATTAGCATTCCCATCATCTCAATGGCAGCGGACACCCTGTTGCATGACCTGTGAAAAGAAAGAAAACTGTAAGAATAACATGCCAACGTATGAATAGTCGTCAGTGGATAAAGATGCTTATTTGCTATCAGAGGCTAACTGGACTAAAATAACCAGCCTTGTTTATGACTGAAAATATATGGACACGAAGTTTCTCACAGAATTGAACACACAAAAAAGATAAGATAAAATAAGAAAAGGAAGTCTTTAGGAAGGGCAAAAAATAAAGAACTACGAATGATGAAAGCCGACTTAGAAAAATTGTGGAATCAAATTTAATTAAAGTCACATTGTGATATTAAAAAGTCATACTGTCACAAGAAATAATGGCAAATGCCAAATGTCACACTAAGAGTTATAGTCACCATGACATTAAATTTGTCATTTGTAAACTATGAAATTACAAAGCAAGACACAATTGTGATATTTATACACATAATGCTGGGTGGTATGACAAAAAATGTATCACAGTATTTTTGAAAATTACACCATTTTCACGGTATAAAGTATTTTTTTCCCATGCATGACTGGGTGTTAAACACATTTTCTACTGACTGAGAGAGAAAGTGCTGTAGTAGATTGACTAGAATGCCATATTTTACTGTCATGATGAGTGAATATTGTGGAAAATGTTCACACTAAATAGTGACTAAACACGCCACTCTCATTTATAATCATGACATCGTTTGATAAAATCAGCATGCATCTACACTAAAGAGCGGCTTTGTGGTTGTTTTGGCTATAACCATACTTTCTTGTCTCATGCTTCTGTGTGCATCGGAGTAACTAAAAAAAACGCAAACAAAAAAGTGCAAAATATTCACAGACGAACTATGCTCGTGTGTCCATAGTTTCAAACAGTCAGTAAGCGTAAGTTGCTTGTTTGTAAGTTACTCATTAATTAAGCTCTCGCTCGCAGGGCATTACTGGAGACATATGTAAATAATAATGTATATTCTAAGAAAAAGCGCTAAAAAGGTCTGAAAGTTGAATCTAATGCTGAAATGGCGCTCGTGTGTGTGAAACGCGGGAGTTGATAAAGGTTTGGAACTGTAGTAACACATACAGCTGTTCCTAACCACAGTGCAACAGTGAAAAGAGACCTCCTTTTAAACTGATTCACGTTTAGAACATTGTTTAAATGACATACACCTGTATTGCAGTATTTTAAAAATTCATATCATAAGAAAAATAAACACCAGTATTCGGTATGAACCGGTAAACCCAGCACAACTAAAAAAAAGATACAGCCTCATTGTAGCAAACTTGCAATTTCAGACGCACAAAACATTAAACCTCCCCGTAGAAGCTGGGGAGGATCGAGGGTTTCTGAAGCGTGCTGCAACTACAGCATGCACGAGTAGAGTATTTGAATGTTGAGTTACAAGCTCATAGGTTGCTGATATGAAAACAAACCAATTAGCTGCGTCATATGAATAATGATCTGATAATGTCAGATTCAGCCTGCACCAGTTTCATTACAGAGCATTGGATTTATATTTGTTAGCAATAGTCACATTGTGATATATGAAGACACATTGTCAAATATGTTGCAAAATGAGAAAGTGTTGCAGTTGAAGAAAATACAGTCACAGAAAATTTTGTGCAAGATATAAAGTTGGAAGCATATATTCCATAACCATTCAACCAGTTTACTCAAACTACAGTGAAGCAGAATTTACATAAGTTCAGTTAAAAATCACCCCATACCTAAAAATCAAGCAATGACTGTAATGACAGTGTTTGTCAAGAAAACCAGACCTTTTAATCTGCTCAAGCCCATAATATATGATAAAGTTGAGTCATTTTTCCCCACAAGAAAAGCAAGAACACAGCCTAAGAGGACAGTGTGACTGATGTGTGACTGAGACTCTGTTGCAGTGTGAGTAAAGGATGAAAAATCCTGCCCGATGCCAAGCCGCAGGAGTCCTGATGGGCACTTTTTGATGGTTTCAGTAGAGCATGTTTGATCTCTCCAACTGAGCCCATGAAAGCAGATAGAGTAAAAGGATATTTTGAATTGCACTGGTTAAATGAAAGAAAGAAAGACATTCAGTTGGCTGGCTGAAGTGTCCTCAGATTTCCAGCCATTATTGGTCTGTGCGCAAACACTACCATTATTGATGAAAATCGGGGACACAGATAAATTCTTTAAGGATTCTCTAAATTACCACCACCATGGGATGCAAAACTCTTACACAGGGAGGCTATACTGAAAGATTCATCTCTGTTCTTTGCAGAAATGTATTTATGCTAAGTAGAGAAGGATGAATCCATCCACACCCTGAAATCGGCACACACCTCAACTTGCTTCAAGGCTTCATGCTTTTGCAGCCATAAAGCTTTATTCAAGCTTATGACCCATGGTGAGATGTTGTTTAGTCCTGTTCACAATCTTCCATTAACTCGATACAGCTCATTAGACTTCCTGGTGCTTTGACTGGAGATCGCATTAGAATGATAAAGCCTAATTGGACATAAGATGTGAATCTGATAGGGCTTGGCAGTCTAGTTTAAGGTTATAAAGACATAACAAGAACATTCTAGTTGCAGTGGTTCAACTCAGGGTCTCCTTTTATCCAAGACGATAGTTGAGGGCCCTCCTATCATCTGAAAGTGATCCAAACATTTTCACCCTACCAAGCTTTTGGTGGGTCTCAAACTTAATTGTACTTCTCTAGATGGGTCCTTGCGTGAAAAAGTTAAGGAACCCTTGCCCTTCTTCTGCCAATTCAAATTTAAATGATCATGGACCACATCCCTTAAAGTATAAAGACAGGCCCTAACAGATGCCACTAGCCTTACTACAATATGGCCTAATGCACAGGAGCCCCATAACCTAATGCTCCTATAATAGCCCAGAGTCTTTCCTGAATTATAGCCAGAATCCCATGGCTCTGTTTCCCTGTCCAATCTCCACAGACAATCTCTACAGCCTTTAACCTCACAAATTATTCACTAGCATGCACTCTTCCATTCAAAGGCCTCAAAGAAAGACATAGGGTTTACATTAGCCCACCACTTAGAGACACCAAAAAGAAGTTATTAAAAATTCCAGAGTGCTGACCTCCTGAAAATGACAGTACAGAACAAAAATAACAGACCTTGCAACCTCTCCATGACATTGCTGTATATTAAAATACTGTTTCTGGAAGCAACAGAGTGCTGACGTGCGACGTAGTGAATGACACATCGTAAAATCTGAGACACTTCCCTTGATACATCCGATTGCAGGCAGCCACACAAGTTGGGTAAAAAGTGTTTTGAAAAAGTATAAAATATTTATAGCTACAAGGCCATTTAAAAAGTGACAGTTATGATTTATTATCTTTGCTAAATGTAATGCTGTTCAGTTGCTGGCAGGATCCAACAATATGTCCAAACTGACAATGGTGTGGTTAATATCTAAGAGTAAGCCTCATACTGTGTCCTTCTGTATGTACAGGTGAAGTTTGATGAGATTGACTGTTGAGTTGCTAGTATATTTTTAATAAACACATCAATTAATACTGCTACATATTATCTTAACCCACACCTACTCATACAATATGAAACCTCATACTACAGAAAAATATACATATCTTACAACCATATGTAAGAAAAACAAGCTAACATTGACAGGCATCACTTTATTAAACTTATTAATCTTTCTAGATCATGAATATTTTATGATAGGTTAATGATCATCATAACAATACACAGGGACATTTTATTGAGGTTCACTCTTCAGAGCCTTTACATTCAGTCCCATTGCTTTATTTGTTGGTGTGGTTAAGCCCCATCCTCACCTTCTCTGGCCTTTAATATCTATGGCCATAATAGCATGGGACTATAGAGGCAGACTGGAGTAAAAGCATGGTACTGAATTCTCTTTGAGGATGAAGCGCTAGTTCTTTGTTCTCAGAGCACAGTGAATATCTGACACACAATCTGGGGTAGACTGAATGGCTCTCATATGGGCTGTGAATTTGTCTATGTAAGCTCAAAATTAAATATATATACATCTACGCCATGTATACTATTTTATCCGACACTGCAAAGCTGCAAAGATTCAAAAAGAGACTCTTTAAGATGAATATCTGCCTCGCTAGCGTCACCAAACAGAATCGTTAAAATTATGACTATTTTCAAAGGGACCGTTTAGCCCCGCCCCACACTTATGCCATTGGTTGAGCCAGTGCTGTGACACTTTTCAAAAATGCTATATATTTTTGGACATTTAAAATGGTACTCGCATGATATTACAGATATTACAAACAATATCCTTTAAGTAAAGTGTAAAAACATATACACAATGACACATACACCGTGATATAAAGCACCAAAGTATCATCTTTTTCTAAAGGTCTCAAATAGACAGCAATTCTGTTTGGTGTCAATAGTGGTGCAGAAATTACACACTTCACGTTTAAATCTGAAGCGTGTAATAAAGTGCAACAGTTCATTTTTTTCCACTGGGGAATTGATTTCTATATCTAAAATAAACTGTTAAAAACAGACCTACTGTGAGATACAAGTTTGTTAATCGATGGTATACGCTTTCAGTGAAGCAATCAAGTGTGCATTATTTCAACTTTGTCAAACAATGGTGTTTAACAGTGAAATTCCTGGTGGACAACTACAATACCCGAGATATTTTTACAATCCACAAAAACAGTTTTGCTGAAAACTTAGCAGGTCAAACTAACAAATAGTTTTTCCGCAGTATAATAGCACTGATTGAGTCATTATTACTGTGTTGAGATGGAATCAGAGAAGTGAATCTTTTCTGCATTTTAAGATGGCATAGTTTTATTATTATTATTAGCAACAAAATGACATCCCTCCTCGTTAAATATTACATAAACATAATTTACCCTTCATCGCTTCTGTATTGTGAATTCAAATAACGTACATCTGTATCATGATATGCACTCTAAGTTCACAGACAGACTGTTTATTAAGACAGCAGGAAGAGCAAACAGAAACAGGTCTTTATCCTTTCAGCCTGTGTTGCACCCAGACCCAGATGAGCTTTCATTTATTTATGCCAGAGTCAGTTTCAATTTTATTCATCTCAATCCCTTCTGTCTTCAACAAAGGTGGATTAAAAGAGTTGTTCCCTGTGGTAAACGACAGACACAAAAGAAAAGCAACATTTCCCTGGGCATACACATTTCATTCCCTCTTAAGCTTGCCAAGAAAATAATGGATATTTCACAAGGACAAAGAAAAAACATTAAACCAAATGCCTCACTTAAACGGCATACAAAGGCAGTGTTTTCATTCATTGCACAAATACAAGCATTGTGATATTTTTACACACACACACTAAAGCTAATTTGCTCGCTCTAAATGTATATAGTGATGTGTAAACAGCTGTGCAGGCCATTAGGCTAACAGTCTCTCCTGTTAAGGGTGATGCTAATGAGGTTTGTAGAAAGGTTATGTTTAATGTAAGGTGCTGAAAGGTCACCTGGCACTTCATCAACACTCCATCAGGAGCTTCAGTGATCAAAGACAAGATACCACATTTTTTTATATGAAATGCTCGCCCACGTGGAACTGTACTGAGCCTGTATGTTTGTTAATACCCTTGATAATGGATAAAAACACAAAACATACAAACATCATTCGTCTATAGCCATTCTATAGCTAACTGTTTCCGAACCATCTTTTCTTTATTGTATTGATCTGTGTTCCGTTCTATCACACTACAGAGGTGTATGAATTGTTCTTCTACAGCACCCTGAAGCCATATATTAGGGTCTTCTTAGCTTTGACTACATCGTGCATCTTCTTTTCTCATGCTTACTGGCAAAATCAATGCATATGCTCAGGAGCTTGTTTAGAGTTTTCTGGGCCCTAAGCAAGCGGTCTTAGGGGGTTGGGTCAAAAATAGTATATGATTTAAAATAACATGTATGCTGCTGATTGCTTTGAATCTGTTCTACTGAAATACTCTTAATTGAAAAAATATACTCAAATTAGGAGTATTTTTCTCCAGAAGTTGCTCCAAAGTGTCTGTGCAGCAACTTTCAGCCTTAAAATCTTATTTCAACGCTATGAATTTTGGCCCTGATTCTGAAGTACTGCTATAAACAAATAAAGATCACAAATAAATGAACAAAAATTACATTCAGATTGTTGACATTGATTCTAGTTAATGATTTGTAAATGACACTTAATAGATTTCACTTTCATAAAAATAACGGTGAAAAATAAAATAAATGGTGTCTTAATTAACATTAATGTTGCAGCTACAGTTTTTATGACTTGTTTTCAGAAATCTGTGAAGAAGAAAAATCACTACTCGCATCATCTATATAGAAAACTGTGATGAATACTGTCTTCATCTCATGTGATTGTACACCATTTTGATAACTCATAAACCTTTTAAATTAACACCAAACTGCTGAAAGCACTTTTAAGTAGACTACAAAAAAGGAGAAATCATTCACTCCCCTTTGCCTCTATGCCTTTCTTTGTATCTCTGTTTCTCTCCATAAATATGAAGCACATGGCTCTTAAATCAGATTCAAGCCATCAGAAAGGCCATTAGGAGGATATGGACATTAGCCATGTGAAAATGCATCTGGGGCTTTCTCACAACACAAATACATACAGTTTATGGATGACTGAATGTCCATTTTCAATCTATGAAAGTGCAATTTCAGCTGAGAGAGAAGAAGAACTTATCAAAATGTCAGTGGAGATGTATTTAGAGTTGTGGGAGGTGATATAGAAAATTCAGGAAAGAGCTCTGAGGGAATAGGCCTAAACAAAGAAGAGGCAGATGATTGAGGAAAACTCATGATCATTTACTGGTTGTGAAGATGGGAACAATTATTCTTGTTGCAGTTTACTGGCAAGTCACAAACTGAGGAAAATGTGTGGGCTTCTGGATGCAAAGACCACCAGTTGTCGACACTTGTTTACTACTTGTAAAGCCGTAATGTGTTTTAATCTCTTTTAATTTTCTGAAAAGCCAAAAACGCATATTTTAGATGCTTTGACTTCTTTCATTTTGTGTGTATAGGTAAAACTTTAGAGTTAATGTTACTGCTGAAAGTGTGAGAGAACCTAAAGTTGAGGGTGTTTCTGAGAAGAGCCAAGGCAGGGCAACAGTATTATCGAGAAAATAAATATATAATCAAAACTGCACTGGTTTAATCTGTTTTGGTTATAGACGGTCAGTCTATTAGTGGCAGGGATTTTTGAGTGGTCACAAGTCAGTCTCTTTATGTGTGAGTCATTTGAATCATTTATTCAAATTTCTCATGTGATTGTACACCATTTTGATAACTCATAAACCTTTTAAATGAACACTAAACTGCTGAACACACATTTAAGTAGACTATAAAAAAAGGAGAAATCATTCACTCCCCTTTGCCTTTATGCCTTTCTTTGTATCTCATATAAAAACAGTCATTCAAATGACTGTTTTTATGAGTAAATCATTGAATTATTCACTCAACCTCATTTAGTCAAAAACCAAATCAGCTAAAAACTATGTGTTGATCATCAGAGTTGCGACAATTGATACTCCCTTGGCTTTGTATTGAACCTAAAAGTATTTAGCAGTACTGCATGTAAAATATATTTTTAAATATTTTTAATATAATTTAATACTTATTTTAACAATGACGATAATTTCATATAGACATACATATTGGCTACAAAATATTTTGACAGTTGAACTGTATATATTACATAAGATGTATTAAATGTTTAATTTATTTTCCTGAAAAAAACTGACATCAAATTACGACCACTGCTGTTTCCATAGAAATTTTGTGTAAGTGATCTTATGCTATATTTCTTTGGGAATGCAACATTGCTTGGTCATGCTATCATAATTTAGTGACATTATGGTATGGATTAAGGGGAAAAAATGAATTATTTTGCATAGAAAAGAAAAAATGTAACTAGAAGCTTCAAGATAAATTACTGGAAGTTGGAATGTGAATAAAAAGGTTTGCTGCGTTACAAAGGGATGCTGAGGGAATTGACCGTGTTGGCAGGAGCTCTGGCCTGGGGAAAGAAGCTGTGCAGGTGTCGATTTGTCCTAGTTTTCAGGGCAAAACTCTTCTCTGTTGTGAGGGGAGACAGTGAAAAAGAAAATGGCTATGGTAGGATGGGTTGACTATGATTTTTCCCACCTTCATTTTCGTCCTACTGTAAATGCTTATGTCTGTGAGTGAGGAGAGCTGGCAACCAATTATTTCCTCTTAGAGTGCGATGATGCAGAGCCAAACCAGACGAACACAGAGGTTAAGAGGACAGATTCAATCACAGCTGTGTAGAGCTGGACCAGCAGCCCACATTTCCTATGCTATCTCAGAAAATAGCACATTTCCGATGTGTGCCTGTAAAAAGAAACCTTTCAAGATGACTTCAGTCTTATCAAAAGTTCAAGACGGCCTTGAAAATGTAACTGAAGGAAAAACAGCAAATAACATAATTTTATACAAGAACGTGGCATTAATTCTACATTATTGTAGAAATACAAGTTAAAGTAGGCAATACATGAAACCTTTCTCCTTGTAGGACAACTGCTTGCCACTGACAGTATCCCTCAAAGACATAAAATAAAGTCTTTGAACGTTATTTACGTTGAGGCAGTATATTTTCAAGGGATAATAGTATGTACACTTATACTAATACTAATGTACTGTACCTTTAAGGTAGTCTACTAATATGTAACCTTTAGGTTTGTACTTTTTTTCTGAGAGTGGTAAAAGGTACATAAGTACACAAATCCAAATCAAAACAAACAAACTCTATAAGGCAAAAACCAACATAAAAGCAACATAAATACAGCACCAACATAAAAGAGTTTAAAAGCTTTGTTTATGTCATTCTGGTCATATTCTGTGTGTGAAAGTGTATAATAGTAGTGTTACTGAGATAGACTGATAGTACAAATGAAGGGTTAAATACAGTCCAGAGCTGGGTAAGATATGGACAGAACCAGCAACTGGGTCTCCAAACACGGTCCTGGAGGGCGGTCAAGGTCCACGTCTTACTAAGTATACTTGAAACTTACAGACAGGGGAGTTGAGGCAGGTTGGAGCAAAAATCTGCAAGATACCAGCTGCTATAAACATTTAATCTAACTCCTGGGCCAAAACAACCCAGTTGCTGGTTCTGTCCTTATTTAACCCAGCATCATTGTGATACTGCCATGGAGGCCCCTCTGAGGCATCCCCTCCACATAAAATAAAATGGCTTTTATTAACCTAATACATAACTACAGTCCCATGCACTTGATTTTAAACATACATTATTTCTCAACATTAACATTTATCCTTTAACGATAAAACTGTTGCTAGTTTTATCGTTAAAGGATTGTTGCTAGTGTTGCTAGTCCCCATTGACTTCCATTATTTGGGCAAAATACTATGGAAGTTGTAGGGAATGAGAAACCGACTACTTACCCACATTCTTGAAAATATCTTATTTTGTGTTTAGCAGGAAGAAAGAAACTGATACAGGTTTGGAACAACTTAAGAATGAATAAATGATGACAGAATTGACATTTTTGGAAGAACTATCTCTTTAAGAGGACACATGCCTCCCCCTAGTGTGCAAAAAGGAAGAATCAGAGAATCACAATTTCAGAAACAGGTTGAAACTGGATGACACATTACTAAAAGAATCTGTATCAGCAATGAATCGGAAAAAGCTGTATGACGTGAAACATAGTATGAAGAGATCACAGAAACTGAATTAACAGAAGAGCCTTCCTTTAAAGTACAGATTCACGCTGACATTCTTCCAGGCGCAATTGTTGAATTTTGAAAGGGCTAAAACTGAGCGTGAAACCATTCTTTGTCCTCTTACGTATAGTATGGGGATAAAGTCTCTTGCTCTTCTTTGACTCTAATCTCCTCATCACACTGAAAAGATTAAATATTTATATCTGTATACATAAAAAGCATAATCCAACCCATGTTTGGTATCAAATTAATATTAATGTCAACAAAATAAAACTACAGATCAAAGCAATCAATCAGTCCCTTTGGAGCAACATGGGGTCAAAGGCACAATGTCCCATAGCTCATACTTTGCAGGACTCATCATGGCCTTGAGCTTTAGCTAGAGCCATCTATCAAAACAGACAAAGTCTACAAATCAGTCGGTCAATAGCTACAGCAACTGAACAGCTGTGGCTTCTCAAGGCACACGGATAACTGCTTACGGTAAGCGTGCTTGATGAAACAAAAGAGAACGTGTTGGTTACCAGGTGTGTGCAACTAACAGGTGAAGAGCAACCTCATGTGGTGGGATGGAAGAACTGAAGCCTCAGAGCATGCAACCCTATTGTCATCTGTTTTTATTTTAACTGACCTTTTCTGAAAAATCTTTGACATCCACCGAGATACACATGACGAATACTTCAATATTCATGAACTGGGATACCAAATGTCCAATGTGTTTATTTGTATAAAAGCAAATATATGGTTCATAAAAAAATAATGCAGTACATGTACTTGGTCCCACAATAAAGCCCACAATAATGTTTTGTCAACCTATATTTTAACAGACTTACTTACACTTCAACAAACCTCACCTATATTCAAGGTGACTGACCTGACTGAACCCAAACAGTTGTGTATCGGCAGACGCAAATCATGCATAACAGTAATGTGCCAGTAAATAAGTATGCATCCGGTAAATAGATTTTAAGATATCACAAGAAAAATGTGAAGAGAGTAGCTATAGGTATAGCATTATATTTAATATATTCATATATACAATTATAGAACATTGTAAATTATATCAAATCATATTATATCAAAGTATATATCAATTTCTTCAAAGGGGTAATAGGAGTAATACAACAGTTACCCCATTGAGTGTTCAACTTGCTATACTTCGCTCAGTATAGGCTTATCCAAAAGAGTTAATAGAATCTATTTCAGTGGTCTTTAATAGTGTAAAAAAGTGTTTTTTTTACAAAACTTTTACAAAAAAAGAAAACTCAAAGCTTGTATATTGTGCCAACAATAACAAAATGAGTGCATAGTCATTATTTTTTGAAACAGATGTAAACTGTAAAGTTTTTTATATAAAGAATGTATTATTTCTTCTTGTCGTGCACTGAATCTGAAGACCTTATTGTAACAATAAGCGCACACACGCTAGCTATCAAAAGTCAGGAACTGGTATGATTTATAGGAAGTCTCTTGCACTCACCAAGACTGCATTTATTTGATCAATAATATAGCATAGTAGAAATAATAGAATTTAAAATAACCGTTTCCTAATTCAATGTTTTTAAACACTTTTTCCTGTGATGGCAAAGCCTTTAGTGTTGCCTGATCTTTCGAAGTTATTCTGTGCTGTACAGGAAGCATAGATTATTATTACCGATGTAAAAAACAGCTTGGCTGCTTAATATTTTCATGAAGTTGATGAATACCGAGTTCAAAACTGAATTAATTTGAAATAGAAATATTGTAACTTTATAAATGTATTTCTCATTTTGTAAAATTAATTTAATGCATTCACACTTCATAAAAAGTATTATTTTTTACAAGAAAATAAATCACACAGACCAAAACTTTTGAACAGTTTTGTATCCTCACGTATTAAACTCCTTAGCACCTTAGTGTTTCAGTTCTATTGAACCCCATTTTTTTTAATACTGAATGCAATATTGGAAGAGTTTTCTTGTACCTCAGTATTAAACAGAAAATAAAATACTGAACAAAATTGCAGCAGAATATGCAAGTAAATGTGAAAAATACTATTTCTTTGGCAAGATGCAGGTAGTAGGCATAAAGTTTACATTGCCTATGACAACTCCATTAAATGTAGGGCTGGGTCTGATATTTTGTGCCACACGTCTTCTTCGGTGCTCCCTAACGGTTGATACTGAACTTGATGAGCATCACCCGGCGTGTCGATGTGTGCATTTTGAAAGTTTCTCAGTGAATGCTCACTGACATCTTTGGCTCTCTCCACAGCTTTCTCATGTAGCTTTTCCTCCAGAATAGCTGAAGTCTCCCGCTCCACATAAACCTCATAGAGAGATTTATAATACGGCTTCCATCGGGTCATGAGAGACGAACTTATTGTCAACAAAAATGAAAGGCCAAGAATAAGAATTAAGCCAATTACCTAGAAGAAAAATAAAACAGACAAATGAAAATAGGAGAAAAAGCATAGGTCAGTGCAGAAGATAATATAAAAACGGCAAAGAATAAATACAATACACCATTTTCACAATTATAATTTCAGCGAAAGCTTTTCATTACATTTACAGAGGTAATGTTTATTTGAAAAAAAAATATGATTTAAAAAGCTGGAAAATATGCTCACTGAATTGGTAAAAATGTATATTAATGGTAACTGCAATCTAAATATTATTCTAAAAATTTATGATGGCAATTCTGCATCATGTTTCAGACCAGCGTTAGTACTGTTAACTAAAACTAATAAATAAATAAAAGTAATCATTAAAAGTTACTAAAATTAATATTATAAAAACTAAAACAATTAATTTAGCTATCTTAAATAAAATAAAATATTTAAAACAAATTCTTTAACAAATTCTTTCCCATTTCTAAAATTATTAGAAATGGGGAAAAAAAAAAAAACTAAAAGTTACTAAAGGAAGGCTAAATAGAAAATTTAAAGCTAATTTATAAATAACACAAAGTAACAAAATTACAAAGTTAAACTAAAAACTAAATATACAAATAAAAAACAAATATTGTTTCATACTAAATACATAATATAAAAATAAAGCTTAATAAAATTTTCATATTTTAAATATCATACAAACGAGTTAATAGAGTAACCACTGTTTATTGCTGGTAACTACATAGTGTTAATGGGAGGCCTATTTCGGCTAGTGATTATAGTAAGGGTTAGACTACAGTAAGAATCTGCATGAGGAGTTCTATTCATTAATTTATTACAATCTGTAGCTTTTGTTTTTCCTTTGCATCTTGGGCAAATCTGATTTACCATTAAGGGACAGCATTTAATTGTATACACGAACCGCTGAAATGGGGTACAGAAAGTATATTTACCCGTGATTCGCTATCATATTTTCTTAGAGTCTCCGCTTCACGCGGAGTCGGTAGATCCTTGCACGCAATTTGCTCCCCGGTACCGTTCACGTTCACCGTCCGCACGCAAACGTACCAATCCCCGTCTACAAAGGCAACGATTATCCACAGCGACGCCGCGTAAAAGACATTGAGGATGTGTTTCAACACGACACCGCAGTAATACCGGCCTTCGGGTGCACAAGCCTCCGGGTGATAACAGTACCCCCCGGAACAGCAGCAGCATTCAAAAGCATCGCAGCACCCGCTCTTACAACATCTGCCCTGGCTGCTCGCGCAACATCTGCACATCTTCAGGAGCCGAGCGTCCATGAGGATGAGGATGAAGAACAGGATGCCCACCGGCAGGCACAGGTAGAGCCAGCAGTGCAGGAGAGTTTCCTCGGGAGTGGTGCACGGGCAGGTGAACACGTACTTGAAGAAGAGGAGCATGGCCACGACTGTGACAGCTGTCCTGGTGGGCACGTTTCTGAGCACGTAAGTGGAAAAGACCGTGTGCCGAGGCATATCCGCGAGTGCGCTTAACGCAACGGCGCCGCTGTGTATCACCGCGCGTTGGGGGGAAATCTCAGCTGTTTGGCGAGCGTTATGACACCACCTTCCTGATATCCGCTGCTTCGTCTTCTCAGTGGATGGAGCAGGGAAGAGGGCGGGATCGCTGGGGTTATCCCACAACAGCGGCCTCTGGTTGGAGGAACCCCTCTGCGCGTGTTTAGTCACGTGTTCGGGTTTTTTGGCGTTCAAGTCTTAAACAGAACGAACATGGTGTATAAATAAGACAGTTAACTATCAAATATATATATAAAAAAATAATAATAAAAAAAAAAAAAAATATATATATATATATATATATATATATATATATATATATATATATATATATATATATATATATATATATATATATATATTAATTATTATTTATTTATTTATTTATTTATTTTTATTGAGGAGATCGACTGCTAATTGTAAAAAGTTTGCGGTGGAAACTGTTTTTTAGACCACTGGATGGAGCCCGTCCAATGTTTTTATCTCAGGGAGGCGTGTCTTTACTGAATGCATGAGTCAGGAAGCGCTTTTCCTGAACTTTACACTTCATGTTATTTACGTCTTCGTGTAGTTTCTTAAAACCTAAACGTGTCGCTCGACTCTGACTCTGTCCACGGTAAGAGGCCTCACGTCTGTCTGAAATGACAACACTAGCAAGAGATACTGCAGGGCAGATGTGTACTGTATCCGAGTGTTTCATTCGTTTATATCAAAAGAAAGATGATTTGTTTCGTTTATATATCAGTATTATGTGGTACGATGGTTTTATTGAGTAGTCGAGATGTTTCCTTGTATGTTGTGTTTGTGGAAATAGATTGACAGGCTGTTTTTGCAGCGTTCAGGTTTCGCTGCCGTGTTTCTTAGTCTTTCTGTGTGTGTTTTTAGACACCGGTGGCACCATGACAGTGTTTGAAAACTGCACAGTGGTGTTAGATGTGAAAAATTTACCTTTTAAAGAGAAGAATAAACTGAGATTAGCTCTTCTGGAGAATGGAGGAACCATCACTTATATCATCAACAAAGAGGTATGTATTGTGCTCTTTTTTTCTAATAACTACCTTTCAGTCTCTTCTAAATTATTATTAGTAGTAGTATTATTTATTAAATTTATTTCAATGGGTTGCGTAAAGTGCAGACATTTTCTTCTTGGGGTCTGTACCATGAAGCCGGTTTAGCCGGCTAGCCAGGTACGTTTCTATTTAGTTTGCGCCAACTCTGTGTTTTAGGTACCATGATATTGGTTTAGCAGTGTTCATAGTAACTTAAACTCCTCAGCTAACCTCCGCCGGGGCCTGCTCTGGTTTAGATAGCTCAAGCCGAATCAGCTTCACGCAAAGTGACACATCTCTCATGCAATAATGCCACTCATCCAGATTCTGAAGTAAAGTATTTTTAAAGATGAAATCATCAGATAACGTTTTTATCATTATTTTATGTTGTTTATTAAATTATTATCTCCTTAATCCATTACAAAAGCCAGCTTAGTTTAATAGTACTTATTAAGCATTTATTTTAAATTAATAGAAATATACAGATAATATGCAATATAAATAAGTTTTAGAATCAACAACTGACATGACTAAACATGACTACATATAGAGTATAGATAGTTGAAGTGTTTTACCTATAGTGTTTAAGTGTTAGACATGTTATCAGCTCTATAAAGTACCTTTGCAGTTTACTCACACTTATATGGTAAGATGTTTTCTTTAAGTTTTCCTCTTTTGATAGATGATATGACATTGACAGATTGTTTCATCTTGCTGTGAAAATTCTTCATATTGTTCAATCTTTAAATATTTGATAGTGAATCGCTCTGACTTTCTCACGAGAAGTAAAGGCTCAAGGCCTGTGATTGGCTGCTCATTACTGATGTCACGCGCTCCAATAACTCAAACCTAAGTTGATGGAGAAAGTTAATGATCAGCTTCATGGTACCAACAAACCCGGGTTGGATTGGTTTGCTTTTGGTACCAGTAATGCTTGAAAAAGCAATAAAAGTGACACCAAAATGTCACTAAAGAGCTGCAGTGTCTCTTCTGACCACCGTTTCTCTCCTCCAGTGCTCTTTTGTGGTCACTAGCAGTGTGAATGATCTGAGCAGTAACCGGCAGCGCAGCATCCAGAAGCTGCAGATCCCAGTGGTCGGGACACAGTATGTGTGGAGCTGTCTGGACCAAGGACATCTCCTGCCTTTGAAGGAGCATACTTTGACCCCACAGCTGCCATTTCCTGCCTCTGAATTCCTCCCTCCTTCAGGTAAGAGTTCATGAAGCCTGCATGTTTTCTGTGGTTGTATTAGCACACTGTGGTGTAGAAATCTGGTTTAGTTTTGTATTCAGACCACTTTCTTGGTTGCCAAACCAGCACTGTCTTGTAAATTAATTCGATCACTGTTTTTCTCCAGTAAAACAGATGTCAGCTGTTTGTCTAAAGTGATACTGTGAGGTTTACTTGCAACGATTGTGAAAAGAGGTCAAAGGGACAGAACAGATGGGAGTGTCACGGCCAGATTAGTTTTATTTGTAGACATTGGGTGTGTTTGGTTCTGTGTTTGCATATGGTTGGCTTTGTGTTGCAGTACATTTTTGTTGAGAAATGTATTTGACGTTATATTTGAGTTATGAGAGTATTAAGATTAAACCAGGTATTTTTGTGTCATGGTTGACTTTCTTGTTTTTCACCATACAGAGACACACAAACTACAAAAAGAGACATTCAAAGGTCTCCCTGAACTCCCAAAGACTGAGGTTGAGATTCTTGAGAAGGGTGGACCCCGTCCTGGCAGGTTCAGGTGCGCTCTTGTTTGAGTTTGTTCAACAGTTTTTGATTTTTAATCAGTTTCTGCAGCACTTGTCCTGTTTACATTTGCTTATTTACCTTACTACCCCCTTTTCTTTACTCAACACAGAGTTTACAAGGAAGGCGACAAGGACCAGCCTGTATTTCCTTCATATTTTCAAGTGGCCAAGTATTCAGTTTTTAAGAAGGTGAGAAAGTTTTTTTTTTTTTTTTTTTTTTTTTTTTTATATTTTATCTTATTGTTGAATACTTAAAAAATAAATACATTTTAACAATTTTAGTGACCATTGATGGCCATTTTAAAACACTCTTTACCACAGCCTCTGTTTGTAAGTGTTTGTTTTTTATTTCAGGTCAAACCCAAGACCTTGTCTGTTCTGGAGCTGCAGAGTGCCAAAGGCCGAGAAGGCCAGCAGTATCGTGTGTTGTGTTCAGGCTTGGGTGAAGCTGAGGTTTGATCTCAGGAATCATACAGTAGATGGTGACGGAGATGCTGAATTTGTCTTGTGGGGATGTTGATGGACTCTCTCTCTCTCTCTCTGTAGACCGCAGTGTTTCAGGACAAGATTGTGTTCTGCGTGACGTCTGAAGATGCCGTGGAAGCATATCTGCAGCTGATGAAGGAGATGGAGGCCGAGGGATTCACAAAGACACACACACTTCTCCCTGAGCTTGAGTGTCTGGCATCCTACAGTCTGAAGCAGGTTAGATAAATACAACATTGATATATCATGTGACTAATGGATGTGAAATAATTGCTCCCTCTTGTGATTGGCAGCTGCTGTTGGAAGAGAAGCTGAACTGCAGCACGTTGTCAAAGGAAGTCGGTGTCTTTGTGGAGCTGGTTTGGACCGAAGCTCTCGGTTCTCTTAACAACATCCTGACGGTCCCTGTCTCCAGAATCAGCCTCAATGATGTGAGAACCAGCTTAGATCATCACACACTGAGCAGGAAAGGAGTTTGCTGTGTTTAACGGTTCTGGTGTGTTAATTGGCTCTGTGCTGCTGCAGGTGAGCAGGGTGGAGGGATTGTTACTGCAGGCACAAAAGACTGAGAAAGAGGAGGAAGTCAAAGCCCTGCTGGAGGAAGTCAACACTCTTCTGCCCCTCAGAAAGATCGACCCTCCATCTAAACACAAGCTTGTGTCTCAGAAACTAGACCTTTGTCAGGTATCACGTACGCTAATTATGGTTTAAAAATTATTCTAATGCTGTAGCACCATTAAGATTATCACATTATAATATAATTTTCATGATAATTAAGCCTTTTTTTAAATAATTTTGGTACTGGTTGGTTTAAATTTTTTTGTAGTTTTCATTACTCTTAAAAACGATTGTCAGTTGATAATCATTAGAAATTTGATTAGATTAAAAACTAGAATAGATTAATCAAAATTAATACAATGCGAAAGTCCAATAAATTCTGAATTAAGTTCTTTTACATTTGAGGAACGTATTTGGCTTTTTAATTCTGACTTTTTCACTCTTGTAACTCTACTGTCGTCTCCAGCTGATCAGAGATATAGTAAATGTGAGCGAGACCACTCTGGGAAGCCCCTCACCCTCGTCTCTGGGAAAGTATCGAGCTCTGAGGTGCAGCATTGAGGTTGTTCCACCACAAAACCCTGAGTTTCATGTTGTATCTCAGCTGCTTCGGGACAGGTAAACGTGATCGTGCTGAGTGCGCTTTGAAGTTCAAACATAAACACTTTTCAGAGTATGTCTTTAAATAATTATGTTAATCTTTTATCCGCTGCAGGCCTGTTCAGATTCAGCAGATACTGCGTGTCAGCAGAGGGGTGGAGCTTCAGTTGTTTATGGAGGATTTGGGCAACATTAAACCCCTCCTTCACTCCACTAGTCCCAGCAGTTTTGTTGGAATACTGTCACGGTAACCGTTATTAATAAATCTTTTATTTAAAATTTACCGTAGACAATCCTAATGTAACAGTCCAGGAAATAAAGAATACAAAATCAATATCTGACTGTACACTGATACAACTTTTGTTTTTGTAATTTCTGTTCAGTAACTTTTCTCCAATAGTCATGTCTTCATTTTTCTAGTTTTTCTAAATGAAGAATGTATATGAATGTATATGATTGTCATTAGTCTGATTGAAGAATCGGCATATCATGCAAATAACTGAATATACATTTTTACACACTCTTTATAGAGGTCTGCTGCTGCCCAGGGTTGGAGTCGAACAGCATGGGATTGAGAGAACGGATATTGGGAATCTCGGAGGAGGAATCTACTTCAGTGACTCTCTGAAGTCAGTTACTCAGTCCTCTCTTTATTAATTTATTAATAATGTGAAACCACGATCATGATGACAACTGGAGACTTTAGTCAGTCAGTAAGTTTCTTCTCTGTGTTAAAGGACTAGTGTGAAATACTCCAAGCCCAGTGTGACTGACGGCTCTCGGCTGCTGCTGGTGTGTGAAGTGGCGTTGGGTCGGTGTAAGGACCTGCTGAAGAAAGACACCACATTGACTCGTGCTCCTGACGGCTTCCACAGTGTTCATGGAGTCCAGCGCTCTCCCAACAGACTCTCTGAATTTGAGGTGCTTTTCTTACTCAGTTTCTGTGTACTAGGGCTGCACGATATATTGCATGTGATAGTCAGCCACATCTCCTCAGTAAAGCCTTTGATTAGTAATACATTTTTTTAGATGGAGAGGCATTTAATACACAGAGCCATAGTTTGACTAGCTGACGTGACTATTGTATGCAATATATCGTGCAGCCCTATTATGTATTTAAATATTCTGCTTTTGTTACATGGTTCTGATTGCGTGTTTATATTTAAACAGGATGATGAGTTTGTGGTCTATAACACAGAGCAGATTAGACTGAAGTATGTGGTGCAGTACAGTCTGGAGGGAGACGAGTTAAAAGATTTCCAGCCTCAAATCAACACTGAGCTCACGGACACAACGCCTGATATCTGTGAGTAAAGTTTAGTGAACAGGACAAGCTTTTATATGTGGAGTTAACTAGTGCTGTGGAATCTATTACATTTTTTATAAATTAAATCTGAAAAATATGTTAATATTTGGTGGTTTTGTGTGAATGGGTTTCTTTAGTGTCCAGTGATGACTGCGAGGCTTTGGAGTCCACTAAGAATCCTCTGGAGGAGATGAACGCAGGTTTGCTGGACAGCAGTGGTCAGAAACTTCCTCTAAAGGCTGTCAATGTGAGATGCAAGCTGATGGACCTGCTGTGTCAGGTACGATACTACAGCAGCGGACTGCAGTTTTCAAAGCAGAAGGAATGAGCATGATGATGTCTTAAATAAACCAAAGATTTACACAATGATCAAAACTAATAAAATAAAGCTAGAACAAAGCAGTGACGGACACAATCAAGACCACATGAACAAAGAAAGAGAACGCAACAGCGTTAACAAACTAAAAGACAGAAACAGAATTCCAAACCACAACATTAATTTTATCTCTGTCTCAGGTCGTCTTATTTCAGACCTACACAAACCAGAGTGCTGTTCCTATTGAAGCCAAGTATGTTTTTCCACTGGAGGAGACGGCAGCAGTGTGCGGATTTGAAGCCTTTATCAACGGAAAACACGTCGTGGGAAAGGTGCGAGTCCTTCAGAATTTGTCAGACTGTACTATTTAAACATCTTTTTCATCAATGTACCATGTCTGTTTTTGTCCTGTAGGTAAAGGAAAAGGAGCAGGCTCGTAAGGAGTACAAACAAGCCATAGAGAAAGGTCATGGAGCATACCTGATGGACCAGGATGCACCTGTGAGTTACTGTGACTGATCTGGGGCTCGTGTGTGATAATATGTGATAATGTATCAGAAGATCTCTTTAAGCTCATGTGTTTATGTGAGGCAGGATGTGTTTACTATCAGCGTGGGGAATCTTCCTCCTGGAGCCACAGTTTTGATCAAGGTGACGTTCATCACTGAGCTGGTGGTCAGATCAGGATCCGTAGTCTTCTCACTGTCTGGCAGCGTGGCACCATGGCAACAGAGAGCCGCCATTAATCAGACCACTCAGGTACGACTCTCATTTGTTACTGTATTTAAAATCCAGTTTGTCCTTCTGATTGTTAGTGTTTTAACTGACAGCTGTGTTTCATTTCAGGCCACTGTTGAAAAGATTGGTGTGACGGAGCTTCAGTCAGAGGGGTGAGAATCTCAAATACAGGACATTTCACAGCCAAATCCTCTACAGATTCACAAACATTCATCTGTTGATGAGTAACATAAACATAAATATATATATATATATATATACAGTATACCTTACTGTTATATAAAGTAGCACCTGGTCTAGTGTCCACTGTCAGGCCAAGCTACTAATGGGTGGTTACAAGAATGTTGTTTTTAGTGTATAGTTAAGATCAAAATATTCAAGATCTTTTCAATATCCTCCATATTTTCTCTTTGATTTGTTCCCTCTTTTTCTTCAGGGAGTTTTCTCTGTCTATGTCCATTGAAATGCCTTATGAGATCATCAACTTGACCTCTTCACACCGCATCAAAACCAAGGTTGTTTTACTGTGCATTATCTTACGAAACGCTTAAAAAGAAAAAAAGAAACTAATTCAGTTATGAAGCGTATTAACATAATAGTTTTTTCTCTGTTCAGAGGACAGACTGTAAGGCAGTGATCAGCACGTTACCGGGACAGACTCTGGGGTCTGAAGGGTTACAGGTGTCCTTCAGTCTTTCTAATATCCACATGCCCAGGATGTGGGTCGAGAAGCATCCGGATAAAGATAGTCAGGTGAAGAAATGATCTGTTTCCCAGTCTGTCATGGTTTTTGCACACGAAGATGAACACTTTTTATCTTACGCTCCCAGAGAAAAGTGAACGTTGATGTGAATCTGCTTCCTGCAGGCCTGCATGCTGGTGTTTTATCCAGACTTTAAGTCCAGCGAGGTGTCCGGCTCTGGAGGTCCGTCTAGTGTGAGTGATGTGGTCATTCTTCTGGACACCTCCAAGTCCATGCAGGGAGACGCCATGCTGAACGCCCGCAGGATTGCCCTTCAAGTCCTCAAATCTCTGGACCCCTCACTGAAGATCAACATAATCTCTTTCAGCACTGGTTAGAGCTCACTGAAGCTATCTGATATTGTTTAATTCATCATCATTTGGACAATTTCATAAAATGTGTTTTTACAGATTACAAAGAAGCTTTTCCTGCCCCAGTGCCTTTAGATGAGGCATCTGAAGCAGCCAGAAAATTCATTATGGTGAGTAAAGTGTACAGATCTTTCTGAATCTGATAGCTTAGCAGGCATATCATTTAATTTCTCCTCTCTTCAGTCGTGTGGCGGCTCTGGTGGCAGCACTGATCTGTGGAGGCCTCTCCGGAGCCTGAGTCTGCTGCGTCCCGGCCGGGGCGTGAGGAACATCCTGCTGCTCTCTGATGGACATGTTCAGAATCAGCCTCTCACTCTGCAGCTGGTCCGAGAAAACTCCTGCCACACGCGCCTCTTCACCTGCGGACTCAGGTCTGCCTGAGACAGATCTCTTTGTGTTTCCTTCATTTGCACTGAATTTCTGAATGTAGAGTTTGATTGCGTTTGTGTTTTTTTAGCTTGACAGCTAATCGTCATATGCTCAGAGCTTTGGCTCAGGCGGGGAGGAACATATGAATTTTTTGACACAAAGATGAAACACACTTGGACACAGAAGGTGAATCACACACATTATTGTATTGTTTTTACCAACTTTAAACAAAGCATCATCTTTGCAAAATGGGCCAGGCTTGAGTTGAAGTGATTTGTGGGTAATTTCAGGTGCGAGCTCAGGTTCAGCGTATGGAGGCTCCAGGCTGCAGATCAGTGGCAGTGAAGTGGCAGCAGTTTAATCCCACAGCGCCGCGTCCAGTTCAAGCCCCCTCACAGCTTCACGCTCTCTTCAGTGACTGTCACACTCTTGTCTACGGATTTGTGCCACACTGCACTCAGGTACGCAGGCGTTACTTAAAGCTGCTTATAATTATCAGAATGGGTCAATCAAACATTAGGCAACATCATGAATATAGTGGTCATTTTACATGCCTTAATCATTTTAAACGGCAAAGATAACTGTCAACTATCAAGATAAAAAATAAGTATGTAAAATTAATCAAGGCTGTCAAATATTAAGATATACTATACTATATAACTGAAATGCCCACTTAGTTGTGTTTATGTTATTGTTTTGAATTGTGTATTATTTCCTCATTTAGGCCACACTGTTTGGTGATTTGAGTGGACAAGAGATCCAAACGATGGTTTCCACCACAGAACTACAAAAGACAAAGGGGACTGTGAGTGAACATCTTAAATACTTCACATAATCTGAAACATCATGAACTGTTTATCAGGCATTTAAAGAGGTGTGTGTGTGTGTGTTTATTTATGTACAGCTCCTTCACAAGTTAACAGCAAGAGCGATCATCAGAGACTATGAAGATGGCATTCTAGCTAACAGTGAGGCAGAACATGAGGTACAATATGTGGCTGCATGATGATATTTTTTATATAACTGGCAGATTTGATAACAGAAAAACCTGACTTTCCATCATTTAACTCTTAATCAGGGGAAGAAAGCAGAGCTGAAGTCCTACATCATTGAGCTCAGTAAAGAGTTCTCCATCTTGTCCCATTTCACAAGCTTTGTCGCCATTGAAGAGAGGGTATGACTGCTGCTAATTTAATGATTGCCTGTTTAGGTCACTGATGCTAAATGTAAAAAAAAGATCAAGTTTCAGAATTAATGGGAAATCTTTATTTAGTAGCTTGTCATCCTCAGAAATGCAACATTTGTAGCTCATGTAGTGGTTTACTGACTGGCTATTAATCACCCATGTATATAATTAAACCTTAACAAATATTGTGTGGTAGCTAGGTAGTCATGCCATTTCTAATAGTTCACACGTAAATAAATTATTTAACATTGATAAAAGGAAAAAATAAACATCTGTACTCATCAAATCACATTTTTTAGTAGCTAAAAGGCAGAATCAAAGCAATTATAAGTGGAATATGCCATGATGATTTTTTTTGTGTGTCATGCATCTGTAAATGGGTAAATAGGGTATGCACTGACATCGCTTTCACTGACATTGAGTGACAAAAGAGCCTGCTGCCAGACTGTATTTACTAGAGAAGATGTGAAAACACAATTAAAACAAATGATAATCAATTTAAACTAAAGGTTGTCTTGACATTTTTATATGCCTGATTTTGACAACAGGGAAAAACAAAAAGCAAATTTTCCTTAGAAGACATTTGGTTGGTCTAAATCAAATATGAATTTGATCGTATATCATAATCATATTGTCCAGCCCAAAACATGTCAAATCTGTTTGGACAGTAAATCACAAACCTTTTTTTTTTTTTTTTTTAGATGTTTTATGTGTTATGTATTTATGTTTATGTGTTATATTTCTGTCACAACATTTACACAGTCTTTTGCCACATAGTTAATTCTAGCTGACGGTGATGTTACCTGCATAAACTGAGCTCACTAACTAACATGTGCTCTTTGCAGGAGCAGAATGAGCTTGACACTGGGTTCACAGATATTCCTAAAATCATATCAGAGGAGGAGGTGGATATTTTGCCATATATAGGCTGGACTGAAGAGAAGCTGGATGCTCTGCATAGTAGCAGTGATGAAGATGATGATGTATGGGTAACAACAAAAGATTCAGTGAAAGCTGTTATGTCATGTAATGAGAAATGTTGACAACTCTCACAACGATTTTTTTTGTTTCATTTTTTTTTTATTCAGGTGGGCCACATTATCTCCTCATCTCCAGATCTCCTGTATTCTGCTTGTGTACAAGCTGATTTTTATGATGATTTTATGGATGTTTATTCTGATTCTGATTATGAATTCATTGGCCAAGAATCTGAATGTCCCCCTTCTACTCCTAGCTCAAGAACCCTCGGTATCCTCAAGTGGCTATCTGCCAACTACATTTGTTTTAAAGAGTGCACCACTTCACTTTAATGCACCAGTAGCTGCTCCCAAAGTTTCTCTTCCTAGAGGCTTTTGATGATTTAATGATTGGCAGTCCTGTCCTTGACCCTCCCTGTAACATTGAGGCAGTGGAATCTCTCCCCTTAAATTACAGCCTTGATTCCCAGTCAAGCATGACTCCTGTAGGTGCCTCAATGGATGCTCTTCATGTCTCCTCCATCGTTTTCGCCAACAATATACTTCCACCCAGTTTTCCTATGACAGAGAGTTTGCCGCCAAGCTTTCTGCCTCAACTCCTCCTGTCTATGCAGATTGTCCTCCTCTTTCATCTCAGAAATTCATGTCTTCAAGACCTGAATTTTTTCCCGGAGAAACATGGCTGTTATCCCCACTGTCTTTGATCAACCTGCATTGTCTGCTCCTCCTTCTCTCCCTCTATCTGGTGATTTTATGTTTCCTTCAGAGTCAAAATGAGTCTTTGAGTTTTGGATCCTCAGCCACTGGACTCTTTGGAGCATCACCGGGACAGCAGCAACAGACACAACAAGCCGCTTTGACTTCTAAAGCTGGTAAGTTGACATTGATATCTGTGATCAGCGCTGAGATAAAGCAAAGCAGCTTCTCTTTGTCTTATTTTTATGTCATTTTCTCCTCTTTCTATCCTTTCTCTGATCAAGCTACACAGAGTGTCACTTCCTCCATGGCTCCCCTTCTTCCTGTTACATCAGCTATCTTTGGTCAACCTGCAGGTCCTAAATTCGTCTTTGGAACTTCAAATAATGCATTTGGTGGCAGTACTGGTCTTTTCAAAAAGGCGGCTGAGCCCGAACAGTCTGGTTTCTCCGCTTTTACCATTGGAGTATCTCAGCAACGAAAACATCCTGTGTTTTCTGCACCTGGTAACTTGACTCACTTTGAGTTTCTATGCCTGATCAGTGTTCAGGTAGATTAAAATGTATGTCTCATTTCTTTATTATGTTGGAACTAAAGGCTTTCCTAAGGGGAGAGGAAACATAGGTCTGTCGCTTCCAGGAAGACCAATAAGCAGACCAGACACAGTGGCCTGGAATGAGCTGTTTGAACTTCAGCATGAGGTGTTCACACATGATTCAATACACTTGATTTATATGCAGTGTGTAAATGTGCGATTGAATATGATCATGTGTAATGTGTTTGGATATAGGATGGATACTGGGAGTGCACTGACAGGCTGAGCAGCTTCCTCAACCTGGACATAGACTTTTTTGCCAATGTCTTCCTTCAAGAGAAAGGCATCCGTTCATTTGGTAAGGAGAGGGTTTTTTTTTAAAATGCCTGTTGTTGGTCTGGTCCATATGCAGCTTATTCTTCAGCAAGAACTGACCATTTAGACTATTTGTTCATATGTGCTATTTAGGTGCTTTACTCTGTAATACCAGCCAATCATAGTAGATCTTGTTAGAATTAGAAAGTGCTTTTCAACATGCATCAGGCTAAATCTGAATATATTTTAAAATAATCTTTATTTGTGTGAGTCAGAATCAATTACTGTGTCATGTTTCGTGTGTCAGGTGTGAAGGCTCATGCTGAAGTTCTGAGGCTGGTGGCGACTCTGCTGGTGCTGCAGCTGATCCGGGTGAAGAAGCTGGAAGTGGGACGGCTGCTGGAGTCTCTCCTTCGACTAAAAGATCCCCAGGAGCCCAGGTACCAGCACACGTCATCCCGCGGTGTACCCACTGACTCTACTCTTTTTGTATCCGTGACCTTCTGCTCTTCTCCATTCAGACCGCTGTACTGGGAGGCAGTGAAGAGGGCCGTGGACTGGGCCTGTCGGACGGACAGACAGTATCCGTGTGTGTGCAGCAGGCTGGAGATGGGCTGGGATTGGGAATCATCTACACGTCAACTACTGGGCTGTGATTCTCCACACCCTTATTCCCCGCTCAAACCTGTTCTGGAGAGACGTGTGGACGTGTCAGTCATGTAGAAACTAGAGTTACTGCTTAATTGTTTAATATTTTAAAAAATATCAGAGTGCCATCAGAACTGTATTAAAATAATTGAATTTTATTAAATTAGAAAATATTGAAACAAGTGCCCTTTTTTCTAGACTTTTTCTCCCCAAATTAGGTCAAACTTTTAATCTAATATCACTCTGATTTTTAGTAAATGTATAACAAGTCATTTCTTCTCAGGTTTACATACATTAGAAGAGCAACAAACAGCTGTACATTAAATATGGTTATGATGCAGTATGTTGTTTTATCATTTAAAACATAAAATTACATTTGCGAAATGTTTTGTGTGTATCTGGTGTCTTTTTTAAAAGAAATTAAATACATTCAAATAAAAGAAACATTAGCACCTCAAAGACAAACATTCACTGTCTCTTGTTGTGTGTAATCACAAGAATCAGTATATATGTTCCTTAAATGAAGCACAGCTGTGTAAATGCAATATTTATTACCAGAACGTGTCACAAACATGATTACATATTAACATAACGCTTGTGTTCCTCATCCATGCGCACAATGAGGGAATTAAAGTAATTTACTGATTTCTGGACCAACTTGTAAATGGCATGATAATTCAAGAGTAATTAACTCAAGGTAGTACTTACCAAACCTTAAAAGGAAGAAATAACAGTAGAGATGTGTATTGTGGAAAAAAACACTCTTTATTCAAAAATATTTTTACATATTTTCAATTGGTTGCGTAATAATTTCTATAAAATTTGCTAATTGCTATAATATAATAATGTATATAGGGCTGTGGCGAACTGGGACCGGTACTTTGATGATGAGGCTCTTAGTCTGTGGATCATTTATTGCGGTCGTTAAAATAACCACATCTTAAAAGTCATTTGCTTGTGAATCAGGCACATCTTGTGCTGTATATGGTGTAATGTACTGTGAATTATTGAAGATATCAGACTCTAAACTGTTAACTCTTAGGTTCAAGAGTTCAACTTATTTCTATGAAATTACTGCAAGACAATATAAAGACACATTTTGTTCGCCGTTGCTTCATAGCTCAGTGCAACATTAGGAAACATTAATTCGGTTTAAACCGAAAGCATCTGTGTATTTATAGGATAACGTTACTACCCTTGATTAGTACAGATTAGAATCCATGCAGGAGCTCTCTAAAATCTTTTTTTGGAAGTAACACATACCATACAGAGAAATGTGTTAAGCAGAGACCAGAAAGGGACAAATAAAGGTCCTATGACTCAGTAAGAAAAGCGAATGCTGTGACAAAAGCCCCATAAATTGTGGTTCTAATGATTTAGTTTTTTCTTCTTTTTTTAATTCAACGTGAAAAAGATACCCATAATTTGTGGTAAATTGTGTAAGGACTGTTTCGACCACTGGATGGAGCCTGTCTAATGTTTATCCGAGAGATTAAAGGAGGCGTGTCTTTACTGTATGTGCGAGTCATAGTGGTGCGAAGTTTGGCTCTTTTCAAAGATTCGGCTCTTTCGGCTCGGCTCCCTTAGAACTTTTTTTTTTCATTAAACGCTATATATATATATATATATATATATATATATATATATATATATATATATATATATATATATATATATATATATATATATATATATATATAAATCATTTGTCATTATTTGTGGTGTTTTTGACAGTGCAGTGCAGATTCTTCCTGCCATTACCTTAACCAGGTGTGAGTAGACCGAAGCCTTGCCCTCCCTCCAGATCGGCTGTTCCCATTCAAAACAATATTCGGCTCTTCTAGCGAACTAGAAGAGTCGGCTCTTTTGGTTCGCTACAAAGAATCGGCTCTTCGCGAACGACACATCACTAGTGAGTCAGGAAGCACTTGTACCTAGCTTTACAAGGCTGGTTATTTGTCTTCAGTATTTTCTCAAAACCAAAACGTGTCACTCGATTCTGACTTTGTCCGCGGTAAGATACTCTTCTGTTTGTTAATGACATGACAACATTAGCGAGAGCGATACTGCAGCAGGATTTGGATCATTTTCTGACTGTCTAACTACTTCCCGTCAAGAGTGACTGCAACCTGATAAACGTAATTCGTGCATGCGTCAATATAAGTATTTATAAATAAAGTCTGATTAATTTAATGAAAAGTTGAAGTGTTATGTTGACACGGCAATATTGTTTTAATGTGCTTGCTGTTTACTGTAGAATTCATCGCAGTTTTTCTTTGTTCTTTCTCTACGTGTTTAGACACACTGACAGCATGACAGTGTTTGAAAACTGCACGGTGGTGTTAGATGTGAAGAACCTGCCTTTTAAATGCAAGAATAAACTGAGATTAGCTCTTCTGGAGAATGGAGGAACCATCTCATATGTCATCAACAAAGAGGTTCCTGTCCTCTTACTCATGATCTTTTTCTTTTGTGTTATTAAATGCATTTACACTGAAAGTTCATTTATGCATGAATAAAGAGTTGGGTTTTGAAACCTGGATACAATTGACAGATATTTGATACGGATAACTCTGATACTGTTCATTTAAAGTAGTTAAAACGAGCGCAGGGACATTTAGGTTATAATCCAACGATTAGTCACATGATGTGTTTTTATGTCATTATCCATAATCTAATTCAAACATAATTTAATGAATATATATATATATATATATATATATATATATATATATATATATATATATATATATATATATATATATATTAGTACAAAAATTCTGTAAACAAAGAGGAAAGTGGAAGTGTTAAACATTTATTTTTTATTAATGAACAAAATGCAGTGAATGAACAAAACTAAATCAAATCAATCAAATCACCCTTTGCCTTCAAAACAGCAGCGATTCTTCTAGGTACACCTGCACACAGTTTTTGAACGACCTCGGCTGTTCCCAACATCTTGGAGAACTAACCACAGATCTTCTGTGGATGTAGGCTTCTCGCATCCGTCTGTCTCTTCATGCAATCCCAGACACGTGATGTTGAGATCAGGGCTCTGTGGGGGCCATGCCATCACTTCCAGTATTTCTTGTTCTTCATTACGCTGAACATAGTTCTTAGTGACTTTGGCTGTATGTTTGGGGTTGTTGTAAATTTGGGGCCAATCATATGCCTCCCTGGTATTGCATGATGGATAAGTATCTGCCTGTATTTCTCAGCATTGAGAACACCATTAATCCTGACCAAATCTCCAACTCTATTTGCAGAAATGCAGCCCCAAACATTTATCCATCATATTCCATCATGCTTCACTGTTTCCTGCAGACACTCATTATTGTACCGCTCTCCAGCCCTTCGACGAATAAACTGCCTTCTGCTATACAGCCCAATATTTCAGATTTTGATTCATCAGTCAGTCAGGACCTGCTGCCATTTTTCTGCACCCCAGTTCCTGTGTTTTCGTGCACACTTGGCCTTGTTTTCACATTGGAGGAATGTCTTTTTGGCTGCAAATCTTCCATGAAGACCACTAAGTTTCCTGGCCCGACCACTGTGTCTACGATCCTCAACGTTGCCTGTTTCTTTAGTGCTTCTTCGAAAGAGCTTGAACAGCACATCTTGAAACCCCACTCTTTGAAATCTTTGTCTGGGAGAGACCTTGTTGATGCAGTATAACTACATTTTGTCTTGATATTGTGCTCAATCTTGCCATGACACGAAACGGTCTTTCACAACCTCACCTTGGGAGCAGGTTTGGCTGTTCCTCACCTAGTTTTAAACCTCCTACACAGCTGTTTCAGCTCATGACTGGGTTTCAACCTACGTGTGACATTGATGATCATTACCACTTGTTTGGTATAACTGGTTGATCGTACACCTGACTATAATGCTACAAAATCCCTGACTTTGTGCAAGTGTACTTTTTAAGAGTTGGTAGTAACACCAAATATTGATTTGATATAGATTTTTCTTTTGTTCACTCACTTTGCATTTTGTAAATTGACAAAAATAAACGGATTATTTACATTTCTGCATTCTTTGTTTAAACTATATATGTATGTATGAAGTGGTTTATCCATTTGGTACAGCTTAAATTGTCATTGGAGCTGCAGTGTCTCTTCTGACCACCGTTTCTCTCCTCCAGTGCTCTTTTGTGGTCACTAGCAGTGTGAATGATCTGAGCAGTAACCGGCAGCGCAGCATCCAGAAGCTGCAGATCCCAGTGGTCGGGGCACAGTATGTGTGGAGCTGTCTGGACCAAGGACATCTCCTGCCTTTGAAGGAGCATACTTTGACCCCACAGCTGCCATTTCCCGCCTCTGAATTCCTCCCTCCTTCAGGTACGAGTTAAATTTTCAAACTTAAATACTATAAATTGACTCACATCAGATGTGAAAGGAGGTGGAGTGACAGAATAAATGGGAGTGTCAAAGCCACATTAGTTTTATTTGGAGTTGGAGTGTTATTTCTGTGTTTGCGTATGCTTGTGCTTGTGTTGCAATGTATTTTTGTTGATAAATATTTTTTGTGACACTGTTGACATAATGTTGTTTTTCACCACAAAGATTTAAGTGATTGATTAAAGTGTTGACACGCATTCTAGGGAAAGAGACATTCAAAGGTCTCCCTGAACTCCCAAAGACTGAGGTTGAGGTTCTTGAGAAGGGTGGACCCCGTCCTGGCAGGTTCAGGTGCGCTCTTGTTTTGTTTTGTTTTGTTTTTGGTTTTGGTTTTTTTGGTTTTTGGGGGGGGGGTTTTATCACTGTCGGTTTTTAAATTGTTCATTAGTTTTAATTTTATAGTTTTAATCAGCCTCTACAGCGCTTGACCTGTTAAGATGTGCTTGTTTACAAGATTGCATCTTTTCCTTTACTCACAGAGTTTACAAAGAAGGCGGCCATGACCTGCCTAAATTTCCTTCATATTTTCAAGTGGCCAAGTATTCAGTTTTTGAGAGAGTGAGTGACTTCATGCACCAATCACATTAACACTACTACTGGACATCAGGGGGTGAAATAAAATAAATAGAGAAAAATGTACGATGACCCTTACAAAAAAGTTCAAATGTGCTAAAATAGGAAAGTATACTTTTAGTCTACTTTTTATGTTCTTCTCAATAATGGCCTTTTGTACTTCTAAGAAATACACTTAAAGCATGTGTGGACCGGGGAAGTGGCTTGTTTTTCTACTTTTGTTTTAAATGAACACTAACAGTAGAAAGGGCGTGATTAAGGATGTCACTCTCATGCCCAAGTCGTCAAACTGATGTCATCAGAAAAGGCCCGTCGTTTTAGAGGGGAGGAGCGTTTTCAGTTTTGGATTAAAGATTACAAAGGCAAACTTGCACAAGTGAACTGTTCACCACAAAAAATAGCAATATGAGCTAAATGTGATTTAAAGCACCACTTGATTATTATTCTGAATAAATAGGAGCATATTTGATCTGAGAATATCATATTACTTGACTCACTATGTCTGTCTTAATGAATCGTGACATGAGATTGTAACTGCTGCAAGATTAATCATCTGGATCAGTTGTATTCACAGATGAATCATTCAGTGGTAGCCTGTTTGTGAACCTGCTGACTGAAAAGAATCGTCTCAAAAGATTCTGAGCATGTTGCGTTCGTGACTATAGCAACAGATTCCTGGTAAATTCTTCCATAATCTTCCATGTTCCTTGTTATATGGTAGGGGCGCTAGTACACGTCATCTCTACAGAATTGAAGAAGAAACTGAAATAACAGATTAATACTATGAAATAAAATGTCACCAATGAGGAGGTAATAATGACTGTCAAGATTTGGGGTGTTAGTCGACTTCATCTACATGTTGATTATCATTCTGAATATTCTTGTTTCAGCTTTTTGTTTAAAATGTTGTTCATTTCTTTATTTTTTGTTTATGAAAACTACCCCCCACCAGGCTATCCTACGAACTATAAATTAGTATCTAAATAGTGACATAGTAGTATGCTTTCAAAAAATTACTAGCATACTTGCAGTATAAAACTACTGAACTGAGACTTTACTTCAAAGTGTACTAAAAATGCTACTACAAGTATTTCATTTCTAAAATATCAGTATACCTATTAGTGTAGTTGCAGTACAAGCAAAAACATTGATGTAAATTAGTTGTGTTAAGCTTAACAGTATACTTTTATAAACTAGAAAATGGGCGATTTAAATCTCAAGGAGTATTGAAAAAGTATATTACTAGTATGATATTTGTATACTTACTACATAAAGTATACTTAAGTAATGTTCAAGTATATTTTTAAGTAGACTAAATTAAATAAACAAAATAAACTACGTTTAGGTAAGGGGACCCCTTTTAACATTTTTGAGTTGATTCTAGTAGAGTGAACCACAGTTTGAAAGAATTTTCATGTCTACAATTGTTTTTTTTTTTGTTTTTTTTCAGGTCAAACCCAAGACCTTGTCTGTTCTGGAGCTGCAGAGTGCCAAAGGCCGAGAAGGCCAGCAGTATCGTGTGTTGTGTTCAGGCTTGGGTGAAGCTCAGGTTTGATCTCAGGAATCATACAGTAGATGGTGACGGAGATGCTGAATTTGTCTTGTGGTGATGTTGATGAACTCTCTCTCTCTCTGTAGACCGCAGTGGTTCAGGACAAGATTGTGTTCTGCGTGACGTCTGAAGATGCCGTGGAAGCATATCTGCAGCTGATGAAGGAGATGGAGGCCGAGGGATTCACAAAGACACACACACTTCTCCCTGAGCTTGAGCGCCTGGCATCCTACAGTCTGAAGCAGGTTAGATAAACACAACATTGATATAACATGTGACTAATGGATGTGAAATAATTGCTCCCTCTTGTGATTGGCAGCTGCTGTTGGAGGAGAAGCTAAACTGCAGCACGTTGTCAAAGGAAGTCGGTGTCTTTGTGGAGCTGGTTTGGACCGAAGCTCTCGGTTCTCTTAACAACATCCTGACGGTTCCTGTCTCCAGAATCAGCCTCAATGATGTGAGAACCAGCTTAGATCATCACACACTGAGCAGGAAAGGAGTTTGCTGTATTTAACGGTTCTGGTGTGTTAATTGGCTCTGTGCTGCTGCAGGTGAGCAGGGTGGAGGGATTGTTACTGCAGGCACAAAAGACTGAGAAAGAGGAGGAAGTCAAAGCCCTGCTGGACGAAGTCAACACTCTTCTGCCCCTCAGAAAGATCGACCCTCCATCTAAACACAAGCTTGTGTCTCAGAAACTAGACCTTTGTCAGGTATCACGTACGCTAATTATGGTATAAAAATTATTCTAATGCTGTAGAACCATTAAGATTATCACATTATAGTGTTTTTTTCCATGATAATTAAGTCTTTTTTTTTTTTAATTTCGGTACTGGTTGGTTTGAATTTTTTTGTAGTTTTCATTATTCTTAAAAACGATTGTCAGTTATATAGATAATCTTTAGAAACTTGATTAGATTTAAAAACTAGAATAGATTAAACAAAATTAATACAATGCTTAGTCCATACAATGAAATTACAATGAAAGTCCAATAAATTCTGAATTAAGTTCTTTTACATTTGAGGAACGTATTTGGCTTTTTAATTCTGACTTTTTCACTCTTGTAACTCTACTGTCGTCTCCAGCTGATCAGAGATATAGTAAATGTGAGCGAGACCACTCTGGGAAGCCCCTCACCCTCGTCTCTGGGAAAGTATCGAGCTCTGAGGTGCAGCATTGAGGTTGTTCCACCACAAAACCCTGAGTTTCATGTTGTATCTCAGCTGCTTCGGGACAGGTAAACGTGATCGTGCTGAGTGCGCTTTGAAGTTCAAACATAAACACTTTTCAGAGTCTTTAAATAATTATGTTAATCTTTTATCCGCTGCAGGCCTGTTCAGATTCAGCAGATACTGCGTGTCAGCAGAGGGGTGGAGCTTCAGTTGTTTATGGAGGACTTGGGCAACATTAAACCCCTCCTTCACTCCACTAGTCCCAGCAGTTTTGTTGGAATACTGTCACGGTAACCGTTATTAATAAATCTTTTATTTAAAATTTAACGTAGACAATCCAGGAAATGAAGAATACTAAAACAATATACAGACCAATTGTGAAATACAAAATACAAAAAACAATATCTGACTATAAATTGATACAACTTTATTTTTGTCATTTCTATTCAGTAATTTTACACACTCTTTATAGAGGTCTGCTGCTGCCCAGGGTTGGAGTCGAACAGCATGGGATTGAGAGAACGGATATCGGGAATCTCGGAGGAGGAATCTACTTCAGTGACTCTCTAAAGTCAGTTACTCAGTCCTCTCTTTATTAATTTATTAATAATGTGAAACCACGATCATGATGACAACTGGAGACTTTAGTCAGTCAGTAAGTTTCTTCTCTGTGTTAAAGGACTAGTGTGAAATACTCCAAGCCCAGTGTGACTGACGGCTCTCGGCTGCTGCTGGTGTGTGAAGTGGCGTTGGGTCGGTGTAAGGACCTGCTGAAGAAAGACACCACATTGACTCGTGCTCCTGACGGCTTCCACAGTGTTCATGGAGTCCAGCGCTCTCCCAACAGACTCTCTGAATTTGAGGTGCTTTTCTTACTCAGTTTCTGTGTACTAGGGCTGCACGATATATTGCATGTGATAGTCAGCCGCATCTCGTCAGTAAAGCCTTTGATTAGTAATACATTTTTTTAGATGGAGAGGCATTTAATACACAGAGCCATAGTTTGACTAGCTGACGTGACTATTGTATGCAATATATCGTGCAGCCCTATTATGTATTTAAATATTCTGCTTTTGTTACATGGTTCTGATTGTGTGTTTATATTTAAACAGGATGATGAGTTTGTGGTCTATAACACAGAGCAGATTAGACTGAAGTATGTGGTGCAGTACAGTCTGGAGGGAGACGAGTTAAAAGATTTCCAGCCTCAAATCAACACTGAGCTCACGGACACAACGCCTGATATCTGTGAGTAAAGTTTAGTGAACAGGACAAGCTTTTATATGTGGAGTTAACTGGTGCTGTGGAATCTATTACATTTTTTATAAATTAAATCTGAAAAATATGTTAAAATTTGGTGGTTTTGTGTGAATGGGTTTCTTTAGTGTCCAGTGATGACTGCGAGGCTTTGGAGTCCACTAAGAATCCTCTGGAGGAGATGAACGCAGGTTTGCTGGACAGCAGTGGTCAGAAACTTCCTCTAAAGGCTGTCAATGTGAGATGCAAGCTGATGGACCTGCTGTGTCAGGTACGATACTACAGCAGCGGACTGCAGTTTTCAAAGCAAAAGAAATGAGCATGATGTCCTAAATAAAGCAAAGATTTACACAATGATCAAAACTAATAAAATAAAGCTACAACAAAGCAGCGATGGACACAATCAAGACCACATGAACAAAGAAAGAGAACGCAACAGCGTTAACAAACTAAAAGACAGAAACAGAATTTCAAACCACAACATTAATTTTATCTCTGTCTCAGGTCGTCTTATTTCAGACCTACACAAACCAGAGTGCTGTTCCTATTGAAGCCAAGTATGTTTTTCCACTGGAGGAGACGGCAGCAGTGTGCGGATTTGAAGCCTTTATCAACGGAAAACACATCGTGGGAAAGGTGCGAGTCATTCAGAATTTGTCAAATGCAGCCTATACTCTTTAAACATCTTTTTCATCAATGTACCATGTCTGTTTTTGTCCTGTAGGTAAAGGAAAAGGAGCAGGCTCGTAAGGAGTACAAACAAGCCATAGAGAAAGGTCATGGAGCATACCTGATGGACCAGGATGCACCTGTGAGTTACTGTGACTGATCTGGGGCTCGTGTGTGTATGTTTGATAATGTATCAGAAGATCTCTTTAAGCTCATGTGTTTATGTGAGGCAGGATGTGTTTACTATCAGCGTGGGGAATCTTCCTCCTGGAGCCACAGTTTTGATCAAGGTGACGTTCATCACTGAGCTGGTGGTCAGATCAGGATCCGTAGTCTTCTCACTGTCTGGCAGCGTGGCACCATGGCAACAGAGAGCCGCCATTAATCAGACCACTCAGGTACGACTCTCATTTGTTACTGTATTTAAAATCCTGTTTGTCCTTCTGATTGTTAATGTTTTAACTGACAGCTGTGTTTTATTTCAGGCCACTGTTGAAAAGATTGGTGTGACGGAGCTTCAGTCAGAGGGGTGAGAATCTCAGATACGGGACATTTCACAGCCAAATCCTCTACAGATTCACAAACATTCATCTGTTGATGAGTAACATAAACATAAATATATATACAGTATACCTTACTGTTATATACAGTAGCACCTGGTCTAGTGTCCACTGTCAGGCCAAGCAGCTAATGGGTGGTTACAAGATTGTTGTTTTTAGTGTATAGTTAAGATCAAAATATTCAAGATCTTTTCAATATCCTCCATATTTTCTCTTTGATTTGTTCCCTCTTTTTCTTCAGGGAGTTTTCTCTGTCTATGTCCATTGAAATGCCTTATGAGATCATCAACTTGAGCTCTTCACACCGCATCAAAACCAAGGTTATTTTACTGTGCATTATCTTACGAAACGCTTAAAAAGAAAAAAAGAAACTAATTCAGTTGTGAACCGTATTAACATAATAGTTTTTTCTCTGTTCAGAGGACAGACTGTAAGGCAGTGATCAGCACGTTACCGGGACAGACTCTGGGGTCTGAAGGGTTACAGGTGTCCTTCAGTCTTTCTAATATCCACATGCCCAGGATGTGGGTCGAGAAGCATCCGGATAAAGATAGTCAGGTGAAGAAATGATCTGTTTCCCAGTCTGTCATGGTTTTTGCACACGAAGATGAACACTTTTTATCTTACGCTCCAAGAGAAAAGTGAACGTTGTTTGAATCTGCTTCCTGCAGGCCTGCATGCTGGTGTTTTATCCAGACTTTAAGTCCAGCGAGGTGTCCGGCTCTGGAGGTCCGTCCAGTGTGAGTGATGTGGTCATTCTTCTGGACTCCTCCAAGTCCATGCAGGGAGACGCCATGCTTAACGCCCGCAGGATTGCTCTTCAAGTCCTCAAATCTCTGGACCCCTCACTGAAGATCAACATAATCTCTTTCAGCACTGGTTAGAGCTCACTGAAGCTATCTGATATTGTTTAATTCATCATCATCTTGGACAATTTACAGTGAAAATGTGTTTTTACAGATTACAAAGAAGCTTTTCCTGCCCCAGTGCCTTTAGATGAGGCATCTGAAGCAGCCAGAAAATTCATTATGGTGAGTAAAGTGTACAGATCTTTCTGAATCTGATAGCTTAGCAGGCATATCATTTAATTTCTCCTCTCTTCAGTCGTGTGGCGGCTCTGGTGGCAGCACTGATCTGTGGAGGCCTCTCCGGAGCCTGAGTCTGCTGCGTCCCGGCCGGGGCGTGAGGAACATCCTGCTGCTCTCTGATGGACATGTTCAGAATCAGCCTCTCACTCTGCAGCTGGTCCGAGAAAACTCCTGCCACACGCGCCTCTTCACCTGCGGACTCAGGTCTGCCTGAGACAGATCTCTTTGTGTTTCCTTCATTTGCACTGAATTTCTGAATGTAGAGTTTGATTGGGTTTGTGTTTTTTTTAGCTTGACAGCTAATCGTCATATGCTCAGAGCTTTGGCTCAGGCGGGGGGAGGAACATATGAATTTTTTGACACAAAGATGAAACACACTTGGACACAGAAGGTGAATCACACACATTATTGTATTGTTTTTACCAACTTTAAACAAAGCATCATCTTTGCAAAATGGGCCAGGCTTGAGTCTGAGGCTTGAGTTGAAGTGATTTGTGGGTAATTTCAGGTGCGAGCTCAGGTTCAGCGTATGGAGGCTCCAGGCTGCAGATCAGTGGCAGTGAAGTGGCAGCAGTTTAATCCCACAGCGCCGCGTCCTGTTCAAGCCCCCTCACAGCTTCACGCTCTCTTCAGTGACTGTCACACTCTCGTCTACGGATTTGTGCCACACTGCACTCAGGTACGCAGGCGTTACTTAAAGCTGCTTATAATTATCAGAATGGGTCAATCAAACATTAGGCAACATCATGAATTTAGTGGTCATTTTACATGCCTTAATTATTTTAAACGGCAAAGATAACTGTCAACTATCAAGATAAAAAATAAGTATGTAAAATTAATCAAGGCTGTCAAATATTAAGATATACTATACTATATAACTGAAATGCCCAGTTAGTTGTGTTCATGTTATTGTTTTGAATTGTGTATTATTTCCTCATTTAGGCCACACTGTTTGGTGATTTGAGTGGACAAGAGATCAAAACGATGGTTTCCACCACAGAACTACAAAAGACAAAGGGGACTGTGAGTGAACATCTTAAATACTTAAATCACATAACCTGAAACATCATGAACTGTTTATCAGGCATTTATAAAGGTGTGTCTGTGTGTGTGTGTTTATTTATGTACAGCTCCTTCACAAGTTAACAGCAAGAGCGATCATCAGAGACTATGAAGATGGCATTCTAGCTAACAGTGAGGCAGAACACGAGGTACAATATGTGGCTGCATGATGATATTTTTTATATAACTGGCAGATTTGATAACAGAAAAACCTGACTTTCCATCATTTAACTCTTAATCAGGGGAAGAAAGCAGAGCTGAAGTCCTACATCATTGAGCTCAGTAAAGAGTTCTCCATCTTGTCCCAGTTCACAAGCTTTGTCGCCATTGAAGAGAGGGTATGACTGCTGCTAATTTAATGATTGCCTGTTTAGGTCACTGATGCTAAATGTAAAAAAAAGATCAAGTTTCAGAATTAATGGGAAATCTTTATTGAGTAGCTTGTCATCCTCAGAAATGCAACATTTGTAGCTCATGTAGTGGTTTACTGACTGGCTATTAATCACCCATGTATATAATTAAACCTTAACAAATATTGTGTGGTAGCTAGGTAGTCATGCCATTTCTAATAGTTCACATGTAAATAAATTATTTAACATTGATAAAAAGGAAAAAATAAACATCTGTACTCATCAAATCACTTTTTCACGACAAGGCAGAATCAAAGCAATTATAAGTGGAATATGCCATGATGATTTTTTTTTTGTGTGTCATGCATCTGTAAATGGGTAAATAGGGTATGCACTGACATTGCTTTCACTGACATTGAGTGGCAAAAGAGCCTGCTGCCAGACTGTATTTACTAGAGAAGATGTGAAAACACAATTAAAACAAATGATAATCAATTTAAACTAAAGGTTGTCTTGACATTTTTATATGCCTGATTTTGACAACAGGGAAAAACAAAAAGCAAATTTTCCTTAGAAGACATTTGGTTGATCTAAATCAAATATGAATTTGATCGTATATCATAATCATATTGTCCAGCCCAAAACATGTCAAATCTGTTTGGACAGTAAATCACAAACCTTTTTTTTTTTTTTTTTAGATGTTTTATGTGTTATGTATTTATGTTTATGTGTTATATTTCTGTCACAACATTTACGCAGTCTTTTTGCCACATAGTCGCTTCAGCTGACGGTGATGTTACCTGCATAAACTGAGCTCACCAACTAACATGTGCTCTTTGCAGGAGCAGAATGAGCTTGACACTGGGTTCACAGATATTCCTAAAATCATATCAGAGGAGGAGGTGGACATTTTGCCATATATAGGCTGGACTGAAGAGAAGCTGGATGCTCTGCATAGTAGCAGTGATGAAGATGATGATGTATGGGTAACAACAAACGATTCAGTGAAAGCTCTTATGTCATGTAATGAGAAATGTTGACAACTCTCACAACGATTTTTTTTGTTTCATTTTTTTTTTATTCAGGTGGGCCACATTATCTCCTCATCTCCAGATCTCCTGTATTCTGCTTGTGTACAAGCTGATTTTTATGATGATTTTATGGATGTTTATTCTGATTCTGATTATGAATTCATTGGCCAAGAATCTGAATGTCCCCCTTCTACTCCTAGCTCAAGAACCCTCGGGTATCGTTCAAGTGGCTATCTGCCAACTACATTTGTTTTAAAGAGTGCACCACTTCACTTTAATGCACCAGTAGCTGCTCCCAAAGTTTCTCTTCCTCCTCTTTTTGATGATTTAATGATTGGCAGTCCTGTCCTTGACCCTCCCTGTAACATTGAGGCAGTGGAATCTCTCCCCTTAAATTACAGCCTTGATTCCCAGTCAAGCATGACTCCTGTAGGTGCCTCAATGGATGCTCTTCATAGTGTCCGTCATCGACGCCAACGATATACTTCCACCCAGTTTTCCTATGACAGAGAGTTTGCCACCAAGCTTTCTGCCTCAACTCCTCCTGTCTATGCAGATTGTCCTCCTCTCGCATCTCAGAAATTCATGTCTTCAAGACCTGAATTTTTTTCCCGGAGAAACATGGCTGTTGGCCCCACTGTCTTTGATCAACCTGCATTGTCTGCGCCGCCCTCTCTCCCTCTATCTGGTGGCTTTGGCGGTTTCCTTCAGAGTCAAAATGAGTCTTTGAGTTTTGGTTCCTCAGCCACTGGACTCTTTGGAGCATCACCGGGACAGCAGCAACAGACACAACAAGCCGCTTTGACTTCTAAAGCTGGTAAGTTGACATTGATATCTGTGATCAGCGCTGAGATAAAGCAAAAGCAGCTTTCTTCTCTTTGTCTTATTTTTATGTCATTTTCTCCTCTTTCTATCCTTTCTCTGATCAAGCTACACAGAGTGTCACTTCCTCCATGGCTCCCCTTCTTCAGCCTGCAGGTCCTAAATTCGTCTTTGGAACTTCAAATAATGCATTTGGTGGCAGTACTGGTCTTTTCAAAAAGGCGGCTGAGCCCGAACAGTCTGGTTTCTCCGCTTTTACCATTGGAGTATCTCAGCAACGAAAACATCCTGTGTTTTCTGCACCTGGTAACTTGACTCACTTTGAGTTTCTATGCCTGATCAGTGTTCAGGTAGATTAAAAATATTCATAAAATGTATGTCTCATTTCTTTATTATGTTGGAACTAAAGGCTTTCCTAAGGGGAGAGGAAACATAGGTCTGTCGCTTCCAGGAAGACCAATAAGCAGACCAGACACAGTGGCCTGGAATGAGCTGTTTGAACTTCAGCATGAGGTGTTCACACATGATTCAATACACTTGATTTATATGCAGTGTGTAAATGTGCGATTGAATATGATCATGTGTAATGTGTTTGGATATAGGATGGATACTGGGAGTGCACTGACAGGCTGAGCAGCTTCCTCAACCTGGACATAGACTTTTTTGCCAATGTCTTCCTTCAAGAGAAAGGCATCCGTTCATTTGGTAAGGAGAGGGTTTTTTTTTAAAATGCCTGTTGTTGGTCTGGTCCATATGCAGCTTATTCTTCAGCAAGAACTGACCATTTAGACTATTTGTTCATATGTGCTATTTAGGTGCTTTACTCTGTAATACCAGCCAATCATAGTAGATCTTGTTAGAATTAGAAAGTGCTTTTCAACATGCATCAGGCTAAATCTGAATATATTTTAAAATAATCTTTATTTGTGTGAGTCAGAATCAATTACTGTGTCATGTTTCGTGTGTCAGGTGTGAAGGCTCATGCTGAAGTTCTGAGGCTGGTGGCGACTCTGCTGGTGCTGCAGCTGATCCGGGTGAAGAAGCTGGAAGTGGGACGGCTGTTGGAGTCTCTCCTTCGACTAAAAGATCCCCAGGAGCCCAGGTACCAGCACACGTCATCCCGCGGTGTACCCACTGACTCTACTCTTTTTGTATCCGTGACCTTCTGCTCTTCTCCATTCAGACCGCTGTACTGGGAGGCAGTGAAGAGGGCCGTGGACTGGGCCTGTCGGACGGACAGACAGTATCCGTGTGTGTGCAGCAGGCTGGAGATGGGCTGGGATTGGGAATCATCTACACGTCAACTACTGGGCTGTGATTCTCCACACCCTTATTCCCCGCTCAAACCTGTTCTGGAGAGACGTGTGGACGTGTCAGTCATGTAGAAACTGGGCAAATACTGCACTTACAGCACCTCTTCATTGACAAGCTTGCTGTTTGTTTGCTAACATTTTTTCCCCATAACTACACATTTTAAAGTCACTATGATTTATTTTTTAGTACATTCTCCTTAAATTCACATGGATGCAGATGCTAGAAACAGCTAAAAAGATTCACTTCTGCAGTTTAAGTTAGATATCAGAAAGATCATTTAACATAAAGACAGTGGGACAAAGACATCGAAACATTTAATAAAATCAGTTCATAATTACATTGTTGCCATGGTTACGGATTAGATTAGTTATTTAGTTCAGCTGTGTCTCCTTAATAAGCCTTACTGGTATGGGTAGGCTATTTAAGTTTTTACTTTTCCTGTTTTCTTGGTCTTGTTTTGGCTTTTATTTGTTTATGTATTGTGATGAATCTCTGGTCTGTTATTTCAGTTAAGGTCTTGTGTGGATTACCGTTTTAGATTCTCTGTCTGGCTGGGAACTAAATATTTGGCTAAATGCAGCCTATCATTGACTTGGTAGGTGTTGTGTCCTAGCTGTGTGGGCAGAGATAACATTAAAGGTTCACTGAAGTGCCTTGAAATGCATATAGTATATAGTATATATATAGTATATAAATGCATGTGTTCGTGACAAGTTCCTGTATTTAACCAATCTTGATACTGAATGTCCGATATTCAAACAAAACACACAAAGTTTCATATAGCTACAAACGGTGTAAATAATAAACCCAACGTGGTATTATTTAAACGTGAATAACCTACCAGTACACTAAACTAACACACAATATTTAAAGATATGAGGAATAAAAATTCGTCTGCTGTCATCGTCTGTATGAAAGGGTACAATATAAAGTATAGCATCGCGTGATGCGCCGTGGATGACGCTGGTTCAGCGCACTACGGAAAGCACGAAGTGTCTCTCTCGGGATCGCCGCCCGTTACCGGGAGATCTCGTCGTCTTCGGCTCAGTTCGCGCGGTTCACGTGACGCGCGCGCGTCTACGAACAGGTAAGTGAGGGCAGCCGCGTTTGTGTAGCGAGGTCACGCAGCGTTAACGGTATTGTTTCAAACCCCGTGTTTCTGCGCCGCGTTACTTGAGATCGCGGTAACATTTAGATTTAGTGTTAGCTAACGTTTTTAGCTTAAGTGGTAACGTTAGTCTGCGGGACCCCCAGGGCTCACTGATGTGGAGTAATCGGTGCGCATGGACTCCTAAACAGGGTTTATTCCCAAATTGCGGACAGGTTTACTACTAATCGTGCCTGCGATAAAGGCACGTTTATGCATGTGCCATCAATGTCATTTGCAACTTGGGGCCGCTGTGGTATCCCTGTTATCGGTGTAGATACGTGTTGCCAGTGGGTCTGGACCCCAAGAAACCTCAGACGACTCGAAGTCACTGTTTCGGATCATACGGCTACATACTTGCTATGCAGGCCGATCTGAGATCTGCAAGAGTAGAATTGGTGTAATTCATGCGTGATACGTTTAGTGTTGAATTAGGCTTCTATTCCCGGGATATTTCATTATATATATATATATATATATATATATATATATATATATATATATATATATATATATATATAGAGAGAGAGAGAGAGAGAGAGAGAGAGAGAGAGAGAGAGAGAGAGAGAGAGAGAGAGATATGATAGATGATATATTTCTAATAACATTTCTAATATGATCAGGAATTTTTTTTATTGAAAAGTCGGTAGACAATCTGTTTTGCAGAAAAACAGACAAGAAAACATGCAATTGCTAGGGTGCCAGGGTGGTTTTTAGGGTGTTTCAGGGGTTGCCTGGGGTGAGATTGCTAAGGTTTTTGCTGTGGTTGCTAGGGTACATTGTTAGATGCTAGGGTGCTGAACCTTCCTTTGGTTAACAGTACTGTACAAATACATGCAAGCTACGTTAAAGAGAGAAGGGAGAAGTAGTAAGCCAACATTTCCAAAGTATTACATAGTGATAATTCAATGAGTGCACATATTACTTTAATGTAGTTCTATAATAATGCTAATAACTGCAAATTTTTACCAAAACTACCAACATTAAATCATTAAATTCTATATTAATATTACAAAACATTATTAGAATTGTTAAATAATACTATTACCATAAAATAAGTTATTACCCTATAATGTGTGCTACACATATTTACTGTGATATCACACACTTGTATACCTTTTTCAATATCATTGACATGTATTTATAGTTTTCAGTCATGTGACCGGCTCGAAGACCTGGAGGGCGAAACATCCATAGCACTGCAGGACATGCCCATTATGTTTTCATCTGTTTCACAGCCACAAATATTTCGATCACCTCTCAAAACAATAAATCAAAGGTAGCCTGTGAACAAATGTTTTGGCAGTTTTCAATCCATATTAAGCCCCTGCGGCAAACGGTACAACACGTTGTAAAAGCACAAATAGACATCATCAATAAGGTGTTTACTGAATTTAGCTTTTTCTTTTAATATCTGCGTTTTACAGCATTGTTACTTGATCTGCATAAAAATAACTGGCGGTCAGTAGAGCAAAGCTTTCTTTTGCCTGCCAGGTGGGCATTACTATAAGAATGTGACGTCACACGAAAACTCAGTTGGATTGCATGTCACCCATCCCTAGGTTCAACACACTTTTGAACGGTTAACAATAAAGTACATTTTAGGATAGGCTTACATCAAGTCCTTCTGTAGAATTAAATATATTGTTGCATATCGTGTCGATAATTATAATACATTTTTTATTTTTTGATTGTAGTAAAAATGCCAGGTGGATCAACCCTTCGGCAGTGCACCCATTGCCTGGAAAAGATCAATTGTGCCAATCGAAGATGCCCCAAGGTAAATAATGTTGTCTATTGTACTGCCTAACTGCTCCATTTTCATGCATTTAAGCCCGAGTCTCTCTCTCTCTTTCTTACTCAGTGCGGTAAGCTGCTGGGCATGAAGTCCAGGCAGACGGCTCGTATGAAAGCCTTCCGGACCAGAGCCAAGGAATGGGCACGGAACGTCAAAAAGTCACACAATCAGGCAAAAATCTTCGACAACAGTGCCCTGCTGGTAATAAACATTTTGTCTTTCTCATTTGGTTATGCATCGCAGGTTCATTTTTACATTGTGCAGGGAAGCAACATCATGTAGCCGTGTCATGATACCATCTGCGTGTCATGATATTAAATTTAGCCCTACCTACAACTTAGTTTGATTTCTTACTTCTTATTTGCAAATTCTTGGAATTGCTCTGGTAGTTATGTTTATAAACACATACTAAGGACAGTGGACTGACCATTCTCCTTTTTTTAAAAGACAGCTTGTATGTGTATGATAAAAACAATGCCTTTCTCGCCTTTGTAACCTTGCTTTGGAAGTCTCTGTGTTTGCTTACATACGTTACTGTGTAGGTGGAAAAACTAAAGGCCCTTGGGTACTTTCCCCTCCTGCTGTGGGGAAAGTACAGACCGCAAAATAAAAAGTGGATTGTCCAGTTGCAGTGCCCATTTGAGCTACCAGTGGTAGTACATGAGGTTCTGGAGAAGATAGTGTGGTTATTTGAAGGTTTATTAGAAGGTAGGTCACATCACAGCATCAGTACATTCTTGACTCTCTAGTAAAGAGCATGTTTCTGGTTACTGCTTAAAACTCGCATATTGAATTGTAAGTAGCAGGTTCTTTTAATAAGAAAACGTAACTCACTTAAAGGTTGTGAGTCAGAAGCGCCAGACTGTCCTTGCAGAGTTGGTATTGCCCCATACCCCTCTGTGCACAGCCAGCATAGCCTGCTCTGTCAGGATCAAGAATCAGTTTTCTGTAATTGCTCTGAACACGCTCTAATATTTGTGTTGAAATGTCCTGTAACAGTGTTGTAAATACAACTTGACCACTGATTTCTAGTTGTGTCCTCTGTACTGCATCTTAAATGTCTTCTTTTTTTTTTTTTATCAAAGCATGTGATCCTGAAAGAGTGGAGATGGGGCAGCAAGAGAGGACAGGAGACGATGAGGCTGAAGGAGACCAGAGCGGACGGGGGGAGCACCGTGAAATAGGACAGACTGAGAGGAGGGAAATGCTGGATGCATGGATAGACAGAGGAGAGATGGAGGGACAGAAAGACTTCGAAGAGCTGATACTGATGGATATAGAGGAGATGGAAGCAGACAAGAAAAGACAACACACAGAGGAAGTGGGGAAAAAAGAGACTGAGGCAAAGAAGAAAGTAGTAGCAGCAAACAGGTAAGTGCCAATACAGAACTGAAGATTAAAAGCTTTCATACTGTCTTCATAAAGAGATATATATTATGCGTGAAAAATTACTTGGTCATCATAATTATCCACATTTATTGAACTACTTACAAGGCCTTTTAAATATAGACTAAATAATAAGTTGCTGTTGCATATCTAATGTATTATGTTTTGTGCAGGGGTGTCCAAACTCGGTTCTGGAGGACCAATGTCCTGAAGAGTTTAGCTACAACTTGCATTAATTGTGATTAAAGCTAAACCCTGCAGGACAGTTGGGAGCAGAATTGAACACCCATTGTCTTGAGTGTTTAAAATAACTAGATGCATTATCATCTCTGAACAGAAAAACACAGAAATTAAATTCCATGTCTTTGCTCAAACAGCTGTTCTTTCTACATCCAGGCGATGTGAAGAACCAGAAGAAGCTGAAGATTCTGAAGATAAAACTTCAGTAAGCTGTTTTTTTTTTCCCTTTTAAACCAAAGCTTAGTTAAAGGGGTCATATGATGAAGTTGACCTTTCTCTTTTGTGGAGTGTTACAAGCTATTTGAGCATAGATGAGATTCCTAAAGAAGCAAAGACTAATGTCTCAAATCCAAAGAGATGTTCTTTTAAAGTTGTGACTTGTCCACACACCCCTAAAATGGCTTATTTAAACATACCCCCACGTCTCGACGTCTCTGTGTGGGCTAAACACCACCAAAATGTTTACGTAAAGAAAGAAAGCAGGACTATTATTGCTGCTGTAGTGTTGCTGCTGGCGCCATGTGCTGGAGACACTGTGTTTCATTGTAAAACTACTTTGTTTCTGCTTTCGGTTTCGAGAGAAATTTGTGAAAATCAGCATTTATGCATGTTTATGACAACTGTCATTAAGTGTCATTCACTCAGTTATGTGAATTTGCAATGCAAAGATTTCCTTATTTAAGATGTCTTTATTATGGGCTAGGTTAAAGGGTAAATGTAGGCAGAAGTTTATGTAAGGGGTAAGGGTCAAATAATGTCATCTTTGCATTAAAAATGACATAACTGACTGAACACTTGTAATAAACATGCTTAAAACCTCCTTCATATTAGCAAATCATAGAGCAAATACTATCATATCTTATGCACACCCCTTTAAGTAAAATGTTACCCCGCATTTTACAGGGAACTTAATCTTGACCCTTTAGAGCAGCCTATGCTGGCTGTGCACAGAGGCTGTAAAGTGGGGCAATTGTAACTTTGCAAGGACAGTCTAATGCTCGAATGCAGACATGGTTATGTTTACATGGCACAGTGTGTAAAAAGACAGTATAAGTCATAATCGGTAATTATGTCCTCGCTGGATTCAACAAATACGTAAGTAAAATACCAGTTTAAAAATGGCTTTTATTGTTTTTGTGTCTATGTCATTATGATAAGAGGTTTAACATTTTAGAGGAGAAACGATAATGTACAATATGTGGAAAATAATGGAATTTTTTCTAACCTTAAACAGCATAAACACATTGAATTACACCAAAAACCCCAAATAGTGTTCTTTTTAGCAACATCATATGACCCCTTTAAGCAATTATATGTTCCTGGAACAGACCGGAACAGTCTTTTTGTTTCCATAGGGTCCTTCCTCACCCAGATCAGCTTCTTTGACAGCAATGAGCCCTTTCAATTTAATCACCATTTTACAATCTGGTGAGGCCAAATTGTTTGTGCAGTTGTTTTTGATACAGAACCTGAATGACCTTTTTAATATTAATTCTTACTTATTTAAACAGCTTCTAGCCCCTCGGACAGCATTCCAGTCATTTCAAAGGTGACATCAGACCCCACTCCTAAAAGGTACATCATTCTCATCCTTTTTCCCTTTTCATTTTCTCTTAGTTCTGTTTTTTTCACACAAAATGATTTCAAATCTGTCTTCTTTAGAACAAAGAGAAGTCCAGGTTTATCCCAGAGCAAACCTGTACAACGGGCAAGACCGTTATACGAGTACTGTAGCAACATACCGGGTAGTCCATCAATATCTGCAGCTACATCAGATGTCATAACCTCACTTTTGACAGTTGCAGACATTGATGGCATTAAAGTTATTGAAGAAACCAACAGCACGCCAATTACCAAACCCTTTGACCTTTCTAAGGTGAAGATGGAAGAAAAGACCAGCGACGATGCACCAAGTTTATATATTGAGTCCAGTGATCATGGTTCCATAAAACCTGAAACTGAAAACACCAGAAAGGAAAGGATGGAAACCTCAACATTCAATGGCCAAACAAGCATAAAAACTCAAACAGAATGTTTGATTGTAAAGGTGGAGAAAGACGAGCAGATAAGAAAGGAAGAAGTTGAGATCAAGGAGGAGGAGACTGAGAGTGATGTGTGGATGGAACAGAGCACTAATGAGGCCGAAAGTAGGATAAAAAACAATACAGAAATAATCAAAGGCCCCATGGAAGTTGAGAGGTGTAGTGGCATAGAAGTTTCAGGACTAAATCTTAAAAGACTAGAGGAGATACCTAAGGAGACTAAGATCAGTTTTGAACAACATGAAAAGTCAAATGTAGAAAACCAGGAAGATATGACGTATATAACACACTTTAACACGTTCTCTGTACAATCCACACACTGCATCAAAGAGATTATGAAAGAGAGGGATGAGTTAAAAATTAAACACGAGGTGTTGTTGCAAATCAAAGTTGAGAAAGAAGCACAGGACAAGGTATTTTGTGACCGGTTCAAAGCTGAGGGGCAGGAACACTCGTCAACAACAAATGAAAATGTAGATGACAAATTGGCTCTTCAAATGGACTTGCTTCAAAGGGAGCTGGAGAAGTGCAATGATGAATGCAATGAACTAAGAAGAAAGGTGAGCACCTGATATTTTTAACTTTATACGTTTTTATAAATAATAAGAAATTAAAAGACAGCAGTCCTTCCAGAAAATGCATGGATTTCCAGCCTGTCCCCAAAGCATTGAACTCTATTGTTAACAATGGAACTTGCGACAGTGGTTGCTTTTGGGAAACGCAAAATGCTTCCAATTTTTTTTTATTTTAATCAAATGTGATCAACAGAAGCTGAACTGCACTTTTCGGGCATTGACCAAGCAAATACGAGCTGATTTGATTCATGTGCAATGATCAGTGTTTCTATCTGAATAAAAAGAATAACCAAATTTACAAATTCTAGTTCTAAAACCATCGGATCATCAAAGATTTGATTGCATGGACATTTTGGAGGGACAGAGATCTCTAAAAAAATATCTTCAATTGTGTTGATGAGCCAAAGTCTTAAGGGTTTGTAATTAAATAAGGGTTAGTAAAGAACAGAATTTAAATTTGAGTAAACTAACTCTTAACTGGAAAAAACTTATGTAAGCCATGCTGGTTAAGATGGCTAAGAAAAATAATGGGGATGTTACAGTATCCTCTTTTCTTTCATTCATCAATATCCACAAACTCGATTGTATTCTCAAAGCTGGAGAGCTTGGAGCAGGAGAACGTCTGTGAGCTGTTGCAGAAGGAAGTAGAAGAGCTGAGGAAACAAAGAGAGGAGTGGATCAATGCAAGAGAACCAGAGACCATGAAGGACAATAACACTAGTTCAGGACAAACATGCAGAGCAAGCACGGCTGCAAACCTTGACAATGGGTTCAAAAAGGAAGAAAAGAGCAGTGAAAGACCTGAGGAGGGAGAGAACAGCGTCACATTGGCCAAGTAAGAGCCTTGCTGACTTTAAGTGGGATGTGGCCTTTCTGTACATGCTCATTAGGAGTCATGTTTTGATGCAAATATATAATTCTGCTCTCTTATCTGTCATCAGGTTGAGGGAGCTGAGGTGCAGCATCGCCCGTTTATTGGTCACTTTTGTTCCTGCCCTGGACCTCGACCTTGACCAAGTGAACTATGACTGTGAGGTCATAGATGAGATTTTGAAACAGGTCATACAAGGAGATTTACCCTGCTGAGACCGCCTTCAACTGTTAGTCTAGGTCTAGGTTATTGTTTTGTGCATGGAGAGCAAATACTATTAAATTAATTTTCATTTATTTACAAGTTTTCCTGATTAACACTTGCAATACTTTGGGCAAGTTTTGCATTATAAATTATAGAATTATGTGAATAACATTTGACCTTTTTGTCACAAGGCTTATAAATGTTGAGCCATTTCATGCCACTTTGATGTACTTCTTTTGATATGCAGTTGTTTATTTACCACGTATAAATGTTTGTATACACAATTGTGAGTTGAAGTGTTACAGACAGTTTTGTGTATAATATTGTACATAGTGCCTTTTTTTGGGGAAAAAAAAAGGTTATATATTAAATACGTTTCATAGTTGTTTGATTTAATATAGTTATGTCTGTCTTTCTTACTTTCTCACATGAGATCATTAACGTGGGAAATTGTTACAATACAAATAATCTTATTGAAATTGTTTACGTAACTCTTCCAAACAAATATAAAGGTTTAAGTTAACATAATGGCGTTTAATTTATTGCTGGATCAGCTTAAACCGCCAAGCGATCATTTGCACGTTGTTTCTAATCGCAAATAAAAAGATACAAATAAAAAAAAGTCCAACAGCGCATTTTTGGTGTGAGATCTGGCAACCCTCGAAACCGGAAGTGCTCGTTCTCGGAAAGCTGCGCGGGAAAGGCGTCTGTTTGGGTGAAAGCGGGAGAGATACACAAGAGCAACTTGTGCTGAACAACTGTTAAGAATTTTGCAACTTATCGAGGTAACTGGTAAGTTTTGTTTAAACGTATTGTGACATCTTCATCTGTTAGTGATTAACATTATCGATAACCTGCTAAAATCAAATAGGTTCTCCAAGAACTGGTTTGTATCGCTGTAACATTCTTTTATAATCTGACGTTATAGTTTTTTGTTTCACATTAATGTTTACGAGAACCTTTTATTAATACGTTAGTTTTCAGTAGTTTGCATGTCAATGAACTGTGTACTTTTAAGCCTAAAATGTGCTTGGTGTTGTTTACTATAGAATCATAGCAATGCTTTCAGATCCACTGTTTGAGTAACATGACAAAAGTCTTTCAGTTTTGTAAAGTTGTTAATTTTTTTAATTACTATTATTGATTTTATTTTGCCAATGTCAGATTCCCCCCCTCATCTTTCCCCTAGTATCCCTGCCTTCATCTTAATGCATGAGCACAACTTCTGTATTTCTTTATATCCTGGTCCATCAGGTGTCAGGATGAAGGTGGTAACCTGTGAGATCGCCTGGCACAATAAGGAGCCGGTGTACAGTCTAGATTTCCAGCAGAGCGGTGAGGGAAAGATACAGCGGCTCGCTACAGCTGGGGTGGACACCACAGTGCGGGTGAGAGAGATCCCCTGCCTTCACGTAATACAGCATACGTGTACTGTAACACTAATGACACGTTACAGATCATAAGAGGTAAACTGCTCTCTTTCAGATGTGGCGTGTGGATAAAGGGCCCGATGGGAAGGCAGTAGTTGAGTTTTTGTCTAACCTGGCCCGACACACTAAAGCAGTGAACGTAGTGCGGTTCTCACCCACGGCTGAAGTCTTGGCTTCTGGAGCAGATGGTGAGATTAAAGTTAGATCTTTAACTCGGTTAAAGTTGGTAGAAATTGCTCATAGTGCCATTGAATGTCTGTTTCTCAAGATGCTGCGATCTTGCTTTGGAAACTGAATGACAATAAGGAGCCTGAGCTAACCCCGACCTTTCAGGAGAATGAAGATGATCAGCTCAATAAAGAGAGCTGGAGTGTGGTCAAAACACTGAGGTCTGATTTTATTTACTTTCTTTTTTTATGCTTCCTTTGTCTTTTTAAATTAAAAATGGCATGAAATGAAAATGCACATGATCTGTTTTAACAACTCCCCTAGAGTAAAACAGTTGGGTTTTACTGTTTTCAAATCCATTCGGCTGTTCTCTAGATCTGGCGGTAGCACTTTTAGCTAAAGCTTAGCATAGATTATGGAATCTGATTGGACCATTATCATTACACTCAAAAATTACCAAAGAGTTTTAATATTTTTCCTATTTCAAACTTAGTTACATTGACATAAAATAAAATGTTTTCTATGTATGCTGGAATTTTTAAATATTAACCATTTAAATCCTACGCTCACATTTAGATGGTCTGCCTCCATCCAATCAACAACCAATGCATAAACCATGTTTTCTTTTTTTTATATATATATATATATATATATATATATATATATATATATATATATATATATATATATATATATATATATATATATATTAGAGAGAGATGAGTATCAGAGTATTAAAGACAATATCTGCCACTAATTGCATTTCATCGCAACAAGTTGTTTACAATGTATAATCTTAAATGCTCCTGTTGTTGCCTGTGTTTGTTAGGGGGCACATTGAGGATGTGTATGACATCTCCTGGACCAGCGATGGGAATTTCATGGTTTCAGGCTCAGTGGACAACACTGCCATCATGTGGGATGTCAAAAAGGGTATTAAACCTCAAGCAGGACTAAGCAATTGCATATGTATTTGTTTTTACAGAAGTCATATGTGTCAGGATAAATGATGCCAGTGAATGTTTCTTTAGTCAGCAGAACTACAGGTGTTTTGTGGTTATTGAATTCAGTGCCCGTTTTGTTTGCAGGACAAAAGATGTGCATTTTTAATGATCATAAGAGTTATGTGCAAGGAGTAACATGGGACCCTCTTGGACAGTACATCAGCACATTGAGCTGTGACAGGTTAGTGCAGATATAATTGGCTTACTTCAAGCCATTACTGACGAATCTTATATTGAGGATTTTTCCCATGGTTTTGCGTACTGATAGCATGTAAAATCTGTCCTAAAATCCTCAGGGTGATGCGCGTGTACAGTGCTCACAGCAGGAAAAAATCTTACTGTGTGAGTAAAATGACTTCAGCTGCCGCTCCAGACGGAGAGGTAAGTGTCACTGGGATCATCGGATGGAACTGCTTTTCATTAAAAGATTATCTACATCTGTCAATAAATGTTGTTGTTTTTACTTTTTAATAAGATTGTGAATTATAATTGTTGTTGTACAGGTGAAGAACTACAGAATGTTCCACGATGACAGCATGAGATCGTTCTTCAGACGCCTCACATTCACACCAGATGGGTCATTCCTCCTCGCACCAGGTACACTTTTTTTTTTATATATATATATATATATATATATATATATATATATATATATATATATATATATATATATATATATATATATATATATATATATATATATCTCTGACCGATAAAATGTACTGTTGGCATATACACATACACACATATACATACATACATATATAACAGTACATTTTATCAGTCGAAGTGATTGATTTCTGTTATGCCAAAAATTATTTAGGATAATAAGTAAAGATCATCTTCCATGAAATTTCTTACTGTTGACTAATAGATCAAAACATAAATTTTGAATGGTATTATGAATTGCTGAGATGGTGATTTTTTTTTTTTTTTTTGTTTGTTTGTTTTTGCAATCTCTGATTCCTGGTTTTCAAATAGTTGTATTTTGGCCAAATGTTGTCCTATTCTGAAACATTAATAAAAAAGTAATTTTTTTCAGCTTTTGAATAATGTATAATGTATCTCCGTTTCAAAATATGGTTTTGTGGACTAGGGTCACACATACGTTTTAAGAAAAGGATGTGTTATTCAACACGTTCACCGTGTATTTTACTTGTATGATAGTCTGGTGTCCATTTTAAGGAGTACTTTTTAAAATTATTTACTCATTGTATTTTTTAGCTGGGTGTGTCGAGGCTGGAGAGAATGTTACAAACACAACATATGTATTCTCCAGAAAAAGCTTTAAGAGGTTAGTGTTTTGTTTGTTGGCTTTTATTTTAAAGCTTAATCTTTATACATGTGTGTGTGTGTGTGTGTGTGTGTGTGTGTGTGTGTGTGTTAAGTTGAAAAGCTTTGCGTTAATCACATACACACTGCCATCGAAATGATTACTGCGTAGCATTTGTAAGCTTTATTTGTTTTTGTTTTTTTCCCCACACGTATTCATCAAAATGTACCATGGTTTCCACAATACATTAATCAGCACAAGCGTTTTTTTAACATTGACCACCAAATCAGTATTACTGAGCATTAAATTCCAGCGCCGTCTGCCGGTGTTTTATTTCACGTTTGCAATTCTGACTGAAATAACATGTTTCAGCAACATTGCATGGCCAAAACATACATAAGATGGCTGTCAGAAATGATTACAAATGAGTGGTGGTTTGAAGTGAGTTTTCATTAAAAGTCGTCGAACATCTAGTGCTGCATGCTTTTTTGCTTTATGGACATTGACAAAATTAACCCCTTAGGTATTGAAATTTGGTTCCAAGTAATTGTTAATTAGGATTTTTGTCATAATCGTGTAGCCCTAGTACCGAGGCAGATTAGGGCCTAAGAAGTAGTGAACTCTATACAAAGCCTGACACGCCTGAAGACTGAAGTGGGCTAAGCACTCCTGGTTTTTTTGTATTTAAACAGATTTAACACTCAGCCCAACTGCAAACATCTTGATTTGTGTAACCATGCTTAGTGAATGACATGTGTTTGTCTGTCAGGCCCATTGCTCATTTGCCCTGTCCATCTAAAGCCACGCTGGCAGTGCGCTGCAGTCCAGTGTACTATGAGCTGAGGACAAAAAGAGCTGAAGGTACACACAATACCCTTCTCAAACTATTGTTCTTCTCATGTCACATGTGTGCAGTGTAAAGACAGCACTGTTCTTTTATGTCCCACAGATGGTTCACTGAAGCCAGTGTCAAACACGTTTAATTTACCGTATCGGCTGGTGTTTGCGGTTGCATCAGAAGACTCTGTCTTCTTTTATGACACACAACAGACACTGCCGTTTGGATACGTGTCCAACATTCATTATCACACGCTGAGTGATCTCAGCTGGTAGGTTTCACAGACACTTGTTAATGTCTGGTTTATACCTGAATTAAGTTGTGGTTTGTTCTTCATGATTATAGAAGGAAATATCTTCTGTCCACAAAATGCGTCCCAATGTTGCTTGCCGTTTATGGCGGCCTGAAATAACCAAGTGTATTTGGTCACATAAAAATATGAATATATATAGAAAGTCTTTGTTCGTTAACCTGTAGTAGTAATAAAATAGTAATTTTATTAAATACTAGATATTTTTTCATTTATAAATTGTTCCTTTTAAAATCTCATTTCATTAATTATTAATGTACACTGGCCACAATTAATAGCACCATTTTATTCAGGACTTCTGCAACCTCATTTTTAGAAGATTTAGAAGACTTCTATTATAATATCTGATGAGTTTGGAGATCAGAGACCACCTCTTCATGCAGAATCTATCTAGATCCTTGTCCACTTTGATACACTCCTCTTAAGTTTTCTTAGAATTGTAAGGTTCTATGTGCTTTCTGAGCAGTTTTGAGCTATTGGGCTTTAAACTTTTTGCATTCCATAGACTTGTTGTGTAGGTAGAATCCTTAATGTTTTCTTAAAAAAAAAAAAAAATGACAAAAATGTACACGTCTTACACAAGAAACATCAAATAATGTAAATAAGATGTCACAGAATAAGAATATTTTCACTAATGTCAGACAAAACCTTAAAATTCCAAGACAACATCATGTTGCGATTTGAAATGGCTTTAGTAGAACCAAAAAGGCAATCTTTTAAGTTGGGATTTGGTTATTGGGATGTACTAAAATAGATTTTCGTACTTGAATGTTGAAGTTTAATTTCTTGAACCCACCCCCACCCTCCAAAAAACTTGTGCTGTTTAATTAAAAAAAAAAAAAAAAAAAAAAAAAAAGACTTCTCTGCTTATCAGTTCTATATTTTTTTGTTTTACTTAAATCATCATGGGCATTGTTGTTGCTTTACTAGGAAGTTCACAATTTATGTATAACCCCTCCAGCCAAATCCTGACTTTTCTCATGATTTACAAATGCATACAGAAGAGTTTAGCCTGAGACAGTCTTTATCTGTAATGAAATCCTTGCCTATTGACCAACCAGTCTTAATTGTTCAAGTTCTAGAAAATGCAAAGATCAAGAGTAAAGAATCATTTTGGGAATAATAATTACTGACTAACACGTTTGCTGTTATGGACGTTGTTCCACAGGTCTCGTGACGGCTCCTTCTTGACCGTCTCGTCCACGGACGGCTACTGTTCCTTCGTGTCGTTTGAGGAAGGGGAGCTGGGCACTCCACTGAAGGAGCGACCCCCGCTGGAGATGGTGACCCCATCCTCTACTAATGAGAAGAAAGGCAAGAGACTCTCAGCCAATGGCAGAACTGCTTCCCCGGTCCCTCGCCAGGCCAGCACACCTGCACAGGAAAAGGAGAAAGAGGGATCTGCTGGCCTTGCGACCTCCAAGACTCCCAGCGTATCTGGTCCAGAAGAGAAACGCACACCTCAAGCTCAGCAAAGCAAACCTCAGCCCAGAAGAATCACGCTCAATACTCTAGAGGGCTGGGGCAAACCCAGCACCCCCAAATCACCAGCAACTGCTCCCAACACACCCAAATCTGCTCCTTCCACCCCTGGATCCAGCAGAGGACCCCTGACTCCTCTTACAGCCCCCAGCACTCCCCTAGGACTCCTCAACTCCAAAAATACCACAACTCCCAAAGGACCAACTCCTAGGTAGGGCAACACATCTGTGGTGTGTTACTAATTATTTTATTTTATTTAATTTTATTAATAATTTTTTTTGGGGATGTTATTGTTTAAACAAATGAATACATCTATATAGTAAGGATGCAAGTTTCAAAAGAAATTCTAGTCTATTTATTCTAGTCTATTCTTTTTATTTTCTGTTAAAAAAGAAAATCCTGAAATGATATATACCAGCGATACAATACTAAACTGTAAAACTACCATTTATGAGACTAAATGTTTCTTGAGCACCAAATGTTCACATCTGAATGATTTCTGAGTCATGTGACAATGGAGTAATGCTTAAAAAATAAAGGAATAAATTACATTTTCAAATACATTAAGTGTTTAAATGTAAATATTTCACAGTATTACAGTAAAGAAATTAGCATAAAACCATTGAGAGCATTGAACAGTAATGTTTGTGACGCAACAAAATGTAATTTATATATGCAGTAAAAAAGAGAGTGCACTATATAAATCAAATTTGTCCTTTTCTTTCAGACGTATTTCACTGACTCCAATTGTCACCCCATCTTCCACTGAGAAAGCCAAACACGGTTTGTAGACCAATTTATATATTACTCCCACTCTGTTATACAATTTGATACTGTTCAGTGATTTGAACAGCCTTGTATGAATAAAAGATCATTTGATTTTGTTTCTATTTAGTTTTTGCATTTTGCATTTTTTTTTTTTATTAATACTTTTAATTAATTAATTTTTTATTTTTTTATTATGCATTCCCTCCCCTTCATTATAGAAGCTTTTTGAGTATTCTCATACTCACCGTATTTGTGCATATTTAGCTGTTTCATTACTTGGGAAGATTGTGAATTGTTTATTTGAGCACGGTGTCTTCCTGGGGAAAATAAATATATAAAAATATATATATTTTTTTTGACATTAATAAATATGTTTATTACAGAGAGACCATCTCCCCCCAGTGACCCAGCGTGCAAACCTCCTGAATCTAAGAGGTCCAAGACTGATGCTCCCAATGGTTCTGCCCAGAACAATGAACAAAAAGTGGACACAGAACCCAGCATCAAACCCCAGGAGCCATAAACATTGACTGTGCTTCTTTGTGCCTCTTTCTTAGCACTCACATCCTCAGAGATGAAGTACACTCATAAACCAGTACATTAAACACCTGATCCCATGGACATATGGAGTTATGAACTTGCATGATATGTTTCTAAAACCCATCTTCGCTTTCATTTTCAGTGTCTGTTTTCTATTTGAAGAGGGGAAAATACATGTAATTATTCTCCACAACAACCTACTCCCTCATGACTTAAATTCCTTTTTTTATCTTATGAACAGAAATGTTTTACTTTTGTACCATCTGTTAGAATTTTCTGCATGAATATTCTTTTTTGAAGTTTAAAAATTGATGTGATTGCAATGTTTTGTAAAGATTTGCTTTAACATTTTGTGATTCTTAAAAAAAAAACTAAAAGTGTTAAATGACTTGCCTGGATTGGATGGTTTTTCCTGCATTTAGACTCATTGAAACCCATTGAGTTTGATGAACTGATTTGAAAAATATCCACCAAAATATTGTAAGAACTTATATAAATCCTTTTTTTCCTTTTCTGTTTAACAGATTTTGAAGTTGTACTAATCAAGCTTCTTAAAGGAATGTATCCTGTATTAACTGATTTATTAACATTAGGTTAAATTAACAGGTCAGTTTGAACAGAAAAACTCAGTAACTTCTTTTACCCTTAATTTTTCATCCCTGTCCGGGGTTCATTTCAGTACTGTCTTTAATATAAATGGCTCTTAGTGCATTTAAATCATTTTTTTTTAAAGTTTGAATTAAGATCTCAAACGTGTGAAGATGATCACAGGCATCTAACATTAGACTTCTGTGTTCCATATGCCTTTCCCTGGCATGTTCAAACTAATCAGGGATCCATCTTCTGGTGTTTTTCAGTCGATAGGAAGGTCTAATTACTATAACTGTAATCTTCTGCCACCTGTAAAGCCATAATTAGACTTTTTTTTATTTTTAAAATACAGCATCCTGAAAAACCGAGATCCCTGAATGTGTCCCATGGTAAGAGACATTAGCAGCAGATACTTTTAAGTTCTGCAAGTTGCAATGTTGAGCGTGCATGAATAGGATTCAATAGATCCTCAACTGGATTGAGATCTGAGGAATTTGAAGGCCAAGGCAAGACCCTGAACGCATTGTCATGTTCCTCAAACCTTTCCTGAACAACTTTTGCAGTATGACACGGTGCATTATCCTGCTGAAAGAGGCCATTGCCATGAAGAGGTGTATGATCTGAAACAATCTTTTTTAGGTAGGTGGTATGTGTCAGAGTAACATCTACAGGAACGTCAGGACCCAAGGTTTCCCAGCACAACACTGCCTCTGCCTGCCTGCTTTCTTCACATAGTGCATCTTACTGATCTTCTCCAGGTAAACAATGCACACACACCCAACCATCTACCTGATCTAAAAGAAAACTTGATTCATCAGACAAGGCAACCATTTACCTTTGCTAAATGCTCTAGTTTTGACACTCGCATACCCATTGTAGGCACTTTAAGCAGTTGAAACTATGGACTATGGTACTGTTTTCTTAGAATGACCCGTGTGTTTAATCTCACAGATTTTCTGTAGGTCAAATTAATAAAACTACTTTGTCGATGCACGACTAATAGACAGATATAGCACAAGAGTACTGTTAAAGCAGCTATTTTTACAATAGTTGAGGAATGAATGTCCCATTATGTGGCCAGTGCCTCTAAAGTGAGCCCCCCTTAAATACTACTCGTAGCTAATGTTATTGGTGTCATCAATACTGAGACATGATGTCTAGGTAGCGTAGACTAACTGTGCACTCTTATTTAACTTTGGTTGGACTAGTTAAGCAACCAAATCATGGAAGATCTAGTATGTGGAAACTTCCTGTATGGCAGAGCCAACAAACGGGGCCGTGTCATGTGGTTGGTAGGTTTCATTCTACATCATTATCAACAAACGGAGGAGTGTACATGTAACATAATCGTGACAAAGCACATTAACAGGCTGGAATGTTCTTCCATGCAGTTGCAGATTTATGTGGCACTTTCATGGCGCCCTGCGTTGTGGCTCGGGTGGAACAATATTTTATTGTTTCCCTTTTATGTCGCTTATGATCAGAAGAAGGACAATAAATGATTTTGACAAGCCAAAGCTGATGATGCTTCAGCATATAACAGCAATGTTCCTGTAAAAATGACAGGCTATTCTGTAATGACACAGCGTGACTTCATGAAAGCTATTGTTGTTTGGATTATGACTCTTCTTTACCAGTAATCCTGCGCTGATTCTTGACAGTCGATTACCATTACAATGCATAAGATGCCGGTTCCTTCTCTTTCAATATCTCCAAGTACTGTTTCGATGTTTGTGAGGGTTGCTATTGAAGACATAATAGAATGTCAGGTTGGATTTGTTTTTAAGATGTTTCACCACAGTAACTGAGTTTATTTTCTTGTTCCTTGTTACCTACGACAGTTTACCACAGTTTATACTTCACTAAACAACACCATTTCCCAAAAATGTAACTTACACTTGCCAATATTTAGGGGAAATAGGAAGTTTCAGCACATCATGTGGGGAAATTAATTGAATAATGCTATAGAGTTTTGTGTAAGGGAAGGATCAATGACTGCATTGGCATGCCTCATTGAATCATGTAAAATGTAATATGGACCTGTTTCTTCACTTACCAGTGCCAATTATATAAATGGAGCACTGAAGATCATTAAAATACCTAGCATATACCTAGCATAACCATCAGACAAACACAGCCCGCAATGCAATAATTAAGTCAAGTGTGCTGTTTCCACTGCCCATTAAATAACATAAATATGACATATTGTTTAAAGTGAAGATTATGGTTGCATTCATACAATAAAACTACATTTGCTTCCACTAATTGTGTTGTTTTTATATTAGTTTAATAATAAAAAGCACAAAGTTGAGCACTGCGTTGAAAATATACGTGTATCTGAGCATTTTCCTCTTCGTTCAGCTGGCGAAATATACCCATAATGACAATAGATTTGAGCAACCATGCATTGCACAACGCATTAATAAGTAATAACCCTAACTGTGAAAAAATCTATAGACACAACAGTCGTGCAGACAAACACGAGAACGTGTACAATTTATATGTATATGAGGGGCTAAAATGAAAACCAGTCGAGGCCAAACAATATTTTCGCACCGTTGTCCTTTTTCATATTGATAAACTTGACACTAAGTAAGGTAACGCTGACGTCAACAACCTATCTTCATGTAGGGAAAAAGTAGGGAAAACAGCCCGCTGAGTGACAGCTTCGAGGACCAATGGCGTCGTCTGCAGTCGCTGTTCTTTAAAGATCCAACCAATAGGCGTCGAGGAAGGGAGGGGGTGAGGCAACTGGGCGTCGAGGCGAAGTTAGGTTGACGAATGGCAACCAGCAGAGGACTACGAGTTAAAAATTGGATTATTTGATCATCTGACTGGCTTTAACGTTACATGAACGGACGCGGAGCACGTTAAGGGGAACCCGCGGATGATACTGCCGATTTCGGAGGCCGCCGTTCCGTCTCGATGTGTTTCGGGGGAGACCCCCGCGTATCGCTCGTAGGTCGCGCGACAGATTAGCCGCGGCGTGCTGCGAACGAGTTCAAGAAATCACAAGTTGCACGCGCGAGAGGAAGACCCTTCCGCGCGATCGTCGCCGCCGCCCGCCGAGACGTTTGGGCGCTCGGATCTCCGATTATGACGTAGTTGGCGTTTCGTGACACGTTGTTGACTCAAGTGCAGTTACATCTGATGAAAGAGGCCCTAAAGTACCTGGATTAATCGTAATAATTTCATATTGACGGATGCCAGCCGCCGCATGTTTGACAGAGTGAGGAGATTCGAGATATTTGTCACTCGTTTGATTTCTGTGCGATTGCGTCTAGTTCGGTTTCCCAGGACAACCAGGCTATTGAGAAACTTGCCGTCCAAAATTTATTTTTATTATTAATATCAGCGGTCGGTGTTGACTTATGGCTTTTGATAGTGGAAGTCGCACCTCTGAGTTGAATTCGGTGTCTCGTGGAGTTGCTGTCTTTTACGTTTGATAGGATGTGATAAAAATGCCCGGTACACCTTAGGCACCAAAGATGATGGACTTCACTGTAAAACGCTTCAGCTACTAGTCTAAATAATCTTCAAAACGACAGCCTGGATGTTTGAGACCTTTTACTAGAGACCGTCTCATAATATTATTAATCGCGTTTGCCGCGAGTCTTCGACCGATGGTAAAAACTTCGTAGACGCACCTCAGAGCATCTCTGATTGCAGAAACGTCTCGATGTCGGTGGATGAAGCGCGGTTCAAAAGTTCTGCTTTTCACACCGTTATAAGCAAGCTGCACCCAAAGTAGAGGCGCCTTGAGAACGAGGTCCGGTCGAAATGGCAAGTGAATGCACCTACAGCGCTCAGTACGACGCGGACGACACCTTTCGCGGCTCTGAACGCGCGGGTTATGTGAACGGCGGCCGCGCGGGCGTCGCGTCTTCTGCCTTCTTCGAGGTCATCGGCGGCTCTCTGTACCGCAGAAAGTTGGAGAAGGGTTTCGTCCAGTACCGGGAGGTGCTGGCCGAGGATAAGCGACTAAAGTCCATAGCCACCTTCCACGAGAAAGGACCAGGCAAGTCGCACCACACCCTGGAGGACACATACAGACTGGTGGCAGAGCACTATTGGTGGGAAGGTTTGTCATATTTTTTTTACTTACAGTATTATTATTTTTAAAACATGAAATCGATGCGTTATGTTCAAGTGTCCGATTTGGAGTAGTTTTATATATGGAGTTAAATCGTCATAAAATTGGATGAATGTTTACATTAGTTTATAAAACAGGGATGTGGTATTAATAATTGTTTCTAAAATGTATATTTAAGCATTTATGTGTTTTTGAGATTTTCTGTGAGATGTGCAACTTGTTGGGGATGCAACAAAGTTAATGCAAATGAGCAGTGCAACTACCAAACAGTGGGCTACCACCTGACACAGTTAAAATCTGGCAGCGGACAGACCTTCAGTGAATGTTGTCTGTGGGAACGAGGCTTTGAGCTTAAACTTGTATTTTGAACAGGCAGGGGACTCCTCATAGTCATTGCTTGCTTGTTAAACCTGTAGATAACCTGGATGTTTTATTGATTTTTTTTTTTTTTATCCTGCAGCCTGATAATAATTTGCAACATTTCAACCATATCTAGCTATAGCTGTCTTTATACTTGTAAAGCGGCACGGAGACGTCATACAGTTTTACATGGCACAAGAAACAATGTTTCCAGCACTCAGAATGTCACAAGAACCCTCGTCCTCCACAGACCCTCTGATTTAAGGGTTTGAGGTGCGTTAGAGTTTGCTTGTTTTATGGATGAGTGTCACGCTGCATTGCTTTCTTATGGAGGATTTTACAGTGGCACAAATCTCCCTCGGGGCCGCCTTATCTGCAGACTTCTCAGGATGTTTAGAATATTTAAACTGCGTCTGGAGTGTTGGATATACATTTATATAATTAGCTTTCTGATGGAGCATCTAGCTTTGTTGGTTTAATTTGAAGATGAGGCTATTGATCACTTAAGACACTTAACCTTGGGTTATTCCAGGAGCACTGAACCTGTACTAAATGCTTTGGCTAAACGCATACTTAGTGAATTACGTAGAGGACATCATTGATAAAACACACTGGTTCAGATCATTTTTTTTAACTCCACATTTACAGCCAAATGCTAATTAACTTGTAGATTGCTGACCTTAATGATTCATGACCGTTGCTTTTTGTTTCAATGTACAATGCATTTATTTTAGGGATCGTCACTTTGGAATAATTTAAGGTTATGTGTCTTACGATCTGTCACCTGACCAGTCATAAAAGTTCATGCATTATTCCTTCTGCGTTTCAAACTTTAATTTAGATCTTTAATCTCTGATTTTAACCACTCCACGCTTTTTGAGAACAGTTTGCAGGATGCGTATCTTGCTACGCTCTTACATGGGTAAATCAGGACTTGTTTTGATGGGAGTATAAAAGTAATAATATGAGCTGTTGGGGTATTATGTCTGTTCCACAAAAAAAAAAAGAATTTACTAAGAGAACTAGACAAACTAGAAGTACTTCTAATGAGGATAAAATACTTAAGGTCAAATTTATGGATTAAAAATGCTGATGACTGGTGTATTTTGAGGTCATTAGCAACATTGATTTATTAAACTAAGATTTAAATTGGCTATCTTAGTCTAATAATCAGTTTTAGCTATATATGATGATCATATTTGAAGAAGAAAACAGAATTAAAGCAATGCCAGTTTTCCATCCATTCAGTATTATGTTTATTTGCCCTTTCCCTCTATTACAGTTGGAACATAAAATGCTGAAAAAACTTTTGAGTCAAGTTTCTATATAAAATTGAGCAAAAAATGTGCATTACAACGCTTGACCTATATTTCCTTTAGCATAGGGTTAGGTAAAATAGAGATGTATTAGGGAGCCGGTGATAGACACCTGTTTCAAATGCCCCTGTGTGAAGAGCTGAAGAGCATTAAAGATCAGGGCCACTGCTGGCCAAATAGGTGCCTTAAGCAGAATAATATTGTTGTGCCCCATCCTTTAAAAAAAACAAACAAACAAAAACAACACATGGCATACTATAAGGGGTCAAAAAAAACTTTAATAAAATACAAATGTAAATAACTGATTTGTAATTAAATTTTATTATCTATAAATTACAGTTATGAGTTTATTAATACAGTGTGAAGGAATTAAATAGACTGTAGCATTTCTATTGCAAAAAAGGTGGCCACATTTAAAAAAAAAAAAAATGTATTGAATTTGTTGTTCTGTAGGTTTAATAACACCAATTATCAGCAAAATAGTTTTTGTATTACATTGTGAATTTTAAGTGTTATTCAATAAATCCATAATTAAACCATATATTGCCTCGCTGTTTTTATATAATACATTTTAAGTCATGGAAACTGGAATATTAGAACATATTATGAACATATTACCTTAAATTGATGCGCTGTCTCTGGCTTTTTTATTTTCCCTTTTTCTGCAGCGGGTTGAGCTGATGTGCTTTCCCTGATATAGCTTAGTTGTGCATAAATTATGATAATTTGCATTCAGCCGCAAACATAAGGTGAGAGCAAGCGTGGGCGCCGGCGCAGATGCGGTAATGCGTGCCACGTGTACTTATACTGCATTGCGTTCATCATACATATTAACTATAATCATATAATTATACTTGGCCTATATAAAATGTATGTTCATGTTTAGATAATTAATTATGTGTATGAAAATATTATTAATATAGAACAATGTTTTTGAAGAAATTATCACTGTAGCCAATCACAGACAGCGTTGAGCACAAGAACATGGCCAGTCTGATGCGTTTAAGAATCCGCTCAACAGTGGCTAAAATGCTAAGCGGGAATGCTGGTACTGTCACATTTGTAAAATATCAGTACAGATTTTGGTAACAACGTCTGTGCTTTTGACATCCCTACTTGGACCCGTTTCTCATTCAGCTGGAGGTTTGACTAGTTGTACTATGAGATGGTTATGACAGAGCTCACAAAATTCACCTGCTGCGAAATGAGTTAGCTGTCAGCTGCATAGTTAAGTCCAAATCAATGTAGTTTGTAATGTGAAAGTGAAAGAGAACTGGTGATGCCCACACAGAAGTTACACACAGAACTGATCTACATGTGGAATTAGGAGTGGTCTGAGAGCGCTGACTTTCTGTTTTGCATAGATCCTTTTCTGTAGTAATTTTGTTCTATTCTTTTTAGGAATGTATTTTCAAGTCCGAGACTATGTCTTTGGCTGTGAGCAGTGTCAACGCAGTCAGTCGGAGAGATCAGTGGTGAGATTGGCTTTTCAAACATATTTATCCACATCTCAGTCAGGATTGCTTGTTTGTTTTGCATTTATCTCTTACTTTCACTTTGTCTCTGTCTCCAGTGTTCTGATGTGGGACTTATCTCCAGGATTGTGGAAACACACAGTCATCAAGTCTTAAGTAAGCTCAATAGCCAACGGGAAGCAGGGCTCTTCTGCGATGTCACACTGAAAACTGGTGGTGGCCAGTCTTTCGTTGCCCACAAAGCAGTCCTTGCAGCGGTGAGCGAGTACTTCCAGGAGTTATTTACTGAAATGGAATCAGCCACTGATCCCCAGTCACATGTTGATCTCACAGGTATGGTTCAGTATATATTCAAAATAAACCAGTTTCAAAATCAGTGTTTGTTTATACTTGTATAGAGGGCAGTGGCGTAACTTAGTTATGCCGGGCCCCGGGGCCAGGCTATTATGACGAGCCCCCCTGGGCTGCACCAGGGTTGAGAAGCACATACAGCAACACACAGAGCTTGTGTCTAGAAAGAGAACCCATATAGGCAAATTTGCCTCTAACCTACTTAATTTCCACCAAATAAAACCAATATCTTGTCAGTTTCTCATATTAAACTGAACCGTTATCTTTGCATGTGTAATATAAATGCACACACTTGAATTCATGGCAACCGCATTTCTCTCCACGACTCAAGAGAGCACGCGTGGTCAGATGTACCTAAAAGAAAGAACATTTTTCCATTTGATGATAAATTTGTTGGGTATTAAGACTTGTGTGGCTTAATATAACAGAAATTGTGTCCATTACTGAAATTCACATAGTTTTAGACTTTTGCCCCACAAGAAGTCTACATGCCTTGGATATTAAAGAAAATCCATGCTAAGAAACTCTTTCAGGGCTGTGGCAAAGAAACAGGTCTTTAGGAAGTTTTTTTTCATCCCATTCATTTTCCCATTATATTGTCAGAAGGAAAGTAATACATTGCTTATATTTTTGCCCTTCGACTGAGAATTACAACCAAAAACCACACAATATGGTGTCTTGTCAGTATTTTATTTTCTAAACTGTGTATTTTCAGATTTGCTTAAATAAAAAGTGCCAGTATCTCACAGAGAGCAACCATTTGATGTTACTGATGCGGAATGTACTGATGCAGAATGTACATAAAATAGTGGTGCCCCCTATAGTACAAAAACAGTTGTTGATTTTTCAAACAACATGCATCTTTCATGAGGTTCTATTAAATATTAAAGAGACATAATTTACATTATATTAAGCTATACATGTCTTAACACCTGGAGATGGAGCACTTTAATGATTAACACTCCTTTAATGAACCCGCAGCCTCAGAAATTCTTTACAAAAGTTGTACCACTAGACCACTAAAGCGCACAAATAATCACTGCTGTAAAAAGTGTCTGCATTAATTACAGTATATTATTAATATTTCTGTATATATAATAATATAGTAACTGTTGCCACGGGCCCACTTGCAATGTGCAGCTTCACAGCTGGCACTGTCTGTAGTTATGCCACTGATAGAGGGCATTATTGAAATTGTTGAGCATGTTTTCAAATTATTTACTTTACTTGTTACATGGTTTCCATGCTCATAGTTAAAATTTCAGGTCATCCTCAACCTTTAGACAATCATTATCCTATGACATTTATATCTTGCATTTTATCTTTAAGGGCATTAATCACATATAATTTATGGTTTCTAATATAGGTTTCAGTGAGAAGAGCTTGCTTGCTTTACTTGAGTTCTCATACACTTCCACCCTCAATCTGAATTTGGACATCTTGACAGAGGTTTGTGCCATGGCCCGCCATTTACGCATGTGGCCTGCCCTTGAGGCGTGCTCTGCTTTAAAAAGGGAGCGAGAGACTTGTCAGTTACGTTCCAGAATGCACAGTTCTCCTGGGGAACCAAATAATTCAATGCCTGGACCTTTCAGGAGGGACCACTCCTCAACTTCAGGAGGGAAAGTGGGACTCAAGAGGCGAAGAGAGGATGAGGAAGGAGAAGGCTCTGGGTTTTCCTGGAACATTCAAGCACAGCACAGAGAGCACATTGTTGATACGGTCACAGATGAATTTGAAACCTCAAACACTCAGTTTCAATGCCAAGTCCCTTCTGGTTTTCAGGTGGAGGAAAATGGCTTTCCATGCAGCCCAAATCGCAGAATGAAGCTCATGGACTTTAAATCTCCTTCCTGCAAAAAAAAACTGTCCTCCCACCCCTCTTCTTCAATCATCTCAACATCACCTTGTACCTCTACTCGTTCTTCCTCTCCATCACGCCGTCTGCTTCGTTCCTCACCTGGTGCTGCACTTGCTTTGCGCAGACTCCTGCCTAAAATTGACCTTTCCACCAAGAGAAAGAGGAAATCTTCTTCCTACAGGTCGTACAAGCCCCAGTGTGAATTCTCAGTGACTCCATCCCAATCTCAGGCAAATTCTTTGACCCATGTTACCTCAGTAAAGGTAAAAGACGAAGATGTGGAGGAGGAGGTTTGTAACACCGTCCCACAGGATGAGGTGCATAGCCCACGTGCTCAGGAGAAATACCGTCTTCTTAGCTTCCTTGGCTTGCAGAGGAAATCCTTGGTGCCTGGTCCAGAGGAGCTGTCCGGCTGGGGGCAGAAAAAACGACTTAGGAAGTTAAAAGTCAATGATTATTCACTCACAGCCCGACGTAAACCTCGTGCACAGGGCGTCCCGTTGAGTTTCGGAACTAGTTTAGGGGTGCTTGCTGCTGTGAATCCTACTCTGTCCCTCTGTGACATGAGCAGAATGGACTTGCTAAACAGACCTGTGAAAGTAGAACCTTGGAACCAAGAAAGGTCTAAAAGGAAAAGACATGATCCTGCAGGGCAAGATGAGCAGCCGATTGCGAGAGCTACTCGTAGTAGGTCATTGCTGCAGACAGAGTCCAGTGCAACGAATCGACCGCTCAGACGCCACCACAGAAATGAAGATAAAGCACCTTCCCACCCTGCACGAAGAGGCAGAGTACCAGCACACAATGCCTCTTCTCCTTCAAAAACCACTACGCTCAGGATAAAACAGGAATCTTCTGAAAGTGCCATCCTGCAACCTATTCACCGTCGCAATACTGCCTATGATCCCCAGAGAACTTCTCCTAAAGCAACGGGACGTAGGGGTCGCCCACCAGCAGATCGCACAGTAAGAGTAGCCACAACAAAGTTGCAGCACACAAAGCGGCACAAACCTGGGCGTCCCCCAATAGACAAACCTAAGAGCTCAAAACAAATAGAAAGCAAAACGAAATGCAACCATGCAACAGGAATCCCACATGCAAAGCACAGCAGAACTGAGAGAGGAACACAGGTCAAGGAGAATAGAAAAATTAAGGAACATGGCAACAGAAAAGAAAGTCCTGAAGTTCCCTATGCCATTGTGAACTGGGATACTTCCAACAATCAGCAACTTCACAGCCATCCCCTTTACAAAACTATAAAGGAAGAGCCAGCTGACCCCTTGCCCCTAACCCCGCCATTCCCAACCAGTGACTCCTCAGACCTGGGGAAGCGTCAGAGCAAACCACCCATCAAGCTGTTGGATCAAGGCTTCCTTTTCGGCTTTTGTCGGTCACCAAGTGGCATTAAACGGGAGGAGGAGAGTGTGGACATCTACCTAACTCATGGAAATAGTTCCCATTGCGATTCATCACCTGGCATGGTGAGAAGAGATCGGGTGAGGGCCAGGATTATGCCAGACCGGACAGGTCTCAATGGGCCTCACTGGGCTGGACTTGGCAACAGGCACTCACCCTTTTCCCAAAGGACTTCTCTTCGAGTGAAGACAGAGAAGGATGAAACGGGAGTTTCCCAAGGGCCACAGGTTAGCCGAGTTTCTAGACACCCCCAGGTCAGCAAGAGGAGCTGTAAAGTCAAGAAAGAACCTACAAAGACAAAGGTGCAAATTTTTTTTCTCATGTTAGCAGATGCTGATATTCTTATGACAAATGCATGCTACATAACTGTTGCTTTGTATACTTTATAGAGTCTGGTTTAGGGAAGTAGTACTCGATTGTCAATCATTGGAAAGAATGATATTAAACTAAAAATAAGCAGAAAGTAAAACTTGAAAAAGATCAAATATTTATCTCTCTTTATTTTTATATTTTGTCATTTGTAGAATGTAAATAAGCTGCTTCCTCTGAGCAGTCGGCGTTCCGTCCTACTGGAATCCATCCGACGGGCACGTCTGAAACAACAGAAGGGTCCTCAAGGTCAGGTCTCCAGTGGACCACATGCTTGCCTGCAGTGCAGAGCCTCCTATAGGGACTGTGATGCTCTTATTATGCACCAAATCAGGCATATTGAAGGCAAACACTGGCCCTGCCCGGTATGTATAATGTCTCCTGAGGTCCTGGAGGTGCCTTCACTGCAAAGGGCCTGTATACTTAAAGTTTATTGTCTTTATTGTAACAAAGTATGCGCATGTATCCACAGAATTTCTCAATTCCATTTCTCCTTGCTCACGCCATGATTTCAGTCTAGTCTCTGCTTTTTTTATAAGTTCTTTTCCAAAACAGAAATTGTACTTCTATATCCGGTTGTCTTATTGAATTCTTTCTCTTGCAGTTGTGCAGCAAAACTTTCTTCAGACAGAGAAATGTGAGGAATCACATAAGGACACATAATCCCAAAATCTACAAATGCCGCCAGTGCATCGCTGCTCAGTGAGGTCAGTCTTTAATCCACAGATGTCTTGATATTTTCATTTGTGTTTGAATTTATTCTCTTGATAATTTAAATGTATTGTCTTAATTGTTAGGTAAAAGCCACAGGATTAAATGAAGAGGAGCAAAGCTTTGTTTCTTTAAATATTAACGCTGTAAATACAAAGGATCTGTGATGTATGACAATGAGGTTCAATTTATTAATGTAAATAATGTTATGATGGTTTAAATTGTCTTTTTCCTCATAATAATTGTTGTTGTTATTTAAGTAACTAAGCTGAAGTTGCTTTGCATTTGAAACAGATGTTAAACCATAACTTGAACCCATGGTGTATTTCTCAGGGGGCGGAGCCTGATGGTTTAAGGTGATATATGTATAATGAGAATCGTGTAGAATGCTTTAAATTTGTTACTACTAATGTAATTACTGCAGTTGTTATTACTATTGTTATTATGATTATTTTTATAAATGACATAATCTTGAGTGCACTTAATATTCGCTTTGTTTTGAAACCTAAGAAAGATGCGATGGACTGGGATGTACTTGAATGATTGTAGGAGTTGAGCTGGTGGACTGCCCTTAATGTATGGTTGTCTGGCAATGTTTTAGAAAACTATTACAGAAATTAGTCAGGTATTTTAAAATGAAGGTTTGTTAATGGGGGCAGAGTTATTCTAACAATCACAAAATGGTTAACCTGCACTGGTGAAATACCATGATTTTTGGTATATACCGTTTTGTGAAAACATTTGACTACAGCTTTTCAAAACGAGACAGTGACAGTGTCTTTCAAATAAGGGAATCCCAAAACGTCTAATGTGATTTTTATTTTTATTTCCCCCCCTCCTCCTTTGATAATTCCTTCTCTGAATTTTTATGCATATCCTTCTTTAACATAAAATGCAATGGACTTATGAAGAGTTTTAAATGTTGAGGTGTTTCGTCTGAAAACACGAGTTGAAAATGTAGAAAGACCAAATAGCCATATAAATAAATTTTGCATTTTAAAGTTTAAAATTTGCTTAATGTCTATCTGTGTACTGTGGTGTTTTGGCTTGTTACATTACTGACTGCTCAAAAATAAACTGTAAAATGTAGAACACAATTAAAACACTTCAGGTATTTTTATCGTAATAATTTAATATGCATATCAGTAGTGAATGCGTAAGAAAAAATTCACAATTTCTGTTTGCATATTCCATTTAACAGCACTTAATTTGATGTTAAAACATCAAATATTGGTGAAATCATGAGGTTTCTGCAAAATCTGTAGCCGTTTCAGATGACTTGATACTCTGAAATGAAGGCACCTAATCAAGACATTCCACACTAACTTCCATAGTTGTGCACAAATTCACACACATATTCAAGTTTGCTTGCGTAATATGATAATCTGTGAAAAAAGCTGTCTACTGGCATAAATAAGAAAATGTTCATCTGCTGTGTACTTCGAGTCATAAACCAGTTTTCTTGAACGATAGGAAAGGACCTCACAATTTAAACATAAGACTTCTGATATTGCTCTTGTTAATATGAACTCTTGAATCTATGTTGTAGGACAGTCCTGAGCTCTAGTGACCAGGTTGGTGTAAAACATCTGTGCGTTTTCTGGAGCAAGGTTGAGTTGAAAGCTAATGAGAGGTCAGTGTTTGGGATGGTCTTCAACACTGTCACAGAGGGCATAGTAACGTTCATCAGGTAGAGAGTAAACGCCCAGTGCCTCCTTAAACTCCTGCAGCGGGCAGTAAACATCACTGCAGCCAGGGATTTTTTGGTCCTGTAGGTATAAACAATAACAGCTTTAAATATGGGCAGAAAAAGATTATAGTAATTAAGAAGGAAATTAAGGGCACTTAATGATAAGCAAGTTACTGCTAAAGTTCAATGAAGTAGATGAGCCTCAATGTTTTTTTTGCTCCTAAATGAACACTAATTAGTGCTAATATTCAGAAAGGATCCATTCAGTTGTAAATATCTTTACTGTCACTTTTAAAGGACGTTATAAAAGATTTACATTTAAAATAAAGGCTGCTCTTTTGAGCTTGCTTTTTATTTAAGCTGAAAGTCTTAAGTTTTAAGTTTTGTCTCTTTGTCGCCGTCCATGTTTTAAAACCAGAATTATATCCCATGCGTGAGTTGTGCTCCGGCGCGGATGAATCTAATGTTTTGAGGTGAATGTGTAATCACAGATTATAAACTACATTTTAGAATATGTCCCTAATAAGAATTTTGACCGGATATTGTCATCTGAACAAGTAATAGGTCTGCCACACTTAGATCTGACCAACTGAGGGAAAAAGCATTATAATAAATTGTGCTACTAATGGTGATATAGGTGTATTCACACCAGGAATGTCTAGTTTTCCTGCTTTGAGCCGAACCAATTACAATGCTTACAATATTTTTTTGGGGGTTGGTGCGGTTCGCCTTCACTCTGTCCTTTTTCTTAAGTGAATTGTTCTTAAGCAAATGAAATGCAAATGAAAGTAAACTTGGAAGAAAAAATGTTTCTGCAAAAAAATATTACTAATAAATAAAAATATTAACACCGGCAATAACGAAATATGCACCAAATCAGCCTATTAGAATGATTTCTGGATGATCATGTGACAAGGCTGGAATAATGGCTTCTGAAAATTCAGCTTTGCGTCACAGAATGGACAATTTTTTTTTATACATTTAAAAAAAAGTTACCTGGCCAATGTAGGACACTTTAACGTAATGCTGCTTGGTTTGATGATGCTGGTATAGCTCCAGTGTGATGTCAGCTGCATACGGTGGCCATTTCATGTCAAAAACCCCCAAAGCCATGAGACATGGCATCAGTGTGGTGTCATGCACAGAGTACAGGAACAGCTTTCTATATCAATAAACACACAAACAGCAACCCTCAAGATCTTGTTTTCTAACTATTTATTTCCTTATCATGTACTTATCCTCAAGTAGTTCCAAACCTGTTTCGGGTCACCGTCCATAGTAAGGGGAAAAATACTATGGAAGTTAAATGTGACCCAAAACAGCCTGATTACAATTTTCTTTAAAATATCTTCCTGTGTGTTCGTCAAAACAAAGAAATTCATACAGGTTTGAAACTACTCCAGGGTGAGTAAATGATGACAGAATTCATTTTTGGGTGAACTACTGAAAATGAAATCTGATTCTGACCACTGTGGGGCAGCACCTCTCAAGTTTAGCAACTGACTTTTACTGTTTGGAGAAAAAATAAAAATAAAGGTGCAAAGTGGCCTTAAGAATTCAGTTTTTGAATGATCGTATAAATGTTGTTAAGACACCTGTCAGGTTTAGAGGTTGCGCCTTGGATTTTGTCCTCTATGTTGTTTAGGAGTATGTGGAAAAGCGGCCCCACGCACATCTGCAAATTCTGCCTGAGGTCAAACAAAAGCACATGAACACATTTACAGAGGCCTTAAAACGTAAGCTTCAACCGTAAGTTCTTTTTGCAGCATTCACTGGCTCCTCACCTCTTACTGGGCTCATAGATGTGATAAATCATATCTACTGCTCTCTGCTCTACAGTACTCCTCCAGTTTTTCAGAGCTGTAGGAAGCGGCAGGCCGTGGGTCTAGGATCGATAATATAACGATACTGTATTTGACAAACAAAGCCAACTTTGATGTATACATGTATACATTGTATCTGGCACGTTACCTCTCTGGCCACCATGTCATCTCTAATGAGGATGAAGTCGAGACGTTGAAGAGGATCGATCCCTAAGGCTCTCTGGATGCTCTGTAGGTCTGCAGCGATGTCAGGTACTGTGGATGATTCTGACCAACGATGACTACATTTGATAAAAGACAAAGACATGGTGTCAAATTACTGGGCATTCACGCTATTGTTTAAAAGTATGGGACTGATAGGATATCATCGTTTGGTTTAAAAAAAAAAAAGCTTTTCTGCTGCAAGGATGCTATTGAGCAAAAGTGACCGAAAAGGCATTTATAACATAAGAAATAGATTATTTGTATTCATCAAAACATTGGATTATCTGAATAATTTTTAATTTTATAAATTACTACTAATATAAATATAATATTTTCCTAACTTTACATTGGTTCTCTGTACATGTTTGTTATCATCATCGTTATTATTAAAGTAGCAAGTTGTTTTAAAGTAGGTTTTACCCAATGAGCCGCTTGAGCAGCTTGCATCCATAATAGTTGGGATAAAGGATTTCCTTCTCTGCCGTTTCGGTGAGGATGGACACAACTCCTTAAACACGGAAAGGCAAACACAGAGTGTGTAATGCTCGCTCATCCATTACTCAACCAAACCACACAAAGAGGTGTAACTGAGCTGCCACCTTACCTGCTTGCTCCTGTTGGAACAGTCCTGCCACCAAACACTTAGCCGACTCAATGGTGCGGACAATGTTGGTAGAGCGAATGCTGTAAATCAATTGCAGAGTATTCCATCTTACTCTTTTAGTGTAATGATGCAATTCAGAGCTAAAATCATATTCATGTTTTTTTTGTATAATATCAGTAAGACGTTTTTGTCGTTAGTTCATGTTAATATGGTAGTTACCTACCATAGTAAAGTGTTACTGATTCTTGCAGAACAATATATTTCAATAAAGAATCATCAACTGCACTCACTAAACTTCTTTAGGGTTGAAAGAAGGTGTGAGGAAGGGCTCTTCTTGTATGTATTTTTTTCGTAACCTCACTCCAAGATCGTACAGCTGTTGCATGCCCAAAGTGGTCAGCTGACCTGGATAAGTTCCACCCTATGGAAGCAGATGTCAGTCGTTCTTTTTCAAAATATGACAGCCTGGCACAATTTTCATCTAAACACACAGTTAAGTACTGTTTACATCACGTCTGGTATGAAACTGCCATTTAGTGTAGCATCGATCCACTCCATTCCAAACATCCACTCAAAACGCTACACAAACATGCCTGAAAATTACACTAGATGGTCAAAATTACGTGGACATCCAAACAACACCCCATATACAGTATACGTTCGTTGAGCGTTTGCCCTGAAAGTTATCCGTTATATGTTAGAGCATGGCTGTAGGGATTTGCTCCCATTCAGACTCAACAGCATCACTGATGTGGGTCATGGGTTTTTAGAGTCCCAAAAGCTGTTCAATGGTGTTCAGGTCTAAGCTTTGTTGCAGGTCAGTCAAGTTCTTCTACACCAGACTCAATAAACCCTTTTCTTTTTTTGACCTCGCTTTGGGCACAGGGGCATTGTCAAGCTGGCGTATTGTCAAACTGTTCTCACAAAGCTGAAAGCACACAGATCTCTAGAATGTGAACGTATGGAGTAGCATTAAAGGAATAGCTCACCTAAAAAATTTAAATGTACTCGCCCTCAAACCATGCAAGAAGCAGATGAGTTTTAGAGAAATTTAGCATTACATCACCAAAGGATCCTCAGCATTAAATGGGTGCCACCAGAATTCAAATAGCTGATAAAAACATCACAATAATCCACACAACTTCAGTCCATCAATTAAAATATTGTGAAGCGATAAGATGCATGTTTGTAAGAAACAAAACCATTATTAAGAACTTCTCGTCCTGAAGGCACCCATCAACTACAGAGGATCTATTAGTGAATTAAATTTGCTAACTTTCTCCAACACTGCTCTGATGAAGAAACAACCTAACTACATATGAGGTGGATGGGCTGAAGGCCAGGGAATTTACATTTTTGGGTTAACTATTCCTTTAATATTTCTGTGCTTTGGAACCACAGGAAACCTGTTGAGTATATGTGTTACATGGATTGGTTATGGCCCTTTTAAACCAAATTTCCCATTCAGTAGACAACCCACAGGCCTTTCCAATGCACGGTGTAAAACATACTCTACACAAATGTATAAACACAAACTCACTGCCAGTATTTTGGATCTGTAGCTGTCCTCCACAGGAGCCGGGGGTCTGGGTCCCCCCTGCAAGTCTGTAACCATGTAGTCTATTTCTGTGTGAGCAGGTGCTTCAAGTAGCTGTGGGACCCATTGTGCCTAGGGGTGCAAAAACCATGCGTCATACTAGATAAAACTGGCATCAACATGTGGACTATTACATACATATAACAGTGCCACTGTCTGGGAGGAAAAAAGCATGCTGTTAAGATTGACAAATGATTCTGAGATGTTTAAACGATTAAGGATAAATGCCACATTTGTACATTCTCTGGATTCTTACCTTAATGTTTTTAAGCCACAAAAATTGACTGAATACTGTGTAACTTTGGGCACTGAATGGACACTAGCTGCACTCTTACCTCCAAAACATCTGGTATAGATTTCAGTGGTGTTCTCGCTCCATGTCTGAATAAAACTTGAACTAATTTAAGCTCGTATGGAGAGGTTTCAGTCTTATTCTTTTGAGACCAGAACATTGACCCGAGGGCCACTGAACCCATTAATCCCACACGTGCCCACATGATGCACCTGAAAGAGACATGAACAACACTTAACTTGACATGTATTTTGGGAAGTTGACGTGTACTCCAGCTAACATTATTTAAAGACAAATTTACATTACTGTAGAACTTTGCTAATTCATTTCTAATTAACACGCACAGACTTTTTGTAACCTTAATAACTGTAGAGTATATTTGTCTTCTAATTCCTTTTGTCACAACATAGAACAATTAAACGTTAGTGAAGCCTAAAGGTTGATTAAAGCTTACAAAAGGGAAAACAATTATAATCGAATATGCATTTTAATCTCGAAACTTCGATGTTGTTTTTAAAAAAAGTCAGATACACGTCTTACATATCAACTAAATAACTGTTTCTTTTTGCTTCACAGAACGTATTATACCTACCGATATAATGACATTTTAATTTAGTATGCTGAATACGTGATTTCTAGCCTATTATGTATTTCTATACAGTTGTAGCCTGTATTTGTATTTTTGTGAAATATATATCAAAACGTTTCAGTACATTTCCATGTCACGACTCAAACACAGCAACTTCTGTCTCATTCAGTAATGCTGCCTGTCATATCCACACAAAGTCTCATACCACCGTCCAATATTACGCACTAGTTTAAATCTATAGAAGTATGGAAAAACAAAAAAACTGCTCTAGAGAAAGTTCTGTATAAATATCACCTACCTGAAGGTTTCAGACCATTAAGTCCACTGCTTTTAAATTGCACTCATTCCTTTCAGTTCAGGCAAACTGGATATTACGCTAGGGCGAGGTGCATTCTGGGAAGTGTAGTTTCAGAGGTCTACAGTCTCGTTCTAAAGTGTAGCGGGAAAGCCGTGTTATAAAACTTCATTTCCCGTACACATCCATGTATACCACGTTTGCTGGCGTAATATGCCGGACGACTATTAAATATACACGAATGTATTCACGATCTGTCAAATGTCTAAATACTCTTGGTGGCAGTGTTTGAAATGGTCCTAACTAACAAAACTAGTATGTATAAATCAAGGACGTTAAATATTACGCAGACATATTGTAGGCTATATTTTAGCTAGCGTACAAGTCCTTATTACAAACATAATTCATTTATTTAACAATAAACAATAAACTCAAGCAAAGGAATCAGCCCAGCAACGGAATTTTCCAAGCCTTGAGCTATTTAGTATACAAGAGTCATTCAAATGCATTAGTGCTAATTCAATCAGCCTGACATTATAGCCCAGACCTTCACATTTTCATAAAAACAAAACGCATGGCTGTGCCTTGAGCTTAGCATTCATTGGACTTCTTGCTTGGTCTTCTTGGAATGTCATCATTACCTCAAAATGTAAAACACAATTTAGTTTTTCAGGTGATGCTATGCCAGAGTATAGGTTTAGCATATCTTAAACAGATTCTTAAATTTGTAATCCTTCAGACTGTTATTCTTACATTAGTTAACAGAGCTTTCCTAATATAGAGGTTTTGTGTGTGTGTGTAAAGATTACATTTACTTTACAAGCTTAGGCTGTTCAGCAGAGGAATCAGGGACCCCGGAAGCCAAGAATGACACAAACACAAATGAGTGCAGTTCAAACTAGACTCAAAGTTTAGTAAGAATAGAAGAAGTGAAATCATTCCAGTTTGAGGATGTGAGCTCGTGATCTGTTTATGCAATCTTCCATCGCCTCTGGGTAATAATGCAAGACAGACAAAAAGTATATAGTGTAACTGTGTACACAGAAGACAGAAAGGGGTTATGGTAAGTCTGGTTGTGGACACTAGGTCACAAGATACACAGCACAGAATGTTCATTTTGAATCTCATCTCACATATAAACAATACATTTTCTACCATTATTGTTCATTAATATGTTTTTTGAAGAAGGAATTAGGGAAAGAGGACAAAAGTAATTGTTTCTAACTGCTTAAAGATGTAAGGGGATAAACTAAAGCTTTCACGCAGGTACATATGATGAAAGGAAGTCGTCTATTCATTTAATTTTCAACTTTGAAAGCATTTGTTCAATGTGTAATTTTACTGAATAAATATTCTGTTTTGCTTAGAGCTCATTTCTGTAGCTCTGTAGTATTTTAGTTGTAAGACAGTCTCCAGTCTCTTGTAAGACAGTCTCTAGTCCCTAGACTTTTATTTCTTATTATGTTCTAAATGTTGTTGTAATTATTTCTTTTCAATAAACTGAGCTGTTTTCGGTCTGACTAATTTCTGCAATTTCAAAAATTCCAACATTTATTACAGAACAAGAACCTAGGCCTATTTAACATTTTAACATTTTCTACATTATATTCTAAAGTTCTATATTCTTTTTTTTGTCTAAAAGTGATGATATAACATCATGACACATTCAAAAGCATTATCTTCACTTGCATGCTAAATGTACTTTCAGCTTCACAATAGTTTTTCTGACTCTCTCATAGCATATACTTAAGTATTAACTTTACATTTTATATTCACCAGGATAATAAATCAGAGAACAGAAAAAAAAAGAGAAAACATGGTGAGCGTGATTTCACCAAGTACAAGATCTTCCTGAATCAACATTCTTGTTTATCCTGAAACAATATTTCATTTCAAATTTCATTTTTAGGCTTACGATTAGGGTGCCAAATCTATAATTTCTCACTGATTTTAGGAATAAATTTTGGGTAGGGTCAGTTTTAGTGGTAGGGATTGGAATAATTCTATATTTTTGGACAGTAATGTTGATCCAGGATCGTGCCTTACTTGGCAAAATCACATCAACCCCCCACAATATAAAAAATCTCAGGTTTTACTGTTCCTGTACTGTCCTTGGGACATTTAGTCCCCTCAGTGTAACATAAACAAGTAGAGTTATTGTAGTACAAAAACAAATTCCAGAAACATATTAATGATATTATTATCATATTTAATGTATTTATCAGGTTGCACATTTTGCTCAAAGCTGGCATGGAGGTATCGTCACTATCTATGACTGTTATTTATTTCTAAAGTAAGCTACTCAGATAAAAGTATTTGGCAGCATGTTTCTGTGTCTGTGACACACTGTGTGTAATATGTCAGTGAAATCTTTATTTTGTTCATTCCTTGTTGTTATATTTCATTCAGCTTCTATGCGCTGTGGAAAACTTCAGGGATATTTAAGGCATGACATTTTGGTTTGTGTGGGTGAAGAGACCTCAGCTTTTGTGCCAGCTTCACAAACTGAATATAGCCTACTGTAAAATGATATTTCAAATAATAAGTATATTCCTAAATAATGTTGCTACAATAAACTGACAATGGGCGAGAGCTGCCACTATAAAGCTCAACTATAATGTCTATAATGTAGCCTATGCATGGTGTAAAAATGTTTTCCTTTTATAATTTGCAGAACACAAAATTGTCGCTCATGCTTTATTAGTGCTGGGACATTTTTTATTGTGTGCTGTAAACAGATCAGAGGAGAGACTGTGTGGAAACAGAATTAGAGATTACTACGTGAGAAGACTAAACAATGTTTAGAAAGGTCAGTGACAGTAAATCATCTTTCTGAATGGAACACTGACAGATAATTTCATTGACACTTGAGATAAGATGACATTAGTGAACATACATTTGAGCAGACATCATTGAAAGTGCATGCTTTGATAAATACAAACCCTGCTTACCATTAACAGAAACAATTGTTTTCAGACTATTAATGCAATTGTTATTGCTATATCAAATGATTATATTTTCTTAAGCTGTGATTGCTCTTGCCATCTTTTCTGTTTGATTTACTGTTTTCAAGGCACTTTCAATTGACCTACGTATGTTTTATGTTTTTTTTTTGTTTTGTTTTTTGCCTTTGCCGAGTCTTCCATATCAACTGAATATCAAACTGAATTGAGAATTCCTCTTTTGATATCTTATTATAGCTCTACTACTGTAACAAATAAGTTGTGTGTTAATAATTAACACATATTTGCATCAGTGGTAGGTAGATCAAAATATAAAGTATATCAGGATATTTCATAGAATTCTGTTATTTATTTTACACATATTGTAGTACTTTTGTAGCATAATCAGATAAATTCTGTAGTCATTTATTGCTAATAAAATTCAGAAACCATAATAAAATCATCACACATTCACACATTTTTTATTGCTTTTTTTGTTTGCAATGATCTTTACTAAGTGCTTTATTGCTTTTTGGCTCAAAAAAGTGTTTGATTGGAGTGTTTTGAGTTGCAAAAAATAAAACAAATCTATGTTTCTTATAACCTTGAACCTTATCAGTGTGCAAAACTACCCAGTACTGTCTTATAAATGTTACAAAGTTATTTCAGTAGTCCTTTCATCTTTCATTCATCCATCCATCCATTCATCTAAATACATCAACACCCTTTTATTCGGGATTATTTGATCCACTCCATAAAAATCTACATACACTTACAACAACAGTTTCAATGAAACCATATTAAATGCTCTGATACAGATTCTCTCTCTGTCTTACACGTTCCCATTACCCTCCCATTCGTGCTGTTCATGCCTTTCCTATCCCAAATAAATGAAATATCCCATATAGTACCAGCACTCAAGAATACTCACACACATACACACACAAGCATGCACACCTCTAACATCCATATCTCTCATCCTAAGGCTAGTTCACACTCCAAGCTTCTCATCTCTTGGACAGCCCTGTAACCCAACCTACACGGCCAGATCACCTGGTCTGACTCGGTTACTACTAGTCCCACTAGTCTTGCTAAGCCGACGCTTGTCTCTGAAGCAGCCTGGTTGGGAGGATGGTGTGGAGGGGGCGCTGGGTGTCATCTCACCCGGGACTCGAGCCTCGGGGCTCTGGTAGCTCATCTGCAGGAAGTCCACAGCCGGCTCCAGATCATCGTGGCTGTGATGATGCCGCTCGGTGGCCATGTTGACGGAGTTCTGCTGGTGGGCCAGGCGGTCGGTGAAGGGTTGGCAGGATTGATGGATGTGATGAAGATGGTGGTGATGAAGATGAGGGGGTGATGTTGGACCTTGGCTTGATGCTAGGCACTGGTTGAAATCTGGGGGTGGGGTGCAGGTTTGGGAGGGACGTGGCTGAGCCGTCGCAGGCAGATCCATTGGAATACTTGTGTTGCTGTGTTGGACCATGGAACCAGTTTTGTTGGTTTTGATGTTGACATCGTTGGCGTGTTTGTCAGCATATTTTCGAAGGCATTGCTTGCACTGTTTCCATCCAAGGTGGAACAGTTCTAGCACGCTCAGAAGCAGTGATACGGCCGCCACCACCAGCATGAACACAATAAAGACGTTTTTCTCAGTTGGACGGGACATGTAACAATTGACACGGTTGGGACAAGGTGACATTTCACAAGGATACAGAGCATTCAGGAATATTCCATACAACATGTACTGGATAACAATGAAGGTGACTTCCATGACCAAGCGGATCACGATGCTCAGGACGTACGTCTGCAGCAGCGCCCCCTTTAGGCGGATCTTTTTTTTTTCATCTTCAGATCTTTCTTTCTGTTCCAAATATTCCTTCTCTCCTTTGCCCTCCTCACCCTTCTCCTCCTGCTCCCTCTGTTTCCGCTTCTCCTCCATGCGGACGGTGTGCATGGCATGGCCCATGTAGATGAGGGACGGTGTTGATACGAAAACGATCTGCAGCACCCAGTAGCGGATATGGGCAATGGGGAAAGCTCGGTCGTAACAGACGTTGGTGCAACCGGGTTGTAGGGTGTCACACATGAAGTCAGACTGCTCGTCGCCCCATGATGACTCCGCCGCTGTGCCCAGCACCAGGATACGGAAGATGAAGAGCACGGTCAACCACACCTTCCCCACTGATGTGGAGTGCTCCTGCACCTCCTCCAGAAAATTACCCAAGAGACTCCAGTCCCCCATCACTCCACGCCAATGCTAAGAGAGAGCACAAAAGGAAAAACAATTTTGGTATTAGTATACCTACTGAATAGGCTATATGATGACAAGGGAGGTTTGTTCTCCATTAATAATTATAATTATTATTATTATTATGCACATGCTCGACACACAAATCCAAGTATTGCACACACAAAATTAAAAAATTACTCACATCTCGTACAAAATGTAGCACTGCATTTAAAAAATCACAAACAGATATCACAAAAGCACTTTTGCCATAATATTAAGCCCTGTTAAAATTTAGTTTTGCGATTCAATTGTAAATTGTGCGTCGTGAAAGAGAAAGTTTATGAAATTTAACTGAATTAAAGGCCAAGAATTAGCGTGTGGTTTTGCAAATTTGGTGTATGGTTTTGTTGTTTGAGTGTCAGGTTTCAGAAATTGTATGACAATCAAAAAAAAACAAAACAAAAAACATTTTGTGTGTAACCAGTTAAAAACCCCGCTGTAGTACATGCACGTATAAATGGACCAATCTGAATGGACATTTAAATAACACAAGGAAAGGCACGAAGATACAAGTAGGCGTGATATTATTTTAAATCCTGCCTTCAAAAAAGATTTTTATATAATATTGTATTTTTGTATTGTAAATGTATTTAGTTTTTTCTTTTATTAAAACGGTTTAAACATAGTTTGCTGCTCCTATATTTGCCATTCACTAAAAAACAAAACAAAATAAATAAATAACAACAAAAAAAACTATTTCATAACTAATCAAAGTGAGCGGTAAGCATACGGACCAATCAGCTTTTAGAATAGTTTGTATCGCGTCAAGCCTACTGCTCTAATCACGTGGAGAGTAGTTTTAGTCCGAATGGATGAATTCCAAATCAAAAAAGAATCTGAAACCAAGTCAAGTGAGACTGAACGACAGGGATTTGTTTTTCCTGCGTGGAGAATGGAGTTCCTCGAAAGCATGTGAGTAGACGTGCTTGATGGAATAGGGCTTCGTTTCCTGATGTCTATTAAGTGTTTAGTCTGCAGGTGGCACTGCTCTGTTGGCTTTATATGCGGGCCGTGTCTCAAACACACTCGCATTTGTAGGCTGCATGCGTTATAAAGAAAATGCGTTATATTTTAGAATAATAACAGTTATACATTTGACTATAATTCTTAATTCAGTGAAAAATGTTGTATTTTGCTTATGACTCGCGAATATAACGCTCAGTTAACTGAAATAAAGCCATTGTGTTGTTAACTGGAGAGATAATAATGCGCCATTCCTCAATCAATACTTTTTTTTTTTTTTATGTCAAAGGGAGTCTTCCCTCACGGGCCTACAAGTGTCTACAAGAGTAATTGAACTAAATACATCTACAAACTTAGAATTGTTATTATAGCCTACCTTAAAAGAAGGAAAAGAAAAAGACATACTTTTTGTATTATTGTAGTTCAATGTTAGAATATAGCCTATATATAAGCGTCTTAACTTCAGTTTTAAAAGTCATGAGCATTATCCACAGTCCACGTTTGACAAAACGTGTCCATATGCTTTTTTGTCTTTCTTTTGAATTATATAGCTTATTATTTATTAAAAAAAAAAAAAAATATATATATATATATATATATATATATATATATATATATATATATATATATATATATATATATATATATATATATATTTACAAGCCTTTTTTGTGAAAAAGTGTGCTTGCTGTTAATGACGCAGCATCTAGACTGTTCTTGTGATCCACTTAAACATTTCACACACCGTGCGTCATGTAGTATTGTATATTTACAGTAGGGCCTGAGAGGGGACCACTGCTCTAATTTTAGTCTGGCCTGCCCCATTTTTTTGGGGCAGGATGGGAACAGTGGTCTTGGCAGGGTAGATCAGGGCAAGGTGATGCCAAGGGCCCTGAGAACTGCCACTCTGAATGACCCTGTCCAGGCCTAGATAGGGTGAGCATTTTACCACAATACAGATGTCTGCCAGCTACATCACGTGTGCCAGCCGTTGTGCTTCTGTTTTTGTTTCTGGGTGAATAATGAAGCTGTTAGGATGCTGCATGAACTAACTGAACTTTTCAACACAGAGACAAATCAAACAAGATGACGGGGTCAGTGTTCCATGTTCAGACAGGCTGAGAAACCAGACCAGTTTTTACACGTAAACTTTCTTTGCGATATTCAAAATCTGTGTGACGTAGCAAAAATGTAGGGAAAAAAGTACACTCTCAGAAAAGCTAAAAGTCTATTTTGGAACCTGAAAGGTCAATATTCCTACTTAAAGTGTACATGTTCCAAACTAATATATAACCTATATGAAATAAATGTTAATATATATTTAAGTTTTCTTAAGCTATTTTGCACATTTAATAAAAAAAAAAGGTTTTTTCATTTCGGGAGCACAAAAACTTTGCTAAAGAAATGCTTTTTATAGTATTGTATATACTATATTACCTAAATGGAGTAAATACTCAGAATAAACTCCTTGACAAGTTTCCTCTCTGTTGCTCTAAAAGGTGTCAAACATGAGCTCAGGTGTATTAATCTTTGACATTAACATTAACACAGTCCAGTGATGCTCTGCTTCCCAAAATAACATCAGCGAGCACTGCCTCGTTTCCGTAAATGCCAGTCCAGCCACGTCAATCTCACTTTGAATAAATCGCTCTAAATTCCAGTCAATCCCTAAAGCGTCTTGTTCGTATCTCTTAAAAGAAATTGATACAACAGCGTAAAAGGAGTAAAAACAATGCGAGAGTGTGTTTTGCATATTTTGCTCTCACACACACCTTTTCTTAGGGTCTCAATGTGCCTGTTTCAGTTGTTTTCTTTAGCACCAGTTAAGGTAGCCTCGGAAAGGGCTTTCGATTTAATGCTATTTACAGGATGCTGTCACTCGAATATCCACTAAACCTCACAGGTTTCATGAAGCACAAATGCAGCCTCACTAGAGAGTTATCTTTTAAAGTGTGTGTGTGTGTGTGTGTATGGGTCTGTGCCTGCTCACACCCATCCTGTACCAAACCCTGTTTTGCTAGTACCGTTCTCGATAATCTCCTGTAGAATGGCCAAATATGGACAGACAGGTTTGAGGAGAAGCTATCCTATTTTTTGAGCAGAAGTATAATAGTCCAAATGTCTGATTACAAGTGGGCACTCACTTTAATGTATATAATTTACAGATTTTTTCTATCTTGTTCTTTTTCTTTTATCTTTTGGGAAATATATTTACGGAAGTTTAAAATTGTCCCGAATGTATACGTATTCTTGACCTGATCAATTTCTTGAGCGTGTCCGATTCTGAAAAGGGCAGTGAGCAGCTAAATGAACAATTAAATCTTACTATTTGTCAAATCTCATAATGAAAATTGATCATAAGCAAAGAGGAAATTCAGTTAGCTGTCTTAAAGGGATAGTTCACCCTTATGTTGACCTTTATTCATTTTTGGAACACTAATTAAGATATTTTTAATGAAACCCGATTCTGATCGTTCATGGACAGCAAGGAAACTAATGGTAAAAAACTAAAAGTAAAAGGACATCATTAAAATAGTCCATGTGAATGTGGTTCAACCTTAATTTTAGGAATTTTGCAAGATTGCTTTTTGTGTGCAAAGAAAATAAACATAAGGACTTTATTCAACAGTTACTTCTCTTCTGTGACAGAATTTGACAAGCGTGTGATTTCCTCCGTTTGGAAACAAGCCACAGGTTGTACATCAGTAGCAGCACGCGTATGCATTGTGTTGATGACTGGTGTGAATGCGCAGCAGAAACGGACATGGAAGAAAATAAATTGTTGAGTTTCATTGTTTGGGTCATATAGTGCATTAAAAATTAAGATGCCATGAGAAAAGTTTGTTAAGAGCCAAACTCTTAAAGGGCATTAAGATATATACTTTTAATACTTTTTTGAGTTACAGGCCTGTAAACGTTGGAGGAAAAAATTTACAAAGTACCTTTTCTCCATTTTGAACGGTCATCATTAGCACATCATGCATCAAAAATGGCTAAAGTCAACAGATTTTACTAATAGACCTACTAATCTTTCTGTAAAAGTAACAAAAACAGTTTAATCAAATTTAGGTTGAACCACTGATGTCACAACCACTTTTTTAACAATGCCTTTCCTTACTTTTTGGGTCTTGTATACTCTCGGAAATAAAGGTACAAAAGCTGTCACCGGGGCGTTACCTTTTCAAAAGGTACAATTTTTGTTCAAATATGTACACTTTAAGTGCTAATATATAACGTTAAGGTACCAAAATGGATTGTTTAGATACATACTTGTACCTTTTGTAAAGCTACCGCCCCAGTGACAGCTTTTGTACTTTTATTTCCGAGAGTGTATGTGGTACATGAGGTGAGTAATTAATGAGAATTTTTGGGTGAACTGTCTCTTTGACCCTATGTGAAGCAAAGCACAGGCTTTATGAATAATACTTTCTGCTGGCATGTAAAGTTAAACATTTTTCACAAATTTCTTTTATATTAGAACATGCACATTTGTCAAACATGCAGCCTGGTTCATTTTTTTGTTCAGTTATGATGTTGCTTATGCATGCCGTCCCAAAAAGGTTTTTATGTGGCAGTGGCACGGTCTCACACAAGATGCTTTGGATGTGCCATTCATTGAGGGGACTCAATAAACTCGTGTGTGTATGTTATGTTGGCAAAGGCTGTTAGGAATGGCATCGGTGGGAACGGAATCTTAAACATTCAAAAAAGAAAAAAAACAACAAATGAGGACGGAAATACCCGTCTGATTCACACTGACTGGGCGATCTCTGTCGCCAGTGTGCTCTCTCTTTTTCATTCTGTCACTCCATTTTCCTTTTTTTTTCCATCTTCCTTTTCTTCTTCTCTTAGGAAGCAATTTCAAACAATATGATTTCCTCCAGACTTGCTACTTTAAAGGAAACAAGTCTCTTAGGGTCTACAAGTGCAAGGGTGTTTTCTTTCCCAAACAGAGCGAAAGAATGATAAGAGTTCATTTGTGCTGCTTATTTTGCATCTGGTTAATGCACAAAATCATAAAAACGCACAAACTCTTATCATGAGGTATTATTAGAGGTCAAAGACTGCTGTATTTCTTGAAGATAGCAAACAATGGGACACATACAAGGGTTGGTGAGATGAATGACTAGCAGGAAGAACTTTCACCTGCTCTCATATGATTTTCTGCGTGTAAACGGAAAGAGCTGACATTGGTAACTGACCCTAAAGGACCTTTAATGTATATTCTCATACACTATTGTTAACATTAAATTGAGGGACGTTTACCCCTCAGTACACAAAACCAATGTATGCTTAATTTTAGATTAATATTAATTAATTTATTTATTATTAGTATTTAGTTATTTTTTAGATTTTAATAGCTTAATAGATTCGTAATGTAATGATAATTTATGTAAACTTTTAAATAGATACCGAATTTATGGAATTTAAATATAAAGCAAGAAAATATAAACAGGGTTTAAATCACAAGATGAGTAGTGACTTGGCCTTTAATAATTTGATTTCATTCTAGTAAAAAGCCGCTTATGGATGAGGATCTGAGAAACTCTTCTTGAGCTTCTTTTAAATTGTTTGTTAGGAATCATCAGAGCTTCCCTTAGCCCTCAAGGATTCTTCGTCTGTTCTTTATGACTGTAAGCCACTGTCAAACATTCAATAACAAAAATAAACTTAGAATAACATGCAGCCTTGTACTCCCATTTGCATCAGTTTAACAAGCTGGGAACATTGCCACAACACCTTTGAAACATTCTAGTAGCACTTCACAAAGGTGCCAGGCACTGTTGGCAAGTGATGGCATGCTGGTTTTTGTCACAGTGATCATGTTGCTGTGGGCACACTGATACTCACACCATAAGAGGCTCTGCAATGCCCACGCAGGAGACCGACCCCTTAACTCTGAATAAATATTTATTTAAACCCTTTCCCCTCACCCTGATGTCAGGGACTACCAGAATCAGCCCGACACTACAGACTGTAGTCACATCTTTGTCCCAATATACCAGAAGCGTAAACTAGGCAAGACACAAAGACAAACACTGTGGTTTATATAGTTATAAGTTTATCCTCTGCAGTATCTGCATGATGTTTATCTTTTTTTCAAATAAAAGGGATCATAAAAATTGCATATATGAATATATGAAGGATGAAGCTATTGGCATAAATTTACAGTTTAAAAGTTTGCGGTTAACTATTTTTTAAATCATTTTTGAAAACAGAATAGCTTTATTCAGAAGAGTAAAACATTTATAAGGTGAAAAAAGGTTTATAGCTCAAATATGTACTATTCATCATAGAAGCATGAAAAAAACAGCACAAATGTTTTTAACATTAATAATAATAATAATAATAATAATAATAAATATTTAAAACTCTGAATAAGAATATCTGAAGGATTGTGTGACTCTGAAGATAAGAATAATGGCTGCAGAAATAAATTACATTTTAAAATATATTAAAAACAGTTACTTTAGATTATAATAATATTTCGTAATATTGTTTTTTCTTTATTTTTAATTGATTAAATTGTACTAACCCATTAAATTGTAAAACTTTTAAATAGTTTAGCCTAGTAAACAAGACAAACTAATATATTATAAACACAAATATGTGTATTTACCCCTGGCTATTAATATAATGTGTTACTTCCTTAAACATTTGTTTTTCTGGTAGGAGAAAGTATACACAATTAATAGAATATTAATTTAAACATGCTTCTGTTTTTTTAGTATGGTGTATAAATACATACATTTGGTATATTTTTCTTTGTGAATCAATGCAGTACGTAAACGTTACAACCAATCATAACCTGCCTCTGCGTACCTCATTCATCATGCATCATGTGAACTATTACTGGACAAAGAAAACAATCATCATTTCCAGCTGAAGGCTAAATGTGTATACGCTAAATGTGTTACTGGACTTAAACTTGCATACCGACGCTAAACGCATGCTTTAACAAAACAAAGGACAGAACAACTGTTTAAGCCAGGCATTCCAGGACCGACACAGGGCATTTTAATGGACGTAGAGGTCAAGGATGAGACTCAGAGTTTAGCCATATGAAGTGACTCGGCCCAATGCAGAACCCCATTATACAAAGACCTGCCATCCGGTGGGATCCCTCACATGGGTCATGAAGGCGATCCTTTCTCTGCCTGTCAGGCTGCTAACAGGGTGATGTGTTTCCTTACATGGCGGTTCTGTTTCTCTCTTCACTGTCAAAGCATCTGTACTGGTCAGCCAATGTCTTAATCAAGACAGGCACCAGTTGACATCACATACAGGTTTTTTGCCCTTTACTCTTAAAGTGTATTTGGACACTCAAGCCACACTCGTATGAATGCTACTGCATTAAGAAACAAAAGCAAAAATGGAATTAGGTTTAAAAATTTAATTGAACATCAAAGCATTTGTAAGTATAGGTTAAGTGGGGCCACTGTTTCTAGTTATGTGAGTGAAACTTGCACAAATCTTTGCACAAGTGATCTTATTCACTTTATACTTAAAGTAGACGTCTTTGGCTTTAGTACTAACTACCAAATCGGCTGATTTAATTCTTTTAAATACAGAACTGTACAATGTGCCTCAAAATTATTTCATAAATAATTGAATATTTACATATAAATGAACACATCAATTAGTAATAAATAACAATAAATAAATAATAATAGTACCAAATCATCTGTTGTTTATTTTTAAAATGACAAACTTTTGCACTACTTATCAAAAATTAAACATGAGAAAATGAAGGAAATGGGGAAAGAAAAACTCCCACAGACCTCCTAAACAATTAAAGTAATAGTGAATTACCTGTCTGACGCCTGACTTATGAGACGGTCTTTGGTTGAGTCTTCTGTGGTCTTGTCCTCTTCAGATGAATGAGCGGGCTGTTATTCTGTGGCCCGGGGGTCCTGTAGATGTAGCCCAGCTCTGGTGTCTGTATGACAGTGGGGATATACTGAGCAATGGAGAAAAATGGCAGCGTATCTCTATAGAAAACACTCCAGAAATTTCTGGAGATCATATAAAGCACAGACCCCCTGTGCCCGTCCCACTGTGGGAATAGAGCACAAGTGTGGGACACTCTGAGAAATACTGGGCCATCTCAGGGAGTGTTTCAAACCCCCCTCCACTCTTCCTTTTCCTCCTCCCCCTCTCTTCCTCCTTCCCACCCTCCTCTCTCTCTAGTTGCCCCCCATCCCCATCTCCACCACGCCACCCGCTCCCCCCTCAGAATGCACTTGGTGGCACTCTATTTCGGTGAGAAGAATACCACCGTGTAGAGAGGAAGTCAGATTGTAATAGAACACAATGGCTTCTTCTCAAGCTGTTTGTTGGTGATGTGATGCTTGTGTCACTATATGTGTTTGTTGAAGCTTGAAGTTTTACCCCCTGCCCTGATCAATAAACCTTTTCATGCAACTACCATACAAACATATCTACACCACACATGCGCTTCCACACGTAAGCTATGGTCTCCATTTTAACAAGTAGTTCTCTCTCTCTTTCTCTTTCCATTTTTCTTTGTGTATATATTCATAATTGCTTTATGAAATAGCATTGTAGTGCAGTTTTTATATAGAACGCAAAGGCACACTAGTTCGACTCAAATTAAATTAAAATGATTTTTAATAGATAAGGAACATTTTATCTGAACCAGATAACCAGTGTTTACTGTTTGATATTTTGAACAGTTTATAATTTCCGTGTTGTAAAAAATGTTTCTTTACAAAAAAATAACTCTATTGTACTCATTCGAAAGCATTCCACAATACTGAGGTGAGCTACTGAGCAAGTTTACTACATCAAAAAAGTGTGAACCTTACAGAAATAAGAATTTACTGATTGATAATCGGGTCTGTAATCATAATACGTGTGGGAAAGGGTCAAATTTATGTTTTACTGCAACTGGTTGACCTTTCAGCTGGAAGACTGCAGTGAATCGTGTGTGAATTCTTTGGAGTTGTAGATGATTTTGGAGCTTTAAAAGGTAGGTAGAGGCCTAGGTTGGCCATTATGACAATTAAAGCAGATGTTTTTGCCACCTGAATCCAGTAGACAAACATGGGTTGTTTTTGGGATCAGTTTGGCAGTTTAAAAACATATAAATAGTATAGACTAATTGGTGAACAGACAAGCCCAAGTATCCATGTCCTGCATCCAATCAGTCATCTTGACGTTACTGAACACACACTCAAGTTGATGTTGCTTCTCAGATCTGGTTTTGAATGTATATCTGTATAAGGACCAAAATGGCTAAATAAAAGTTACATGGTAAAGAGTGGGAGAGTGTTTTAACTCTCAAAATGTGAAGTACACCTGTTTAGGGAGAGGTATAAATACCACTGAAACTACGAAATCAGAGCACAGTTGAATGATTTAATCAAAATCTGTTTATATTTATATTATCCTGCCTTTTGCAAAGTTCAAAAATGATCAAATTACATTAGCTGTTCTATTCATTGTATTTTGTTGTCATTATTTCATTTTAATGATTTAAAGATGGCTCTTATCAACCTTGATTGACAAATTAAATCAAATTATTTTGACAGTTAAGGTTTTTTGTTGGAGTGGGCGGGTTTTTGTGAGCTTTTGGACTGGAAATCATCTATCCAATTTGGCAACACTGCCTAACTCACAAAATGGACATTGAGTTACACTTTGACAATCCCCACAGCATCCTTACATCCACCCACATTATATACACAAAATGCACAGGTGTAGTAGTTTTTCTCCATGAGCTTAACAATATCATGCATCAGAATTCAATGTACCATCAATGATTGTATCAGCATATATAGAATATAAAAATGTTGTACCTGATTACATGATCCCTTTCTCTTCTTCATCCAGGTGTCCTTCTCTCTCTCCTTCACACAGTCTTGGTAGGCTACTGTATCCTAGTGAGGATTTAACCAACTTCACTAATTTAAAGAGAAGCTTGAGCTATAACATCTCTCTCTCTCTCTCTTCACTTCTCTTTCATTGCTTCTGCTGCTCATCAGCTGAGAGCCGGAAGATGTATGTCAGCTTTATATAATGGCAATCTTTTAGGTTTTGTTCCTCCTTGCTCAAGGGTCTGTGTGTGTTTGTGTGCATGCTCATGTCTGTGTGTATGTGTGTGTTGTGGGAATCCTTTATATTTGAGAACTCCTTGCTGCTGGGTCTGTGTTTGTGTGTGCGTATATATATATATATATATATATATATATATATATATATATATATATATATACATCAATGCGCACAATGCTGCTAATTTGGTATAAGTGACACCAAAGGTTATTAAGGGCTGATGATGACTTTGTGTCATTTAAAGGATTAATTCACATCTAGAATAAAAAAAACCTGATAATTTACTCACCCCAATGTCATTCTTCAGTTCAAAAGAACATTTCATAATTACGTAAAATATGTTTTTGAGGAGAACATTCAGGGTTTTCTCGATATAGTGTTCTTTGGTGGGAGCCAATGGGTTGAAGGTTCAAACTGCAGTTAAATACTTCAAAGGGCTCTTGTTTAACCAAAAATGCAAGGCAGATCATTTTACTAGATAAGACCCTTATTCCTCAGCTGGGATCGTGTAGAGTCCCTTGAAGCTGCACGAGTTTAGTTGTTGATTTTGGCTGTTTCTCTCTCTTCACACACATAAAACCAGGATTAATTTTTCTAGTTTCTAGTTTCTAGTCAAGAGATGAGAGGTTGCTCTGGGATTTAAACAGGGCATTGAAGGCATCCTTGGCGCTCTCTCTCTTTTTTTTAAATAATTCTGTTTGGGCATGTTTAATGTTTGTTTGAGATTCATCCCAAAGTTGTTTCAGTATAAAAAAGCATTTTAAAGCTGTGAGGAAATCAGTGAAAAATACAGTGAACTAGCTATTTGTATTTGTATAACTAACTTTATTTCTTTTTCAAATAAACAAAAAAAATTGAGTTTCCATAAAACTAATAAACAGCTTTACCAACATAAATAATAGTTTCTTAAACAAGAAATAAGCAAATTTGAATGATCTCTAGATGATCGTGTCACACTGAAGAATGGATTCTTATTTATTTTGATAACTAATGTGATATGTAAATAATAAATAATATGTATTGTATTATGAATGCTGATTTAGTCTGAAATACCTTATGTTTCTTAAATTCACAATGTCGAAAGTCAGAAATTTAAGACCTAATAAATTTGTTGGATTCTGTTTGTATCTATGCTGTGGTGCGTCACTAAGCAAATCCTCATTGCCATCAGCAGACTGATGATAACTGTTGCACGTCGTACTGATGTCTGGAGAGTTTCTGTGAGCATCATTAAAATGGGTTACACGAGCACATGACATAGATCGTGCTTTGTTCCAATTGCTAACACCCACCAATCACTGACTGAAACTGAAGTCACGAGGGCATTATGCGTGTGTGATAGATAGATTTGTTATATTACACAAATGTGCTGATTTTTGTTTTTTTTCTGAGCAACACGATAAATGTACATCAAATGCATCTGTTTTATGTGTCAGTCCCTTCAATTTGTTGAAGTAATTTCTGCATCCCCTTTTTTTGTTTTAATTCTGTCATCATTTACTAACCATTATGTTGTTCGAAATCTGTATGATTTATCGTTGTTTTCAGAAGAAGATATTTTAAAAAAGTTCTCAGACTTTTTTGCCCATACAATGGAAGTCACTGGACTCCACTGTTGTTTGGTTGGGAACCATAAAGAAGAAGGTATGGTCATTAAAATAAATTTCCACAGAGTGCCTAATTCAAGCCTCTTCTGGTCAGCTTTAATCATCCCTATTGCTATTCTGAATATGCTGAAACCTATAGGCAAAGCAAACAGAGATGTATAAAGCACTTTTAAAAGCACACTCCACCGCAACAGAAACACCACAATCAACACTTTCAAAACCGGCCCAGGAAAGGAGACTGACAGACGTTATTCTGAGAGAAAGGGGGAAGTTGGACGTGTAGATGTTCTGTTTTTCTGCACTGGAGCTGAAACGTTGATTTTGGTGGACAGACAAACACAGGAAAGGAGCCACCCTGAGACAGCGACCCCAGACATGTCAAAAAAATGTGTGCATGTAGACTTTAGCTAATTTCATTGTCAGTTCAGCTAATTTAATCAGAGAGTACTCTACAACTATTAAAGAATGGCACCGGCCATGCCAAGGTCATGGGTTCGATGCCTAAGGAGCAAACAAACAGACACAATATATACCCTGAATGCACTGTAAGTCACTTTGCATAAAAGCATCTGCCAAATGCATAAGTGTAAATGTCAAATGAACAGGCCCTGCAGGCTAGTTTATCCTGATTGTAAACTTTCATTTCCACAAAGGTTTTACCTTTTTTAACTAAATTAGTTTTATTTCAGTAGAAATTTTTTTTTAAGGTGCAAGAACTATAAAGACATTTTATGAAAGACAGAGACAGAATGACAGAAAGGATAAGTGAGAAAATAAGACAAGAAGTGGAGAGAGAGAGAGAGAGAGAGACTGTGCGAAATGGAGAGAAAGATGGAGAGTGTTTTTCATGGCATTAGTTTGTCACATCCTCTGATAACATTGTTTTCTGCAGTGGTCCAGTAGTGGGATGAAATCATATTTTGACGCTCAGCCTCTTTTCCTTGTATATCCTCTACCACTCTTTTGACCCTTCTCCAGCCGTTATTTATATTCTCTATTTATTCTCTATTATTTATAATTTCTAAAATAAACATCACTGTTACAACTCATATTGAATATTTGGGGTTTGTTCCAAAGAGCTATAATGACTATTCACAGTCGCTTCCACGTTAGTCTCAATGATCACACTGCAGCTTCCAGTTAAGAGCAGTAGATAAAACTGTGGCAAAGTTGAGCCCAAAATTAATTCTTGAGAAAGTCTCTTGAAGATGCGATCCACCTTCAAACTAAAGTTTCTTGAACAAATATTCACATTGTTGTGATTTAATGTGCTAAAATGTTTTATTTAAGTTACATTTTAGTTACGTTTAAATTATGTTTATGTTTAAGGCTACAACAAATTACTTCCCAGGAAACTATTTTATTGCTATGAGAAAATACTATGCCAGAAGCTTATGTGCATTAACTTTTTTTTCCATACTATGGAAGTCAGCGGCTACTTCAATTGTTTGGTTAACCACATATTTTCTTTTTAGCTCAGAAGAAATAAACTCTAATGAGTAAATCGACAGAATTAAAAACTAGGGGTAAACAATACCATTAAACCCCTACTAAAATGTAAAATTTCTACAGCTTTTTATGGCTTTATGTAGTCAGTGTTTCTTGTTGCTCTTCAGTACTTTCTTCTGCTTATTCTGTTCTTGATTCCCCCCCCGTCCCCTCATCTTTTGCTTCATCCATTGTTTCAACAGCATCTCAGCATTGGCTCCCTAGAGTGACCAGTGCTATGCTTACAGGAAATCCAGCGTCTGTTTCCTGTCAGGTTGAAGAGAACAATCAATCATTTCCTCCTTTGACCTTTACAAATACATTTTGCCAGTTTATGTGATTGCATGTTTATAGTAGTTTGTACATAACAGGGCTAGAGAACATTTACACATCTGAACCAGACTTCTTGACCGTTTACAGGTGGCTCTTATTGTACCTGGTAACCCACTTTTTTTTTCCTGTTGAACAGCAGTCAAGACAGATGTATGATAATAAGCAGGGTTATATGTCACAGTCTGACTGATAAAGTGTAAAAGATAATTTGGGTAAAAGACAATCGGTTGAATTTTATTTTACAGTATGTGTACTTGCACTGTAATGTGTTTAGACCAGACCGTGACTGTTCAGACCGGACTTGAAAAGTGACCAGTGACTTGCTGGAGCAGGGGGAGAGTTTGCTTAAGGATCATAAAAGGCCCTTGCAGACTATACCAGCTATCTGAACAACATGCTCTGCTCTTTCTGTGATACAAACCTTAACACCAAATGGAGAGCGCTGTCCTCCGAAGATGGTCGTCGAGCAGAGTCCTGGACTCTGCCTCCAGTGTCCTCTCCACCATGACCTGTCAGTCCACCAGCTCCTTTGTCCCTCCGGCTCCACCTTGGTATGTTGTCGACTATCAGCCGCCTCAGGATTCCACTCCTGCAGCTACGCCTACGTGCTCCTTCACTCCAGCTTCAACTCAGTCCTCTGTCGCTCTAGATTCACTGCGGCCTTCCAGCTCTCCATCTCTGCCTTGGGCTCTGCCACCATTGGTCAGCCCCCTGGAGTCGGCAGCAATTCCTCCACAATGGCTTATCATTCCGTTGGCTCCACAATGGGCCACCATCATGACTGTGGCCTGGGTCCCACCTGGCTCCTCCTGGTCCAAGTCCCTCCTGTCACCTCCCTAGCTCCTCCCTACATTTGAACTACCCTGAACTTTGTTATGGACCCAGGTGTCCATCCTCCACTAGAACCTTCTCCAGTGTTGTCTACCTACCTTCCTGCCAGCCCTTCCTGGTCCCCTGTCACCATCCCACATCTTCTCCTTTTTTCTCCTCCCTATTTCTCCTCGGTCCCACCCTTCCGGGAGGGGGATGAAATGTCACACCCCTGGACTATTTTGTGTGTGTTTTCATTCCCTATGTTGTCAGTGTGACCAAGTTTCTGTCTTGTGTTAATCAGTTTATTTTGTTTAGTTGTGTCATCATTTAATTAGGTCATTACCTTTACTCTGGTTAGTTTGTTCAGTGACAAATTGTCTGGTCTTATCGATACTACCCAGTCTGCCAATAGGGAGTTTACCCTATTGTGGATTATTAAAGACTAATAATTGTGATCGATCCTCATCATGTACTCCTTCCCCAATCACACCATGACAGTACACAAGGAAAAGAACTGTAAAATAAAGTGCTACCAGATAATCATTAGATTTGCAAAGTTTACGGGATTGGCTGCATTAAATCTTTTTTTAATTTAAATTTTTTAATTGGTGTTAGCAAAACAAAAAATATTAAATATTATAATTTGTCATTATATATTTGCTATTTTATTTATATTATGAAATATTTTTTTGCATTTACAAATATATTACTTATTATGGCTGTAAAAAGTGTTTACTTTTGTAGCACCACAAACCATACAAATTAAGTCAGACGTTAAAAAACTAAATTAACAAAAATATGATAGCTGTATGACCCATCAAGTACTTTAAAGGGTCACACACACATATAATCTCTAACAATTCAAAAATTCAAAAGACATGAGAAGTCGTAATATTATAAAATTACCGTTACTGTAAATAACTGTTAGTCTCCTCTGTGCAAATGCAAAATGAGATTACCGGAATGAGCATGTACAAATTCAGAATGCACTAACATAAATGTTAAAGTAAAAAGCCACACGCAAAGATCTTCCTCAACATTAGAATAATTGTCAAAATTGTGTTTTATAAATTGTAGCTAAATATTGACCTAGCATTTTATTTTTTTATTGTCTTATAAAGTATGTGACAAAACAAATCAGTACAAGAAACAACTTTTCAAACGAGTCAGATGGCTCAAAATGAGATGAGTCAAAAACATCTTCAGTTGTGTCCCGAAGATGAACGAAGGACTTGAGTAATAGTCAACACAGTGGTGGACTGATGACAGCTCACTCAGGGCGGTCTAAAGCCCCATTCACACCAAGGAAAAAAACTATAAAGATAACTATAAGGATAACTGCAAAAGTGAATTTAGCATCCGATGACCCATTTAAAATCTCATGAATGCCCACAGATGCAATATTTATCAAATACACGAATGTGTAGTTTAAGCAACAGAAACATTTTTCCTTCGATACATTATGTACTCTTACAGTTCACATTTATAGATTAAAGTTTAATATAAGCCTATACGGTTTATGTACTATTATAGTGAGGTCTATTTTTTCACTTTTTAAAAGTGCCTTGAAGGCATAGATCACAGTAATGTAATGCTGGTGCCTTTTCAAGTCACATTATTAGCGAGTGGCTATATTGTTGTCTCACATTTCATATCAGTAGGTTCAGTTAAACACATTGGTCCGAGAGATCAGCATATCAGCAGGTCAGCAGAGGTGAGGGTGTGTCAAATCTGTCTAGAGGAAGAACGGAGAAGGCCAGGCCTTTCACCTCCGTCCAAAATCAACATTTGCTCCTGTTGCGTACACAATTGCGGCTGGGCAGCGCCGGCTGTCACACCCATCGAGGTGTTCTTTATGACCACAACCGGTCGACCAGCACAATGACCTCAGTGCAGTTACCTGCTCCATACACCCATAAACACGCCACACGTAATCATGCGAACACACACTTATCGGGAGTTTAGGTTGGCTCGGACTGATGTCCGCTTGGGTGAGTGAAAAACTCAGTGTGTATAAACTGTGATCGCTGAGAACGGTTTTGTGTACACGGAGGGAAGTGAAGAGAATGCTTTGTGTATTCGGATAAATTAATTAAACAATCATTGGAAAGGCTCGAAAATATAATTCCCAGAGGAAGTGAAGCTCAGTTCAGGAATAATGAGGAGAAATTAAGAGATGTTCTGTAGGTGTGAACAGGGCTGAGTTCATAGGGATTAATGCCCATTATGTTTTAAAACTTTAAGTTTTAAGTGCCCCTGTTATGAGTTATGAGAGGTTTGTGATTTGGTTTTTAGAGTCCCAAACAACAGGCTGACACGCATGCAAGGTCAAAAAACACTTAATTCTTTTATAATATACATTTATTATAATATGTATTTATACAATTTAATTTTCTAGACCCTTCCAGTGATTATACGTTTTCATTTAAAGCAGTTTTTGTGAGCTTCTAAGGCTCCAAAAGCGGCACCTAATGGCAAACTATGAATTTGCATTTTCATTCAGACCAGTGGGTGGGTAATATACTCATTTTCTAATTTTGAGGTCTTGGTAGTCGTTTAAAAAACAGCTTCAATAATTCAGAGTTGGCTCTTTCTTTTAGATACGGTGCACTTTCAGATTTAAAACCTTGCAGGATAAAGTTAAATTTCAAAAATCAATACGGGGCACTTTAAAGGTTTTAAAAAAATATATGTATAATAGGTCTGCTTTTCCTTAACGTCCAAAAGCAGGACAAATATGACAGAATTTCTGCTGAAAGTTTTAAATAAAATCTTTACTTTTTCATTTTCACTTCATCATCCAGTGTCTTTTTAAATGATAATTCTATTTAAGTCATCCCTCCTTAGCATCCTCATCCTCTTTAGCAATGAAGAAATGCTGAAGTCTGGATTCATTCAGCTGTAGGAGATTTGTCATGTTAGACAGAGCAAAAAATTGCTTTGACTTAAACTCAAATGGTTGTATGACACTTGAATGTTGTTAGGGGATATTTAAGGCTTCATTTACTAATCTTCAAGCATACTTAATGTTCTCTTTAGCCTGGACTGTGTGTATTATCAGGCACTGTACTGTACCCAAAGTACATTGGTTTAAAATGCCTAATTCAACTTTGGAGTGCCCCAAAATATCATTTGGCACTTGAGTCTTGCTTGTCAAAGATGCAATTTAATACATTCAATAAAACATCCAACAAAGTTTCATTTGAAAACAAATAATGCCAGACTGACTTTTTGTTGAGTTTCTAACAGTAATTGTGTTAGCAGAATTCAATGTTTTAGAAAAGTAAATACATATATTTTCATTACATCTAAGCATAACTGTTCTTTTTAAGGGAGAGCAGGAAATGTATTGCGAGCCGATTAGCATTTAATAGTTGTGTTATAGCTTCATGAGTGTCTGCTGCATTGGCACAATGTGAGCTCACGCCTGACTGCACATGCTCCATAGGCTCAATGCTCTAGAATGACATCATGTCTTTCTGTGTCATCCTATCACTATTCACGTGGCTTATCCTGACAGTGTCCACTATATCAACACACAAACCCCTCTAGGGCAACATTACCAGGGTCTGAAATGCAGAGTATACCATGAATGAAGGCAATGAAATATTATATAGCATTAGTCTTTCCCAGTTTGATATTAAGACTTTTTAGTTTTTAATGAATTAAAGATGGGTTCATGTGTGTAAAATTAGAATATTATTTTCTTCCTATCACAAATTACATTATTACTATTGTATTGATATAATTCTAGTTCAACTTTCGGGAGTCTCAATAAAAACCAAATCCATACAAGGCACACTTTTTTTTTCCTGTGCACATAAAATAATTTATTTACTTTTAACTGAAGAAATCACATTTTTGATTTGCAACATACTATATTTAATGGCAGATTATGATTAATAAGATGGCAAAATAGAACAAAACTTGATGGCATCATAATATCATTAAAGATTTAATCCACTAGGAAGTTTATTTTTATATAGCCTTTCACACACACAAGGACAAAATAAGTGACACAGACTTCAGTCTTCTATTAAGCGGTTAGTTAATTATGCTCTTCTCTTTATCTTGATGTTTAGTCCTAATGTACACAGCAACTAGTCAAATGTTTATGAGAGATACTGTGCAGAATGGGGAAATGAATTGTGTAACGTGGAATAAACTCTCTGTCTATGTGGCATATAACATTGCCCATTGACTGTCAGTCATATTGTTTTGCCTCTGAAAATTGTAGCACAGATTGTTTCCCTTGACAACAATAATTCAACAGTTTAGATAAGTGCTAAACAATGCCGCACTTTAAATAAACCATTCCCGAGTCGATAGGGATTTGTCAGCTCGCTCAGGACCGCTACATGCTAGCATGGTAGTAATTTTGGGGTCTCTGAGACCCCGAACAGGACAAATACACACATTTTCTGACCTTTAACTATTTGGATTTGTGTAATGTTTAAAATCTTGGTGTGAACCAACACTGACAAGAATGTGTCTGGCCAATGATTCAGCTGCGCAGGAAGTTTTTTAACAGGGTATTGTTGAAGTTTATTCATGTGTGTATGTGTGTTGGAGCTTCCTGGCCGATATCATAAATATGCCATTGCACTGTTCTCCCGTTATCACAAACCATTAAACCTTATACCTCCAACACCCAGCTTTCCTGCATGTGTACGTTTCCTAAGGCTGTCTCCCTTGTGAAATATCGCTGTTGTCGTAAGGTCCTTGGTCTCCAATATACCAACAACTTTTTGTTGAAGATTTGTGGATGGATAATTTACTGTGTGTATCCCACTACAGTGAAATGCAAACACTGAAATACCAAAACGCTGCTCCACCTAATATGAGAAGCCATGTCATGAAGTCTATGTAACAGTTTCCAAATTTCCACTGATGTACAAAACATAATTTTTAAAACAGGAAATATTTTATACTTTGTCTGTTTGGGTCAACATTCATTTCACTATATAAAATATATACTGTTTAAGAAGTATTTTAATAATGAAGTGAATATATAATATATAATTTCATACTATTATTAACCACAGATTGGTTTTCTTCATCTGATGTATCCTTACAGCGTGTCATGATGAAGTAGGCCATTGCTGTGAAACTCATGACCCAATTTTATTTAATTTTTTTAAATGTGTACTTTTGGTTGGGGCCTGTGGATGGTGTCCTGTCCCTCTGGCCCCTCTGGCTGCTGTCTGTTGATCCTATTGTCTTCTGCATTAACACTCGTGGTCTGGTGCATAAAGGGCATCTGGTTAGCAGCTTAGACTCTACAGCAGGCATGAAAAGCAGCCATCATAGCCCATTCGCTCACATCTGCTCAGTGGTGCGACAAGGACGTGGTCTGAGTCTGGGTGACTGGGGGACAGGAGTTCAATTCGCCCCACGGGCCCCAGGAGCACAGACTGAACTGGACCGCACTGGACCCTCCGCTGTGCAAAGGTGACCATTTAAACTCAGCTCACTTTGGCTTTATTTTTTATGCAATAGCTTTTTTTTGTCCAGATTTGGTTTATGTCTAAGATAGCTTAAACCATTGAATGCGAGTCTATTGGTTACATGTTTTGGCAATGGCATATCTGAGTCTTGCAGTTGTTTCCTGATCCTTTTTGTAAATGGTTTTGTTTTTAAAGAAGTTTACTGATTAATGAGAAGGTTCATTTGAAAAATATTTTTTGTAACATCTCAAGAATAACTTTATTATGAATCTCTGTATATAAAAAACAACCGAAAGCGTATATTATTCAGGTTTATGTAAAATAACTTAAAAAGACGCGGACCATCTTGTTTCTCCCTAATTCCCATTTGTCTTTCTTGTGCACAGCTAACACACAAACATGGGAGACTGGAGCTCCTTGGGTAATATTTTGGAGGAAGTAAATGAACACTCCACTGTGATTGGCCGTGTTTGGCTCACAGTTCTTTTCATTTTCCGCATTTTAATTCTGGGAACGGCGGCAGAGTTTGTTTGGGGAGACGAGCAGTCTGATTACGTATGCAACACTCAGCAGCCAGGTTGCGAGAATGTGTGTTACGACGAGGCCTTTCCAATCTCCCATATCCGTCTATGGGTGTTACAAATCATTTTTGTGTCCACTCCTTCGCTCGTATACGTCGGCCATGCTGTCCATTACATCCACATGGAGGAAAAGCGAAAGGAGCGTGAAGAAGCCGAGGTTAGCCACCAACAGGAAATAGGCGAAGAGCGTCTTCCGCTTCCAGATCAGGGAAGTGTTCGGACCACCAAGGAAACTAGCACAAAAGGTAGCAAAAAGTTCAGACTCGAAGGCACTCTACTCTTCACCTACATATGCCATATAATCTTCAAAGCTCTTTTTGAAGTAGGCTTCGTAGTTGGACAGTACTTCCTCTATGGTTTCCGCATCCTACCACTGTACAAGTGCAGTCGTTGGCCCTGCCCCAACACGGTGGACTGCTACGTCTCCCGGCCCACTGAAAAGACCATCTTCATCATTTTTATGCTTGCAGTTGCTTGCGTTTCACTGTTCCTCAACTTTGTGGAGATCAGCCACCTCGCCTTAAAGAAGATCCGATTTGTTTTTCACCGACCAGCTCCGGCACAATTGGAGTCTCTTGGACCACCTGAGAGGAGCTTACCGTTTCTCCTGACCACCCCTGTTGAAAAAGCCAAGGGTTACAGGCGCCTTGAAGAGGAGAAGAAAGATGAGGTGGCACACATATATCCACTAGCTGAGGTCGGTATGGAAGAGGGCCAATTCTTCTCACCTCAGCTGGAGAAGGAGAAGAAAAGGAGTCAGGAGGTGGTTATGCCAACAGTGCCACCTGTAGAGGAGACAATTATATGCGATGAGACTCAACCCTACTTCATTCAGGTCACTGAGACACTGTCAGAGCTTCCACCAGAAGAGCTACTTCGGGAAGGAGATGAGGTAGACAGCATAAAGACTCCAACAGCTTTACCAGAAGTACTGGAGGAGCGTTCAGAAGTGGAAAGCATGGAGGAAACGTATTTAATATCACTTGAGGAGAGTTTGGATATAGATCTAGTAGAACTGGTCTGTAGAGAGGTGACTGAGGAAAAGTCAGCGAAGGAGAGTAGCTTGATAGATGTTGAGCAAACACAAGAAGAAAAACTTTCAGGATCTGAAGAAGAAAAGGAAATCTCACAGGAAATTGAGGAAAAAGAGATTAACACCTTTGAGGTCCAGGAGTTGAAGGAAGAAGGGAGTTTACCTGATGTGGCTGAGGAAGAGACAGCAGGTGAGGTGTCTGATGAAGAGAGAGAATTTTGTGAAATTGAACCTTTTGTGAATGAGGACATTTTGGAAAAGGTGAAAACTTTAGATGCTGGTGAGATAACTGAGGTTCTGGACGTGTCTAAAATATCTGAGGGCGAGCAAGAGTCTGAGGCTTTTGGAGAGGTTGCAGGGTCAAACTTATCTGACATAGAGCCCATTGAGGATGAAGTGGATATGGGAGGAGACACATCTAAGGGGGGTGAAGAAGATCTAGAAGGGGATGGAGTTCAACTGGATGCAGTAGACTCAGAAGTGGCAAAAGCTTTAGAGGAAGTAGTAGATATTGTAAAGGATGAATCTATAGAGGGTCTAGTGGATCCAGGAAGAAGTTGTGAGTTACAAGATGTATTACATACAGGTAAGGATGAAGATTTAGAAAATCTAAATGAAGTTAGACCTTTTGATACCGCAGTCAATAAAGGTGAGGAGGTTTTAGAACAGGTGGAAACTTTGGAAAAGGAGGAGGTATCTTTGAGCATAGAAGATCCAGTGGAGGTTCAAGTCTCTAGGGAGTGTGATGTGTCAGGGAAAAAGGATTCTGTGGAAATTGTAGACCCAGAAAAGGAGGAATGTTCTGAAGAAATTAAGGCTGTGGAGGCCACACAGGAGATGACAGATGTTTCTCTGGAACTAGAGAAAACAGAGGAATCGAGATCATTAAGTCGTCTCAGCAAAGGTAGCAGTAGAGCCAGGTCAGATGATCTTACAATATGAAGAAGAAACTTGACATAGAACAATTCCCAAGTGCCACATTATCAGGTGAATCATTGCACGTGCATGTTTTCTTGATCAGGGTTTTTTTTTCATGAAATGCCCAAAGTATGATCATCCCCTTGCAGAGGAATCTCATACTGGATGTATATACTTTAGGTATAAAAACCCATTTATATTGTATGAGAAAAAATATTAGGAATATCACTGTGACCACCTAGGAGTTCTGAATACAAATTTATTGTATCCAGAAATGTATTATCTAGTAGTATTCTAGATGATACAAAATTAATCTAAAAAGAAAGCCAAAGGTACAAAAAAATCAAGAACAATTAATAATTTGTATATTATGGAAATAAAAAATTACAATCTTCATTCTAAAAGTAGTAGCTTATTTCTCACAGTGGAAAATATTTTTCAGTGAAAGGACATACTTTTCAAACACAATTTAAATATCCTTTTTTTAATCTTGCTTTTCAGAAAGACCCTTCGTTTATTTATTCCACTTATACTGTAAATCAAATGCAAGATAATAATAGAGAGTGGCATTCAGAATTTCTATCTGTCTATTGCTTTGACTATTTATGTTAATCTATACATTTGCCTATTATTGTTTTATGATTATCCTGGGCCATAATAATTGTGTTGTTGTTAATATCTCTTATCTACAATCAATTTGTTTACAGCATTTACATTCCTTTCCAGTAACATCTGAAATGCTGACACAAAGATCATTAAAAAGACAGAATATTGTAAATGAGAACTGGTAGGGTTTGAATGCAGGTAACAAGACTAATACTTATATGGACTGTATCACCAAAAAAAATACCTGTTTTTTTTTTTTTTTTTTTTTGAAGATGCTAAATAAAGATAGCACACTGACTGATGACCACTTGTGCTGTTTGTATTCCTATAAATATGACATCAACTACTTTTTTTCAAAGTGCAATAAAACTGTATTTGCAGAAAAAATATAAACATAGTGACATTTTATAAAAACTACATTTGTGACATCTAGTGGTCATGCACTGAAAGAATAACAACCTAAAGAAAATTACAGTACAAACTCAGGAGAATTGAAAGTTGAAGTTGAAACGTAAAAAATCTCAAAGCAACCCTTCTTCAAACCAAAACAAAACAGGAAAAAGAACATGAAATGTGTCAAAATATTTTTTTAGTATGAGTGTGACATTGTGGGTGTTTGCAACTTCAGACACATATTTTGCAACCTTGACACAAACAGGTCCATCATACATTTGCAAAGTGTGTCTACTGTGCGCTGACATATTAGTTATACAGTGATGCCAAGGTGAGGATTTGATAATTAGGTCTTTCAAAAGATGCAGTTCAACTGATGATTGTCAACCTAGAAATGGAAAGAAAATATAGTCACTGAAAACAACCTTCTACTGTTATTTTTCCTTTCCCATGCTTTCTTCGGTTCTCTTTCCAGATGATGAAATGTTTCCATATGAAGGAAGAATTTCAACTCTCCCTTTCTTGTAAATGCAGCTTCTTATGCTTACATGAAGTGTGAAATTACCTATAATAAATTGTCCGCAATTATATAACATTTCAAGAGATAAGGCTGATTGTCACCAAGCCAGCAGAGGGAGCCCTTACCTCTGGATGACCTGTGTTCACTCCCTCTGCTGCTACTTCCTGTTTTGAGACTAGAAATTCTGAAGCGGGCCCCTCACTTGCAGGTTGCATTGTTTGTTTGTTCATGGTTAGTCTAGCCTTGTGTTTCCCTTGTCGTAGATTCTTTGGTTTTGACCCTGCCTGTCTTTAATCTCTTTGATCGTTTGCTGCCTGACCCGACCTCTGCCTGTTTTTGAATTCTGTTGTTGCCTTGCCTCTTATACTCCTGTTTGCTGTGATTCGACGCCTGCCTCCTTTGACCATGCCTTCATCCAATAAAAGCCTGCGAATGGATCCGCACGCCTCAGACCCCTCAATCGTTACACTGATTCACTATTTGTCGTTTTGAATGCATTCAATTTTTTATCAGTAAAATTAGCTAAGATGAACCAAAGGTCTAAATACAGATGCTCCCTAATTGGTCATCTTGTTTCATTTCATATAAATGAACATTTATGATCTTAAAACACATGATAAATTATAATACATTTGAAAATCTATGATAATTTAACAGGTGAACATTTTTTTTAAACTCCATTTTTTTACATGAGATCTTAAATCACTATTACCTTGCCTAAGATGTTCTTGTATTTTGACATCAAACATTTCTGCTCTTTAGACCATCTGAAAAATAAAACCTTTACATTCCTCTAAATTCAAGTCATCAACCACCCTAAAAGATTGGGATTGTCCAGAAACCTGAAATATCAAACAGAAGAAAGATGTACTCATTCACTGTCTAGACAAGAATGGCAATGTAGATAATCTCTCAACTGCTCATAACAGATCTATGTCAGGACAGAGATGACAAGAATAAAAGGTTATCAGCAGAAACAATAGTCTACCTTTGTGGTGACTCTGTTCAACTCTATTACAAGTTCTATTATAAAGTTGAACGTGTCCAAGGTGTTTTGCTTCTGTGTGGATACAAAGACATAGACACATGTGTATAGATGTCATTCAAAACAATTTTTTTTTTTACAAGCCACAAAGTTTGTGAAAGAAATCTTCCCAAACAGCTGCAGTTTTATTTTTTAATGTTAATGAAATGCAACATTTTTCTTAGCTTCTTGTGTGTTCAGAATGAAATGTGTGTCAAATTACTAATTATCCATGACCATGAAAACAGTAAGAAAAGGCTACTTTAAGCTTGCAATCTTCCTACTTCCTTGTAGGTCAGACTAGGGATTAAAATGCAATTTAAAAACTGTATATCTTTGTTGCTTCATCACAAGAATAGATAATCTCTTCCTTATGTCACATACAGTTTCCTGGCTTTTAGAAATGATGCTGCATATTTTAAATTAAGGCAAACACTTTGTAAATATAGTCAAATAAGTTTTTCTGCCTATTTTTTTTAAACTACATATGAATAAAAACATTTCTATTAAATTTTCTAGTAAATTTAATTTAATTCTCTCCATGTTAATCTTGTCTCGAGGTAATGCCAAACACTATAGCATCTCGATCTAGATCAGCCCCAAAAAGAGAAACTGAAAGTACCAAATTGTTGTAAACAACCAGGCCAAAAGACCACATATATAAAGGAAACAAAAAAAACACATCGTGCACTGGTACTATATTTTTCACATATTTATTTCTGTGTAGTCTGTCAAACTGCTAGCTGTAAATTAGTAAGTGCATAAATTCTCAGTATACCTGAGTTTAGCATGACTGTGGGTGTAATGCAACACTTCTTTGACCTCAATGCATACACAAACACATTATTGGTTTACAAGTATAGAAGAGTAGATAATACTTTATTTTGATGGTCCCTTATGAACATTCTGTTGATAGTTAGAAACTTTGCACCTATCTGTCAACTAACTTCCATTAGACTGTCTGAAAATGATGTGTTAACTCTTTATGGTGATGATCTACCAATAGACATTTACTGACCATACGTAACTTTCCAAGAACATGTCCACCTATTCTAACTCTAACCCTACCAGTCTACTAATATTCTAATGAAAGTTAGTTGACATGTAGGTGCAAAGTAATTTATTGTGAACATAATGCTCATAAGGGACTATCTGCATAAAGTGAAACCAAAGAGCAATACATTGTTTACAGGAAACCAAGCATGATTCAAAAAGTGTATGAACAAAAACAAATTCATGCATCCACATTTGGCTTTTCTTTTATGTGCATTTGCACTATGCACCAGTATGTTGTCTGCATATTTCTACACCTAAAACATTCTATTTTGTGAAAAAGTCTTTGCACAAAACTGTAAAAACAAAAAGAAGAATAAGCCTCATTATAATGAGTTTAATGAGTCTCTAAAATTATTTTCTCCGTTAATTTCTCTGGTAATATTTATTACATTGTACACAGCATAGTTTATATACAACAGTTTTTCCTGTAAATGGTACCAGTACACGTGAGCCTAAAAATAAAATAAGAACGTGTGTCATTAGAATAAAGTTTGGAGACATGGTCTAGAATTTTCTCAACAAGATCATACTGAATATTTTTTTCCAAAAAAGTTTCCCTTCTTGGTTTGTTTGTGTTTCATTAGGAATCTCTTAATCTTTCAGTTTTTTTGGAAATGCACAACTTCCGTATGTCTACAAAAGAGACAACCCACACATGAAAATTAAAATTTTGTCTATGATGATTTTGCATTTCCTATAAAAAAGTTGCAGGCTCCCTGGCATTTTATTGTCTGACCATATATAATGTTTACCTGTACAAACAGATCTATTTCACCTTGTCTTTGTGGTTCCTGTACTTTAACAGCGAAGACATTAGCTCTTCAGACCATTTGACAATAAAAACTTCACGTTCATCCAAACTCAAATCATCAATCATATGTGTAAGCTTGGGAATTTCCAAAAACCTGAAACAGAAACAAGAATCACTCAAAGAGTTTCTACACAAGAAAAAGAATGATTCAGACTATCTCTTGCTCAGTCACAGTTTAGGCATGTATAGACAGAGATAGTTGTTTTGTTTCTGTGTGGTTGTAAAAACATGGAAATAAATTCTTAAGTGACAAGCCTTAGCATGTCCTTCAAGACAAAGCAGAGTGAATTTGTAGGCTCATTTAGAAAATAGCGACAAGCCTACATAAAATGCTCTCCTTTGAACCTAATGTAACCCTTATCTTCTTAAGCTGTTAGAAAATTTGAAAAGTGACCAATATCATGGGGATATTCAAGGGGATTTTTATTGTGTTAGAATGCAATTTAAAAAATGGGCATGAGTTTAAATATTGCATTGTATACACTGTACATGTGTTTTTACAGGATCGAGTCAGCTATGGCAGAAACTCTCCTGAACTGAAGCAGGATAAGCTCACCACAGATCCGGCATCTCTAGCTCTATGCACAGTGTGTGATGTTGTTGAAACTTGTTTGAAATGAGGAGGAAACATATAAGATACTAGAGACCACCAGATACTCTAGCTAAGGGGAAGTCTTTTGAAAAAGTTTCAGATTCAGAAAACTCAAGAAGTCTTCACGTAACCTAATTTTTGTCTAAAATATTTGAGCTGGTTAAAGAGATTAGATTTTTTCCTTTCTCCGGGAAGTCTCCAATTAAACTTAACTTCATTTACATGCACAACAAAAAGGACTGTATAAAAACTTTTTTCATGCTAAGGCAACAAAAAATGTTGGACTAATGTTACATTTGTTAAAAAGAAAGTGTGAGATATTCTGTTCTTCGATTAGAAAGAACTGCAGCTATTCCAGAGTGAACATGTTCACTCTCAAAGTTTATTGATTGGTGTGGATATGTACAAAACGTAGGGTGTGATTTGAAATTATCAACACACAACAATACCACACAATAGAAAACAGACTTAACAGAAATAAACAAAGCCAGGGAAACTCTGTATTACTCCGCTATTCTAGATGCTGGCGAACTGAAACTTTTTCTCGCCTGTACTAGTCCGGAAAGGTTCGACTCGCGCAAGCGTGCAGAAGGGAATTTTGTACAGAAAGTATTGATCTTTATACTAAATATCTTGCACTTAAGTCTTTAGAAATTGTTCTGCGCATACAACACTGCCAATGAAGATACTTCCAAGTCCACTTTTGCTATTTTAACGCCGGGCTCTATTGTCTAAAACCGTTTTGAAATTTACGTTTTTGCATTTACAATATGAAAAAGGTTTTACTGAAGGTTTATCTGAAGATAAAGCTCATATCTCAGTGTGTTATGGTGTGGTTGCACAATCACTTTTAACAGTCTTTAATATTCCAATAATAAGACAGACAGACATATACATAAACAAGACCAAACAATTTAACATGAAACTAACAGGAACTTATACAGGAGAAAGGAAATTACTTAATTAACTAGACACACCTGATCACAATGAGACAATCAACTGAGGACAGAAACTTGGGCAAAAAAACAACAACAAACAGTCCTAGCATGTGACACAGTGAGACATATAAAAGTTTGACCTCATGTGCTGTTTTTTTCAGCAGAGAGACTTGTCCCGTGGTCTACTTTATGAACATCCCTTGGGTAAACAACAACTTTCCAATGACAATGAGTGTGATGTGTGTGCTCATTTCTTTTATTAGTTTTCTTAGTTGTTAAATTGTGGCTATTTTATTCATTCGTTTCTTAAGTCATTGCAACATATTCCCACACTTACTATATTTAGATACAATCTTAGCATCTTAGCAATATCTTTTAGAGAAACAGGCTATAGATACTCATATCATAGTTATGTTTTTAGATGTAAAATAAGCCTGAAAGTATGAGTAATAGCTGGGGGTGACTCACTCTTGACGTACACTGAGAACTGATCAGTCCCAAGATCAATAAGGGAGTTTTATAGAATATCCTGGAATTTTGAAAAACATCATAGCCTCTCTTTTCAATGAAACCCTTTGTCTCTCCCTACAAGGAACCAGGAACAGGGAAGTCTGGGCTTTAAATGAATTGTGTTTAAAAAAACCCTGTAATTAGTTTTATAGTATTTTACTCACATGGAGTAAAGCTAAGACTGACCAAGCGTGAGATGTTCTAGAAGGAAGTGTAATACGTCAGGGCGACTGATCAGTGCCGAAGGAGTTAGGATAGACCCAAAAGATCTGGATGCTGTGTGAGCACATTTATTATAACGTCCACACATAGTATTCAAATTGGGATCTTTAATATTTGCTTGTTTAAAATGCTTCTCTTCTGCTCAGTAAGGCTGCATTCATTTGCAAAATGGTCAATGAAGTGACGCCAACATTTTTAATGTCAATGTACTTTTTTAGTTAAAAATAGGTTTAAATGGATTGCATTGCATCATATACCGATTTGTTAAAGACTCACATAAGCATCAAGCAGGCTTGTAACTTTCTATCAAATATGTGTATGTATATATATGTATATAAACATTTTATTGGCTGGTATGGGTATCAATTTTGGGCTTCAGAAAAACATTGAATATTATGTTATTTCTACAAGTGTTTATTTTGATTATACATTTCACAGGAAGCTAGCTTGTTTTGTTCAGGTGACTAATTCTGTGCTTGTAAATTCTGATTGAACTTCAGAAGATCATGTGGTGCGACCAAATATCATGTACTGCAACGAGTAACGTAAAGTGTTTCTTGAAAGAGTACTACACAGAATTCCAATTAAGTAGAGTTTAATTGCAACAAAAACAGCAGTCAAAAAGCACACATACTTTAGTTATTTTAAGGATGAACAAAAATTATTAAACAGAAAAGGCTGAAACACAATTAGGCAGAACAGAAACAGGTGGGCAGACATGGGTGGAAACTCATTGGTAAACAAAATAAGAAAAAACAGGAACATAGGAGAAAATGAAACCAAAACCAACAAAAACTGTAACACAAATACAGAAGTTTTCCATTTGAGATATATGTCCCAGATTGGCAGTTTTCTGTGCATTTATATTCAATTATGATTTATATGTGTAATTTACTTTAGTGTCATTTGGAATAGATTTTTATGCAATTTGGGTAATTTTTTATGTTCAATCCTTGTACAATGTAATAAAATTGCAAATAATTTACAGCATGTAATTTTTGACAGGTAATTTTACATTTATCAGTAATTTATTAATAACTTTTGTAATCTATTTTACTAGATTCAACTGCCAAGCAAAGTAAAATAAATGCTCGCCATAGGAAGCACGTTAATTCTGACCCTGCGGTCAAGCTCAATCGCCAGATGTAATTTTCTAATGTAAGGATAATTTTTTATGATTTCATTTAAGAACCTGAACCAGCAACCATATGCTACTCTAATTATAGATAGCTATTTACAATCAGATGTTGATTTGGCAGCCCCAGAGCCACCTCACTGGCATATGACACAGGTGCATTTTCTACTTAACACTCTTTAAAATAAGAAAAAAATACTGCGCCATTGACTTTTGACCAGGTTTGAGTTGGTCTGTGGCGCAGTCTATTTTAAGTTTCTCAAAATAGAAATGTGCCATCAATACGCCTGAACGCAACTTTTTTTTTTAGACCAGCACACCCACAAATGGTCTCAGATACATTTGCTAGTTAAATTACGTGGCCGATCTGGACTGGAAAATGAGAACTGCCTCGGAGTGAAACGAGCACACATGCTTGCACTGCGTCTTGCATCAGAGCCCTTAGAGGGCCCATATTTTTTTTTATTTTTTGTGGTTTATATTTAGAAATGTATTTAATGATGAAATAACCAATGCTGTGTCTGTCTCAACAGTGCCAAACATTGGGTAAATCTTTTCTGTCCCACTAAATTCTGTCTTAAAGGTGTAGATATGTTGTCTTTTCTGTACATCATAGAAGGATACATGGCCCTCTTCTATGTCAAGATAAACTCCTATTTTACATGGTTTCAGCATATTGAGTTTAGTGACGGGTTCAGTCAAAGCTATTAAAGTTCCCAGCTGCAGACGCAGATTCCAGTATCCTGCTTTTGTATTCATTGTGACATACCCATGCCGAGGGGCAGATTCCTTCACCACTCCCACACGCCACTCACATTTGCCCTTTACATCGACCTCCCAGTAATGTCTACCTGCATTATAACCCTCCTTAGCTTGGACACAAGTCCAACCATCAAATTTACATCGCTCTCTTTGAAACCCTCTCCAGTAATCCAGACCTGTGTGTTTTTTTGCTATTAAATATTTCCCATCTTCAGAGACTTGGAGGTCCGGGTTGGCTGTGTTTGGATCCAGAATGACATCAGCTTGAGAAACAGAAGAAAGAAAGTTGAATAATAGTGCTAGAAAACCTTTAACCTGTATAGAAAATTCATATTGTTTTACATTTATTATGAAAAAAAAACTGTTATATCAGATTAGTTGTACCTTTTAATTTTGTAATCCAATTCCAAACTGCAAAAATGAAAGTAACAGTGACAAAAAGAACCTAACAAGAAGTTTATGCCAAATTTTATAGAGTGATTAAATAATTTAAACTATGGTTTTATAAAATATCTGACAGTACCTGCGTTAGGAATGTGCAGTCCAGCTACAGACAAGACCGGAAAGACCAGAAAACTTTGTAAAGTTTTGCAAGTAATACAAAATTTATATGTAAGTCAAGTTTCTTAAGGTAGTTCATATTTTGCTCAAAAATCCTATTGCAATAAAAACTCACCTGAATTTTTTGAGCCCTGTTTATTCTTCACCCACTGTTTAGGAGCTGAATTCTTCAATTCAAAAGAGAAATATTTTATTGGGACAACTTAAATAAATAGTTTCTAAAGTTTCTATATTTAATATATTGGTTTAAAAGACAATGGACCACCGTCTCAATTATATAGCCAGTTTGATCAGTTTTTTTACATAATTCACCTCAGAGCTTTTTGACTGCAGCACAGTCCACATCATCCAGTCCATTACTGGAAGTATGCTGGATTCTCGCTTTTTCCACTGTCCGTGAAGATCCCTCAGAGTTTCTTCACATTCACCCTCCAGACATACTGAATTCTAGACAAAAACATGTTTACGAGATTCCTTTTTTAGATACGCCATGTCTGAGACAGTATGTCTTCATCTGATCTCTTTACAGTACCTGTTTCATTTTTTTTAGCTTCCAAGACCAGTTGCACAACATTTTTTTGGCTCTCTTTACTTTCATTTCTCTGTCCCAAACATTCTCTGAAAAGGTTTGTGGTGTCTGTTGTAAGAAGAAAAACATAAGCAAAAACTGAGAGTAGCATAAAGGGCCAAAAGTCCAAGAGCGAATGAGCTGTTTTTATTTATTAACTTAAACTTGTTACAACAAATTTAGTACAAATTTAAAACCAATATAAGAAAAACCATCTAGAATCAGTTTGAAAAGGTAGATCTATGGGAAAATGGTGACCTACAAGAAAAATGGTATGTATTTGTATTGGTATGTATTATGGTTCAAAAGTAATTAGCAGAAATATGAGTACAAATGTAGGCTGTTGGTGATAGAGATACTAGAGACAATTGGGAAAATGAAAGTTTGCATTTCACAGTTTAAAAAAACCACACCAACCTGTTCTTCCTCTATTTCTTTTGTTTGCAAGTGCTCAAGCTCTTCTGCCCACTGCAAAAAATAATACTGCTGTTCCTCCTTGGATCCTTTATTTCTCAACTTCCCTGACATCAAGCGGCATTTCTTTCTCTGTTGGTGCAGTTCACAGGTTTTGGTTAATCTTCTTTTTTTTTAATTCTCTTAAACTCTAAACTCATACAGTTAAACTTGTAATAATGTCTCACATCTACCTGTATCACTCTGTCCAGTTCAGCAGCCAGCTCTCTGATGAGTTGCTTTGACTCATCAACAGTTAAGGTGTCTTTCTGCTCAGTACTTTTGCAGGCACATTTTTTTAAACTCTGTATAAATTTTACATTCATATTTAGTGCATGGTGATTCAATTTCATTCATGATACTCCACATATATTATATATAGGATTCATGCTTTTACCTTTAGACAGGCTTTCCCAAATGTTTTGAATATTTCCACAGAGTCCTGTGAGAAAAAAACCTGAGAATTCCAAAAAAACAAAATTTCATTTCCTCGAAAACATGCCCTGAAACTAGCAAGAATATCTGTCTTTTTAATATTTAGCTATTTATTTATAAGCTATTAATAGTATTTTCCTAAATACCTGCTGTTGCTCGTCCCTTAGATTTGGCTTCACAAATGGGTAAGAAACTGTAAATAGCACGTTCTTTACGTGTGGCCCCGGGAGACTGCGTGCACTGAGGGCAATGGTTTGTTCTGCAAATATAGTCAGAGTCTCTCTGAATTTAACTACACAACATACAAAAACTGACAGTTTAAAATATTTGCCACACTACCACAAATCTCTTATACAAAGAATATTTAGCTCTATGATAAAGACATAAAAGTTAAATTAAAAAAAACATACCAGCTGCAACTGCCATATTCGTTGTAAACAACAGTCCAGTACCAGCGCTTGTAGCGCTTCTGAGAGAAGAAAAGGAAACGGTCGGTTTACACGAATGAAATGAAAGCAGGAAGTGTTGGGTGTGTAACGCCTCTGCTGTTAAATGCCACACACAGTTACTGCGACACTTGTTTAACTGAAAGATTAGCATACAACTGATCGTTTGGAGGACAGCTACAATAAAGGCACATTTCTCAAAATTTCTCCCAGATTACTTGTTGACATTCAGTGACAGTAGACCTGCACGTCTCTCTTGAATAAATACGTTTTTAAGTGTTACGTTTTTTATGTGTATGATGATTTTGTGTTTTCATAAATGTTTGCACACATCCTCTGAAGCAGATCGATGGGTTTTGCAAAGAAAAATATTTATAGTTTTAAAATTATAATGTAATTGACTGAGAGCCAAGACCTCATACGTTTGTACGTTGACGTATATATATATATATATATATATATATATATATATATATATATATATATATATATATATATATATATATATATATACACTATGTTTGGTGGGTCGCCTGATCTCTATTAAACCCTAGAAAGTCAACAGTTGCAGTGTGTTATTAGACCATATGGGATGATCACATCAGAGCTCAATTAACATTAGGCAAGCCAGAAGAGGGAGCTTTTACCTCTGCATGGACTACTACTTCCTGTTTGTGGACTATATAGTCTGAAGCAGGCCTTTCCCTGGCATGTAGCGTTAAAATTAGTATAGTCCTTGTTTGTTTTGTGGATATTCTCTGGACTTTACTCTGCCTTGTTTCTGGGTTTTGTTGTTGCTTTCCCTCTGATATTCCTGTTTGCTGTGTTTTGATGTCTGCCTGCTCTGACCATGGCCTTTGGTAAATAAAAGCCTGGGAATGGATCTCCTCATTCATAAAATCCATCCAGCTGTTATGACAGTGACATCTTTTACATTAATGAAAGAATGTATAAACTAATGGATCTTTAAAATCGTCATGAAATCATGACGTCACCGCACCTTGCCATTTGCTGTTGTACACATCTTTGGGCAATAAATAATTAGTTCATCACATAGGTAAAACATTACATTCGTGAAGCGTTCAAAATCTAATAAACTGTGGTAATGTGTTAAGATTATTTGTCCTTTTGATTTTTGTTCATTGAACAGAACATCTCTCACAGACGTCTGGAAAACATTTTCAACCACAGTATTGGATATGTCCTCTACATCTCTGTTTGAGATTAGAGCTACATTCGTGGCAAAACAAATCCTTACCAATAATATAATTTAGGGCACAAAAGGTAGCTGTCATTAATAAGATTAGAAATTGGAAATATTACAACAGAAAATGCAAATAATAACTACTACACCTACTTGTTGGATTGATATAACAGTACGTTAGTTGACAGCAGTGAAAATTTAAATTTTGTCCATGTTCTTGTTTAGTTTTGAGCTGTATAACATTACAGTGTGTGTGTGTATGTGTATATGTATAGATAGATAGATAGATAGATAGATACATACATACATAGATAAATAGATAGATCAGCGTTTTATATAATTAAATTATAATATTTTTTAATAATAAAAACTCTTGATACTCTTGATATAAAGAGAGTGTAGAGTGTAAATGGTCCGTTTAAGCGACAGGTGGCGGTAGGAAGTCCGTGAAACACCGTAAAGCTACAAGAAGAAGAAGAAACTCCAAAAACCACGGAAGTAGACGTGATGAACTGTTTTGCTTGTTTTTTATTCCAGAGAACATCTGTTATAATTTCTGTAATGACAGAACAGGACGAATTATCGATGTATTTAAAATATGCTAAAGATGCATCTAGATCAAGCACACATCTTCAACCAGTCTTTGTTAATTCGCTGAGGATTCAGTCTCATATGTTAACAGCTAACCATTGACTGTGAGTGTTTTCACGTTTTAGGTGTCATTCGTGTAAATGATACTCAGTGTTAATGTACTTTCATAATTAATTTATTTCGTTCGTCAATTAAAACAAATCTTTATTGTCACATCACCGTAGCCTGAAATGGTGGATGGATATTTAGCAGCAGTTACCGTGCTGTAGTAAAGTTTTCAACCACAATATACTGCACTCTTTATATAATATGACTGTTTTGTCCAGAGGTTCATCCCTGCTTTTGAAGAACAGAGCACTGAAGACTTCACCTCACCATGGGCCACAGGAAGAGAGGTCACACACATTCACCTAAAACCCCTTCATCTTTGGACCCGTCCCGGCCCACTGATCGCGAGCAGGGCATGAAGCACAGGATATGTATGGTGTCAGACTTCTTCTACCCAAACATTTTTGCTATTTTATCAACAGGAAAGAGGTCTGTGCGCATAGTCAAAGTTAGTTGTCCCGATTCTCTTAAGTAATGGGTGTTTTTTGGGCGTAACGTTTAATAAACCAATCAGAGTGTCGTCTCCCATTCCCTTTAAATGGAAGTTGTGCTTGCACCATGGCAGATAGCTATTTACAATCAGATGTTGATTTGGCAGCCCCAGAGCCACCTCACTGGCATATGACACTGGCATATGGTGCATTTTCTACTTAACACTCTTTAAAATAACAAAAAAAAATACTGCATTTGCTAATACATTTGCTAGTTAAATTACGTGGCGGAGCTGGACTGGAAAATGAGAACTGCGTCTTGCACCAGGTGCATGATAGAGCCCTTAGAGGGCCCATATTTTTTATTTTTTGTGGTTTATATTAAGACATGTATTTAATGATGAAATAACCAATGCTGTGTCTGTCTCAACAGTGCCAAACATTGGGTAAATCTTTTCTGTCCCACTAAATTCTGTATTAAAGGTGTAGATATGTCTCCTTTTCTGTACATCATAGAAGGATACATGGCCCTCTTCTATGTCAAGATAAACTCCTATTTTACATGGTTTCAGCATATTGAGTTTAGTGACGGGTTCAGTCAAAGCTATTAAAGTTCCCAGCTGCAGACGCAGATTCCAGTATCCTGCTTTTGTGTTCATTGAGATAAAGCCATGCTGAGGGGCAGATTCCTTCACCACTCCCACACGCCACTCACATTTGCCCTTTACATCGACCTCCCAGTAATGTCTACCTGCATTATAACCCTCCTTAGCTTGGACACAAGTCCAACCATCAAATTTACATCGCTTTCTTTGAAACCCTCTCCAGTAATCCAGACCTGTGTATTTTTTTGCTATTAAATATTTTCCATCTTCAGAGACTTGGAGGTCCGGGTTGGCTGTGTTTGGATCCAGAATGACATCAGCTTGAGAAACAGAAGAAAGAAAGTTGAATAATAGTGCTAGAAAACCTTTAACCTTTATAGAAAATTCATATTGTTTTACATTTATTATGAAAAAAACAGTTATATCAGATTAGTTACCTTTTAATTTTGTAATCCAATTCCAAACTGCAAAAATGAAAGTAACAGTGGTATATTAACCTAACAAGAAGCTTATGCCAAATTTTATAGAGTGATTAAATAAATTAAACTATGGTTTTAGAAAATATCTGACAGTACCTGCGTTAGGAATCTGCAGTCCAGCTACAGACAAGACAGGAAAGACCAGAAAACTTTTTAACATTTTGCAAGTAATACAAAATTTATATGCAAGTCAAGTTTCTTAAGGTAGTTCATATTTTGCTGGAAAATCCAAAGCAATGAACAACATCTTATTGCAATAAAACCTCACCTGGATTTTTTGAGCCCTGTTTATTCTTCACCCACTGTTTAGGAGCTGAATTCTTCAATTCAAAAGAGAAATATTTTATTGGGACAATTTAAATAGTTTTTAAAGTTTCTATATTTAATATATTGGTTTAAAAGACAATGGACAACTGTCCCAATTATATAGCCATGTTTTATTTTACTTTCTTTCCATTATTTGATCAGCTTTTACATAATTCACCTCAGAGCTTTTTGACTGCAGCACAGTCCACATCATCCAGTCCATTACTGGAAGTATGCTGGATTCTCGCTTTTTCCACTGTCCGTGAAGATCCCTCAGAGTTTCTTCACATTCACCCTCCAGACATACTGAATTCTAGACAAAAACATGTTTACGAGATTCCTTTTTTAGATACGCCATGTCTGAGACAGTATGTCTTCATCTGATCTCTTTACAGTACCTGTTTCATTTTTTTTAGCTTCCAAGACCAGTTGCACAACATTTTTTTGGCTCTCTTTACTTTCATTTCTCTGTCCCAAACATTCTCTGAAAAGGTTTGTGGTGTCTGTTGTAAGAAGAAAAACATAAGCAAAAACTGAGAGTAGCATAAAGGGCCAAAAGTCCAAGAGTGAATGATATGTTTTTATTTATTAACTTAAACTTGTTACAACAAATTTACTACAAATTTATAAACAATATAAGAAAAACCATCTAGAATCAGTTTGAAAAGGTAGATCTATGGGAAAATGGTGACCTACAAGAAAAATGGTATGTATTTGTATTGGTATGTATTATGGTTCAAAAGTAATTAGCAGAAATATGAGTACAAATGTAGGCTGTTGGTGATAGAGATACTAGAGACAATTGGAAAAACAAAAGTTTGCATTTCACAGTTTAAAAAAAACCACACCAACCTGTTCTTCCTTGTTCCTTGTTTGCAAGTGCTCAAGCTCTTCTGCCCACTGCAAAAAATAATACTGCTGTTCCTCCTTGGATCCTTTATTTCTCAACTTCCCTGACATCAAGCAGCATTTCTTTCTCTGTTGGTGCAGTTCACAGGTTTTGGTTAATCTTCTTTTTTTTTAATTCTCTTAAACTCTAAACTCATACAGTTAAACTTGTAATAATGTCTCACATCTACCTGTATCACTCTGTCCAGTTCAGCAGCCAGCTCTCTGATGAGTTGCTTTGACTCATCAACAGTTAAGGTGTCTTTCTGCTCAGTACTTTTGCGGGTACGTTTTTTAAAACTCTGTATACATTTTACATTCATATTTAGTGCATGGTGATTCAATTTCATTCATGATACTCCACATATATTATATATAGGATTCATGCTTTTACCTTTAGACAGGCTTTCCCAAATGTTATGAATATTTCCACAGAGTCCTGTGAGAAAAAAACAGAATTCCAAAAAAAAAATAATTTAATTTCCTTAAAAACATGCCCTGAAACTAGCAAGAATATCTGTCTTTTTAATATTTAGCTATTTATGTATAAGCTATTAATAGTATTTTCCTAAATACCTGCTGTTGCTCGTCCCTTAGATCTGGCTTCACAAATGGGTAAGAATTTGTAAATCTCACTTTCTTTACGTGTGGCCCCGGGAGACTGCCTGCACTGAAGGCAATGGTTTGTTCTGCAAATATAGTCAGAGTCTCTCTGAATTTAACTACACAACATACAAAAACTGACAGTTTAAAATATTTGCCACACTACCACAAATCTCTTATACAAAGAATATTTAGCTCTATGATAAAGACATAAAAGTTAAATAAAAAAAAAACATACCAGCTGCAACTGCCATATTCGTTGTAAACAACAGTCCAGTACCAGCGCTTGTAGCGCTTCTGAGAGAAGAAAAGGAAACGGTCGGTTTACACGAATGAAATGAAAGCAGGAAGTGTTGGGTGTGTAACGCCTCTGCTGTTAAATGCCACACACAGTTACTGCGACACTTGTTTAACTGAAAGATTAGCATACAACTGATCCTTTGGAGGACAGCTACAATAAAGGCTCGTTTCTCAGATTACTTTTTGACATTCAGTGACAGTAGACCTGCACGTCTCTCTTGAATAAATACGTTTTAAGTTTTATGTTTATGATGATTTTGTGTTTTCATAAATGTTTGCACACATCCTCTGAAGCAGATCAATGGGTTTTGCCAACAAATATATGTATAGTTTTAAAATTATAACTGTTAGATTTGAACACACTCTCCCCCTTAGACTCTTTCTGTCTGATCTTTCTCCCTCCTCCTAGACGTGATTGTCTTTTTATCTCCTCTAGTGTTCTGTAGTATGTATGATCTATCCATCCTTCTACATGTTAGAAGGGTTCAGTCGGTCATTGGTTTGTGCGCTGCTCTGGGTCGAGGGGTGAAGGAGTTTGCTGTACACTTTTGATACTTGACAAGAAGAAGTGTTTTTCAGTGTCCAAAAGTATTCCTTATATGTTCATCATTTCCTTTATCTTATACAAGTACATATCTTTTGGCATGGATACAACCCGCGTCATCTTTTGTTTCATTGTCTAGAGGGGTAAAACTCCCTTCTGAAAATGCCTATATAAATCATTGTATTCTGGAAAAAACTTTGGAGTAAGGAAATATACGTCTCTGTGTGTCTTCTTGCTCCCCGGCCATTACAGCCTATGAGATCGAGAATTCGTCTAGAGGTATTCTACGAGAACAACGGGACCTTAAACTATATTATTATTTAACAATAATGTAATTGACTGACTGAGCGCCAATTCAATTTCAATTTCAATTTCAAAAAACTTTATTTGTCCCCAAGGGGCAATTTTAAGACATATTGAGCAGCACTATAGAATACATTTTAAATACAAATAAATACACAATACAGTTTATGAATTAATTACAAACAAAATTACATTTTAGAGTTTAAAAGCAAAATAGATTTGGGAACAAAAGTAGCCCTCCTTCTCTGAGTTCTACAAACAGGACAACGTAATCGCCGCCCAGATGGAAGCCATTCAAATACTGGATGGAGAATATGTGAGGGATCCTTAATGATCTTATTTGCTAGCCTAAATATCTGCCGATCATATATACATGAGAGGGATCTAACAGGCAGGCCAATTATTCTAGAGCACACCGTAACAACACTCTGCAGCTGATTTCTGTTCTGTACACTAATAGAAGAAAACCAACAAGACAAAGAAAAAGTGACAATGCTCTCTATAAAAGAATAGTAAAAAGTCAGCATAATGTCTTTACAGACTCCAAATGAGCCAAGTTTCCTAAGGAGATACTGACGTTGATGGCACCTCCTAAGAATGTCCTCTGTATTGGTTGAAAATTTCAGTTGATTATCAAAAATAGTGCCCAAATATTTGTATTTCTCGACTAGACCTATGACTCAAACGTTGTACGTCACATATATACACAGGGAGTGCAGAATTATTAGGCAAGTAGTATTTTTGAAGATTAATTTTATTGAACAACAACAACAACAACAACCATGTTCTCAATGAACCCAAAAAACTCAATATCAAAGCTGAATATTTTTGGAAGTAGTTTTTAGTTTTAGCTATTTTAGGAGGATATTTGTGTGCGCAGGTGGCTATTACTGTACTTAAGTATTTGGCAACTTAACAAAAAAACAAATATATACCCATTTCAATTATTTTCACCAGTGAAACCAATATAACATCTCAACATTCACAAATATACATTTCTGATGTTCAAAAATAAAACCAAAACAGTGACCAATAAAGCCACCTTTCTTTGCAAGGACACTCAAAAGCCTGCCATCTGTCAGTGTTTTGATCTGTTCACCATCAACATTGCGTGCAGCAGCAACCACAGCCTCCCAGACACTGTTCAGAGAGGTGTACCGTCTTCCCTCCTTGTAAATCTCACATTTCATGATGGACCACAGGTTCTCTATGGGGTTCAGATCAGGTGAACAAGGAGGCCAAGTCATTAGTTTTTCTTCTTTTAGACCCTTTCTTGCCAGCCATGCTGTGGAGTACTTGGACGCGTGTGATGGAGCATTGTCCTGCATGAAAATCATGTTTTTCTTGAAGGATGTACCACTGCTTAAATAAGGTGTCTTCTAGAAACTGGCAGTAGGACTGGGAGTTGAGCTTGACTCCATCCTCAACCCGAAAAGGCCCCACAAGCTCATCTTTGATGATATCAGCCCAAACCAGTACTCCACCTCCACCTTGCTGGCGTCTGAGTCAGACTGGAGCTCTCTGCCCTTTACCGATCCAGCCACGGGCCCATCAAGACTCACTCTCATTTCATCAGTCCATAAAACCTTAGAAAAATCAGCCTTGAGATATTTCTTGGCCCAGTCTTGATGTTTTAGCTTGTGTGTCTTGTTCAGTGGTGGTCGTTTTTTCAGCCTTTCTTACCTTTGCCATGTCTCTGATTGCACACCTTGTGCTTTTGGGCACTCCAGTGATGTTGCAGCTCTAAAATATGGCAAAACTGGTGGCAAGTGGCATCTTGGCAGCTGCACGCTTGACTTTTCTCAGTTCACGGGCAGTTATTTTGCGCCTTGGTTTTTCAAATTTCAAAATTTTCAAATTCAAATTCAAATTTTATTTGTCACATACACATACATACATGGTACGACATGCAGTGAAATGTTCTTTACAACCGTCCAGCATCAAAATAGAAAACAAAATTTAAATGTATATATAAATATAAAATATAAAAAAATGTATAAAAAGAAGTGTGCAAAGTAAAATATAAAAATAAAATAAAGTATAGAATATAAATATAAAGTGTAAAGTGTAAAGTGGCTGTGCAAATGTCCAGTGCAAAGTGACTAGTGCAATTGTCCAAATGTAAGTGGCAAGTATCTGGGGAAGAGGGGTAAACATGGGAATCCCGGTGATTAGGTACTGGGTGTTCTCTGGTTCAGACTCTGAATGGCCTGCGGGAAGAAGCTCCTCCTCATTCTCTCTGTGTTTGCCTTCAGGGAACGAAAGCGGAGAAAAGCAGCAGAGAAAAGAGTCCATTGTTGGGATGGCTGAGGTCTTCCACGATCTTCCTGGCCCTGGTACAGCACCGCTTGTTGTAGATGTGCTGCAGCACAGGGAGCTCAGTGCGGATGGTGCGCTCAGCTGACCGCACCACCCTCTGAAGGGCTCGCCTGTCCTGCATGGTGCTGTTCCCGAACCAGGAGGTGATGTTTCGGGGTCCCGTCGATCATGATGGGATGGTAAGAGCGCACCTGCTTCGTGCTGAAGTCCACTATTAACTCCTTTGTTTTGCTGACGTTCAGGAGCAGATTGTTCTCCTGACACCATCTCTCCAGGTTGTTGATCTCCTGAAGGTAGGCCATCTCATCGTTGTTAGAGATCAGGCCCACCACGACAGTGTCGTCAGCAAATTTAACGATGGTGGTGGAGTTTGTAGTGGCCACACAGTCATGTGTGTACAGCGAGTACAGCAGGGGGCTCAGAACACAACCCTGAGGGGCTCCAGTGCTGAGAGTGAGGGAGGATGAGATGTGTTTTCCCATCAGTAAGGCTTGTGGTCTGTTGGTCAGGAAGTTGGTGATCCAGTGACGCAGGGATGGGCTGAGTCCCAGGACCTATAACTTCGAGGTGAGCGTGGAGGGAACTATGGTGTTGAATGCTGAACTATAGTCCACGAACAGCATTTTCACATAGTTCCCTTTCCTAAAATCCAGGTGGCTTGTGGAGGTGTGTGATGGCATCCTCCGTAGACCGGTTTTGGCGGTAAGCAAACTGTAGTGGGTCCAGTGTGTCCGGTAGTGATGAGGTGATGAAGTCTCTGACGAGTCTCTCGAAGCACTTCATCACTACAGACGTCAGAGCTACAGGGCGGTAATCATTAAGGCAAGATGGTTGAGGTTTCTTCGGCACAGGAACAATGATGGACTGTTTGAAACACGAGGGGACTGTAGACTGTTTCAGGGAGAGATTAAATATCTCAGTGAACACCGGTGCTAGCTGGTCAGCACAGGCTCTCAGAACCCGACCTGTGATGCCGTCAGGTCCTGCTGCCTTCCTGGTGTTCACTCTCCTGAATGCCCTCCTTACGTCGTGCCCCGAAATGGTGAACGCGATTTCCTCTCCGGCTCTCTCGGCATGCGTGCTGTTCATCATGCCCGCTAGCGGTGCTAGCGTGATTAGCTGCAGCCTCGAAACGAGCATAGAAGTTATTTAGCTTGTCTGCCAGAGAAGCATCCGCGCTCTCCACTCTGGAGGTTGGCGTTTTATAGTCCGTGATGTTTCTCAGTCCCTGCCAAAGGCTCCTAGAGTCACTGTGTTGAAACTGTGACTCTAGTTTCCTCCCGTAGCGCCTCTTTGCCTCCTTTACCACTCTGCACACACTGTACGACGCAGCCTTGTATTCAGACATATCCCCGGTGACAATCCCCGTATTATAGGCTGCGGACCGGGATCTCAGAGAGTCGCGGATAGTTTTGTCTACCCACGGCTTCTGGTTGGGAAACGTCCTGATGACGGTTTTCTCTACCGTGTCATCCTCTAGTTTCCCGATGAATCCTCGGAGCTACACCTGAACATGGCCCAGTCTGCGTCATCCAAAGCGTCCTGCAGAGCGGCCACCAAATGGTCAGACCAGCGTGACACCTCCCTCTGTACCGGGGCTTCCTGTTTCAGCCTCTGTTTGTAAACAGGTACGAGGAAAATGGCGGCATGGTCCGATTTACCAAACGGTGGGCATGATTTTGACTTGTAGCTGTCTCTGAAGGGTGTGTAGCAGTGATCCAGTGTCCTTTCGCCCCTGGTGGGGCAGGTGATGTGCTGGTGAAAGTTCGGCAGTGTGCGCTTGAGGTTTGCACTGTTAAAATCCCCCAGCACAATGAGTGCGGCGTCCCGGTGCTGTGTCTGGTGTGTTGTGAGGTGGTCATGTAAGTCCCATATTGCAGTGTCCGTGTCCGCTTGAGGTGGAATATAAACGGCGCTGACTATGACAGAGCTGAATTCCCGTGGAAGATAGAAAGGGCGACATTTGATGGTCAGAAGTTCCAGGTTTGGTGTGCAGGAGCGTGAGAGAGGAACAACGCTCGCGCTGTCGCACCAGCGGTTGTTCACCATCAGACACACTCCACCTCCCCGTGTCTTCCCCGACTCCATTGTTCTGTCCATGCAGTAAACAGAGAAAAACTCGGCCGGTTGTATGGCGTGGTCCAGTACCGCTGGGTTCAGCCATGTCTCGGTGAAGCAGAGGAGGTTGCAGTCCCGAATGTCTCTCTGGAACTTGATCCTTGCCCTGAGGTCATCGAGCTTGTTTTCCAGAGACTGGACGTTGGCTAACAGGACACTAGGTAGGGGAGTGCGGTGTGAGCGTGCCCTCAACCTGTTCCTGACACTGGCTCGTTTCCCTCGTGGACGCCGGTGCGGGTCACATCCTTTTGTCTTCGACAGGATCTCGCTCAGCCAACATGGGTCCGGGTTTAAAAATGGCGAAAGTTGGGTGCATTGTACACCAATAGATATAAGAGTGGCTCGGTCGTATGTAGTAATAGCCATCTTATATAAAGAAAACCGCGCAGACTATCCAAAATACTAACAATTAACAAAAAAACCAAAAGTTTTGCAGGAGCGGTCGTGACGGCAGCCAAACTCAGCGCCATCTTTCTACACGCTTCTTGCGACCCTGTTGACTATTTTGAATGAAACGCTTGATTGTTCGATGATCACGCTTCAGAAGCTTGGCAATTTTAAGAGTGCTGCATCCCTCTGCAAGATATCTCACTATTTTTGACTTTTCAGAGCCTGTCAAGTCCTTCTGTTGACACATTTTGCCAAAGGAAAGGAAGTTGCCTATTAATTATGCACACCTGATACAGGGTGTTGATGTCATTAGACCACACCCCTTCTCATTACTGAGATGCACATCACCTAATATGCTTAATTGGTAGTAGGCTTTCGAGCCTATACAGCTTGGAGTAAGACAACATGCATAAAGAGGATGATGTGGTCAAAATACTCATTTGCCTAATAATTCTGCACTCCCTGTATATATACTATGCTTGGGGGGGTCGCCTGATCTCTATTAAAGCCTAGAAATGATGAAAGTCAACAGTTGCAGTGTTATTAGACCATATGGGATGATCACATCAGAGCTCAATTAACGTTTGGCAAGCCAGCAGAGGGAGCTTTTACCTCCGCCTGGACTACTACTTCCTGTTTGTGGACTATATATTCTGAAGCAAGCCTTTCCCTGGCATGTAGCGTCCTTGTTTGTTTTGTGGATATTCTCTGGACTTTACTCTGCCTGACTTGTTTCTGGGTTTTGTTGTTGCTTTGCCTCTGATATTCCTGTTTGCTGTGTTTTGATGTCTGCCTGCTCTGACCATGGCCTTTGGTAAATAAAAGCCTGGGAATGGATCCGCCGCCTCTGACTCCTCATTCATAACAATTACCATCCAGACCACAGCTGTTATGACAGTGACATCTTTTACATTAATGATAGAATGTATAAACTAATGGAAATGTATCAATTGAAGTTAAAAACATCTTCATCAGGATCTTTGGCATCGTCTTCACACCACATCACCACACCTTGCCATTTGCTGTTGTACACATCTTTGGCCAATAAATAATTAGTTCATTACATACGTAAAACATTACATTCGTAAATCGAATAAGTTGTGGTAATGTGTTAAGATTATTTGTCTTTTTGATTTTTGTTTATTGAACAGAACATCGTCTGGAAAACATTTTCAGCCACAGTATGGGATATGTCCTCTACATCTCTGCTTGAAATTAAAGCTTTATTTGTGGCAAAACAAATCCTTAACAGTAATATAATTTAGGGAACATTTTGGCACAAAAAGTAGCTGTCATTAATGAGATTAGAAATTGGAAATATTACATCATAAAAAACATATTGTTGGATTCATATAAAATTACGTCAGTTGACAGCAGTGACATTTTTAATTTTGTCCATGTTGTTGTTTAGTTTTGAGCTGTATAACATTTCATATAATAAAAAACCTTGCATATATATATGTATGTGTATATGTATATATATAGATAGATAGATCAGCGTTTTATATAATTAAATATATAACATTTATATAATAAAAAAACCCTTGATACTCTTGATATAAAGAGAGTGTAGAGTGTAAATGGTCCGTTTAAGCGACAGGTGGCGGTAGGAAGTCCGTGAAACACCGTAAAGCTACAAGAAGAAGAAGAAACTCCAAAAACCACGGAAGTAGACGTGATGAACTGTTTTGCTTGTTTTTTATTCCAGAGAACATCTGTTATAATTTCTGTAATGACAGAACAGGACGAATTATCGATGTATTTAAAATATGCTAAAGATGCATCTAGATCAAGCACACATCTTCAACCAGTCTTTGTTAATTCGCTGAGGATTCAGTCTCATATGTTAACAGCTAACCATTGACTGTGAGTGTTTTCACGTTTTAGGTGTCATTCGTGTAAATGATACTCAGTGTTAATGTACTTTCATAATTAATTTATTTCGTTCGTCAATTAAAACAAATCTTTATTGTCACATCACCGTAGCCTGAAATGGATATTTAGCAGCAGTTACCGTGCTGTAGTAAAGTTTTCAACCACAATATACTGCACTCTCTATATAATATGACTGTTTTGTGCAGAGGTTCATCCCTGCTTTTGAAGAACAGAGCACTGAAGACTTCACCTCACCATGGGCCACAGGAAGAGAGGTCACACACATTCACCTAAAACCCCTTCATCTTTGGACCCGTCCCGGCCCACTGATCGCGAGCAGGGCATGAAGCACAGGATATGTATGGTGTCAGACTTCTTCTACCCAAACATGGGTGGTGTGGAGAGTCACATCTACCAGCTCTCGCAGTGCCTCATAGAGAAGGGCCACAAGGTTGTCATAGCAACTCATGCATATGAAGACCGCCGTGGGATTCGCTACCTGACCAACGGCCTCAAGGTGTATTACCTACCCCTGCAGGTGTGCTTTAAAGTATATTACATTGGTTTACGAAGGTCAAATTACACATGTAAAACGTACCCGTCCTATCCTGATTTTTTGTTTTAGGTCATGTATAATCAGTCCACGGCGACCACCTGCTTTCACAGTTTGCCGTTGCTCCGGTGTGTGTTTGTGCGTGAACGCATCACGATCGTGCACGCCCACAGCTCCTTCTCCGCGATGGCCCATGATGCTCTGTTCCATGCCAAGACTATGGGTCTCAACACTGTATTCACTGATCACTCTCTCTTTGGATTTGCGGACCTGAGCTCTGTACTGACCAACAAGCTGCTGACTGTCTCTCTGTGCGACACCAATCACATTGTGTGCGTGTCGTACACTAGTAAAGAGAACACTGTGCTGCGAGCCGCTCTCGACCCTGAAATCGTCTCCGTCATCCCTAACGCTGTCGACCCCACTGACTTTACCCCTGACCCCTGTCGCCGTGACAACAGCAAGATTACCATTGTTGTTATCAGTCGACTGGTTTACAGGAAAGGTAGGTAGAGGATGGTGTTTGGATTTGCTTTGCAGAATAATGTATTAACGTAGTTCTGCTTGGAGGTAAAGATCTTTTTTTTGTTTGTTTTTAATAAAAGGTTATAAAAAATTCTAGTAGCTGTCAAGTAAATAAATGCCTAATTACTCGAATACATGTAAGAGTAAATCAAATTCTGATTTTTAGGGGGAGATTAAAACGTTTTTAAGTTTTTTATTTGTTTTTTTGTGCTCTTAATACAAATATATTTGGAAAAACAATAATAATAAAAGCTAATACAAAGCTACTTAAGGTTTTTTTTAAGAATTTAATTTGTAGGCATTTTCAAATTATAATATTAGGACAGTTCTTTCATCCTGAATTGTTTTCCAAAAAACCCAAAAATTTTTATTAAATAAATGATCAGTAATTAAAGATAAATTATTCATTAATTATTATAAATTATTCAATTATAATAAACCAATTAAATTATAATTTTTAGAAAAGAAAAATCTGTCTTGCATTCTTTGTATAAATTGGATTTTAAGAATTTGTAAGGTAAAAAAAAAATAAATAATTGACCCTCTGATTGTTTTGCAGGGATTGATTTACTAAGTGGAATCATTCCTGAATTATGTGGAAAGCATCCAGATCTTTGTTTTCTGATTGGTGGAGAGGGACCCAAAAGAATCATACTGGAAGAGGTTCGAGAAAAATATCAGCTTCATGACCGGTAAGAAAGCCAGTGTGTTTGAGAGCGGAGCTTTAGATGCGAGTTTGTGTATAATTTCTTTACTCTCCTTTATTTTTCTACATGTAAAGGGTTCGTCTGCTGGGAGCTCTGGATCATAAAGATGTGAGAGATGTCCTAGTTCAGGGTCATATCTTTCTCAACACTTCTCTCACTGAGGCCTTCTGTATGGCCATAGTGGAGGGAGCCAGCTGTGGGCTGCAGGTATGAAGAAAATCACATAATAGAAGTAAAATTGGTTGCAAATGACATGTCATGTAAACTGCAAGCTGTACAAATGTTGTGTGACTATGCTCAATATTGGTTAGATGCGTATATGTTTTACATGTCCAGGTATTAAGTGGTTTATTTGAATGAAAGTATCTAAATAGCCTACATTGTACAGGACAGGCTAGAAGTTTAGTTTTCTTTCCTACACTAATAAATATTTTCTTTCTTTTTGCTGGAATTGTTGCTATTATTAATCCACTTCTCTTTCTTTACAAAAAGAAAAGAATGCCGTCCTTGTTGTTGAGCCCTGCTCTCTGTATGTTCATCAGCGATCAGATCTAAATATCCACTGTTGTGAGTGTACAGGTGGTGAGCACCCGTGTTGGAGGTATACCTGAGGTCCTGCCTGATGAGTTGGTGACTCTGTGTGAACCATCGGTCCGTTCGCTTTGCGATGGCTTGGAAACCGTTATTGCTAGAATACGCACAGGAAACGTGGCGTCTCCTGCCACCATCCACCGCAGGGTCCGAACACTGTACACTTGGAGAAACGTCGCTGAGCGCACCGAAAAGGTGAGTTTTAATACCGTGCTTGAATTATTTGTTGGGTGACCCTATTACTGATTTTTGAAAATTTCGTGCATGCAGTGTGTAACACAGCTCTAAATGAATGAAGACATCCTGCAGAGTTTTAAATCTGAAAGTGCACAGTGTATAAAGTTATTGTCTCGTAAAAGAAAGAGTCAACTCTGAATCACTGAAATGAGTAGTTTTTAAAAAGAGTCCCAAATCGTTTCGTGTTGACGTCAAAATATTAGCATATTGATGGTCAAGTTGGTCTTTTTCCACTGGTCTGAAAAGAAATTCTGAACAATTCAGTCTTTGTCACTAGGTGGAGCATTAAATCAGTGGTTTAATCGTCGACCAATCACTGGAGGGGTTTGAAAAATGAATCATTAAACTTGAATTGAATTGAATTGAACAAATAAATGCATATTATAAGAAATGTTTTGAAAGTGTTTTTGACCTTGCATGCATGTATGCCAACTTGTTGTTTGGGACTCCAAAATATATAACGGATACTACTGAACCAAAAGTTGTGAATGGCAGCGTAATTTATTATTGAATGTAGAATAATTGTATAATGTGCCTACTCTGTGTGTTTCAGGTGTATAATCGTGTGTGCAGGGAACCCGTTTTGCCGTTGTCTGAGCGCCTGCACAGACTCCGCTCTCACTGTGGTGCTGTGGCAGGCTCCATTTTCTCCTTCGTTGCTGTTATTACTTTCCTCTTCCTGCTTCTCCTGCAGTGGCTCCGCCCAGATCATCTGATCGACGTCGCTATAGACTCATCAGGTCCCCACAGCCGCATGGGGCAGCAGCTTAGTAAGAAGAAAAGTAAAACACAAACCTGACCGTGTACTGACTAATGATCTAACACCACCTCACTTTACTCTCACGATGGACTTCAGAAGGGGAAGGAAGCAAGTAATGAACTAAATTAAATCTCTTGTACCATACTAGTGTACTATGGTGCATCAAAACATGTACTGACTACTGTTTACATTCCTGTATAAAACTGATCTCAGGTGAAGAGAGAGCTTTTAAAAGCTGTCCTCAGACACTCCTATAGTCCAGCCGCATGCTTTTGCGCATTGAAAAGCTGCCTTTAACACAACCCCCGTCAGAAAATAGTCTTAACTTGGTGAAATTATTTCACAAATATGTTTTAATGTCTAGATTTAAGATAGTTGATAAACAGTGCCAGCTTTTCCTGTATCACCTTCACATTTTTTTCTAACAGCAAATCTCTACGGTGTAGATGTGGTTTAAATTGAACTGAAAGCTTTTATGCCAAATACAGTTTTTGAGTTCTAGTGGAGCTATAAAATGTAAAATGCATCATATCTGTTCATTTTTTTTTGATCTGACAGCACTTGTTTTTCTTTAAACCACTTCTTATTTAAATTGATTTTGAATAAATGCATTTATTTAAACCCAAACATGAAACTCAAACGGGACACTTGATTTTGGGCACTGTATTTCTTTGCCTGTTTTATAATGACCTTCTCTGTGAGTATTGTGAACGTGATTATAATGCACAAAAGTTCATATTACCTGAAAAGGGAGTGGGTTTGAATTATTTTTGTTGACACCGTGTACAATAAACTTTTTAACATATAATAAGTATAAATAATTTTTTTTTTTGTTGTTGACATGAATGCATTTGTGGGTGCTATTAAGATAATGTCCATACAATAACAAAATCTATTTAAAATTGTACTCTAAATGTGCTGCTGTAATGTAATAAGTGTAACTGTTGAGTATAAGTTTGGTACATTATGGTAAAGCAGTTGTCTGTGTTCTAGATAACCGCCAGCGTCTCTCTGGATCAGGAATCTAATGCTAACACCCAAACAGGGCAGATAATACACACCCTCACCCATTCAAGGCTAAAAGCAGGAGCCATTAACACGCACTTATCGGCCGTTCTGGCTGCTTTCACACACATGCACATTCATTTGCCGCCCTGTCCAGCTTGGATGGTCCTGTTCCTGCATAACACTGCATGTAAATCATGTTTTGCTGGACTGGCAGATACTGTATCACCGTTACATTTGCAATTACATTGTCTTAGGTTCATGGCTCATAAGTCTTTTTAGCTATTTCGCTTGCTGCATATGCAAAATCATACTCGTTTTTGAGGTTGTAAATCAAAGTTTGTATTTTAAGATAAACTAATTGGCTTGGCTTTCTGTAGAATCGAATTATTCTCTGAAGAAATGGGTTAAAGGGGTTTGTGTATGTATGTTTTTGACTCGTTTTTTAGGTTGTGGGGGGTGCTCACCTCACATTTGAGAGGATGGGGGTGCAAACACTGATAACGGTGGGAGGTGCATTCTTGCCAAGGGGGGTTCTTGTTTCTCTGAAGGCCATATAAACTCCTCTGAAGAGTTTCTCTGCGCTCCATTATCTCAACTGTTGTCTTCCTGCGAGGTCTCTGAGTTGGCTTTTTGTGGAATTTAAAGATGGCTGTGGTTCATGCTGAAGTGAGCGTTTGGAGTAAGCTATGGGATCACAGGTTTCAGCTATATGGAGGACATGTGTGTAATACGCTAATGGCAGGTAAGTTTTCATCCTCTACCTCTGTTGTTCTCTCTCTTCCTGAATGTTTGTAGTAGTCAGACTTACAATGTTCACCACACGGACCATGGTCCGCTTTCACTTCATTACATTTTTTTGTTGTTGTAATATCCACTGAATGGGCCTAGAAAGATGTACTATGATAGCAATACCAAGTCCATACAATTTAGTTATTATACACACTTAAAAAAGAAAAAGAAAACTGGTTTTAAATGCTTTTAGGGGATACATTTATTCAAAAAAAGGATGGATTGTGTGTAGGTTTACTTGGCTATACTTTGGGGATGAAAAAGTCTCTGGATGTTTGCGAGTTTGACCTCTTATTGAGGTCAGAGTTGTGACTCAGTGGGCTATTCAATGCTCAAAACATGTACAAACCGTTGGCTTTCAGATGTAAAATTTTGCCCTTGGACATTTTCCAATTCCAGTCCCCCCAACTCAAGCCAATTTTCCTGACTATACGTTAATAGCAAAAATCAGAATAATTATAACAGATGGAATAACAATAAAAAATGTCATTATAATAGTTGCCTTTTTCTTTTTACATATTCTTAAAGAAACAGTACACCCCAAATGAATATTTTTAGCATTGAAAAATCTGAATATGAAAATCAGATATTTTGAAGAATGTTGCAACCAAACATTTGATGGTATCCTTTGACTTGCACAGTATGAAATAAATGCTAAGGAAATCAATGGTGTCAAGACAAAATGTACTTTTATTAATTGACATAAGACAACAAGGGTGTATATGGCACATCTTCATTCAAATCCAAATATATCCATATAAATGTCCATATCTCTGCTCTTTTAGGTTCTTGGGATGACAGAACACCTCTACATGATGCTGCTTTGCAAGGAAGATTGCTGCCACTGCGAAGACTGCTTTCACAGGTACTGATGCAAAAACACTGGCAGAAGATTTTACAAACCGAATAGTTCAAAACCATATCTAAAATATCTATCATAACACTGTAACAAAAATCAGCCCTTAAAAACAGACTTTGCGTGAACTGAATGCTACTATTTATGAATATAGTAAAATAATTGTGTATGTTTGCTTGTGTACAGGGGTACAATGTGGGAATGGCTACATTAGATGGAATCACACCATTGCATGAAGCATGCGTTGGAGGCCATTTCACCTGCGCTAAACTTCTCCTGGAACACGGTGCTGATGTATGTATATACCTTTCTATTTACTTACAGTATCTGGCTTTATGCTGCTCACTGCATCTGCATAAACACGCTTTAACGGTTAACACATGTATGCCTTCAGGCCAATGCTGTCTCTTTTGATGGAGCCACTCCTCTCTTCAGTGCATGCTGTAGTGGAAACCCTGCCCTCGTCAGCCTCATTCTTCTCTACAGCTCCGTCCAGCATCCAGCTCATCTGCAGAGCTCACCTCTCCACGAAGCAGCAAAGAGAGGTATGCATGATGATTTGTGCGAATTTGCAATGCACTGGAAACATTGGGACGTCAGTAAACCGGATGTCTTTATGTTTCAGGTCACACAGCATGTGTTGAAGTGCTGCTGTCTCATGGTGTGAATGTGGACACGGAGGTTCCCAGCATAGGAACGGCTCTGTACTGTGCATGCGAGTCCAAGGCAACAGAATGTGTACAGAGCCTGCTGATCTCAGGTCCGAATCACACGCACACAACTCTTAGTGGGTTGTTAAATACATTTAAGGGCCAGTATGATCATGAAATACAGAAATATAACTTTTTGCTTTGGTAATGCACGTTATAATAACACAGTGTTTAATTTTGCATGCTCTCAAAGGTTCATTACATTATGTAGTATACAAAAAAAAAATTCTATTGAGATCATGTTTTCTCTCTTTGTAGCCGTAACTAGAATACTAGATTTTCAGTGTATATTTTAAGTTGGAAAACTTTTCTGTTATTTAAAAAAAATATATTTCAGTATTTAGTATGTACTTAGCTATCATTAGCTTCATTTCAATTGTTCGGTTTTCATCAATTGTTAGGTTTTCATTAAATATTTATATATGTATAATTACTATAAATGCATATATTCATATAAACATATGGTCATATATTTCTATTTATTCAAACTTTACTTTAATACCTAAAATGACTTTGAATACCTTTAGCTTTTAGTTTTTTTTATTGTCATGTGTACAGCTTTTATTTCAATGCATTAACACTGCTTCCTGTCTCTCTGTAGGTGCTGATGTGCAGTGTGGACGGGGTCTTGACACACCTTTACATGCTGCAACCAGGGTGGGCGGGGCAAAAGAGGTGGAGCTACTGCTAGAGCACGGGGCTGATCGGACCTCAAGGAACTCTGAAGGAAAGAAAGCTCTGGAGCTGACAGCAGATCAGAGCATCAAGCATCTCTTGCAGACTACAGGTAAACGAAAACAGGGTATCATATGAAATCTGTTCACATGATATATCATGCAAGTGTGCCCCATGTGTACTGCGATACTGATTTTGGCTCGGTTCTGCAGGTCCGTGCTCCCTGACTCAGCTGTGCAGATGGTGTATTCGACGTTCCCTGGGACAAAAAGGACTGAACAAAACCAAGAAGCTTTGTTTACCACATATCCTGAACAATTATCTCCTCTATCATTAAAACACACGTAAACATTCCCTGTCTAGAGCACAGACATGGTTCACATAGTAATCTTCTTCTTTTTGAATAACATTTTGTACACATTTTTTATCTGTAAATAATCTCTTTTTTATTGTGAAAGTGTATCTTTTTTGTTTTGTAATAAATATTTTTATACATTGTATACAAAAATGCTATTAATCTGTTGAAATGAATGTGTGACTATATACAAACACACACATATGATGAGTTTCCATATCTAATGTACCATAGTTGTACATTATTATAACACACAAACTGTATTTTCTATTCCCTTACTCTAAACCTACCTTCCCATAATAAAAACTCAATTTTCTCCCCACAAGGTAAAAATTGACTGATATTACTGTAATTGTGGGGGTCGCACACACATGTCTGCATGCTCACATGAACACTCACTATGCCTACTAATTCACACAGAGTGAAAACCTGACTAAATTGATTATTACATGTGTTTTTAAATGTCGAGTATTGCCTGAACGAACCAGCAGGTGGCATCTTTAGTATAGATTATTCTAAATCACAGCCCCTATGAATGGCTTTCCACAAAATATTATTCCTATTTTCAGTTTGCATGTGTTTAGTTCGCTGTTTTTTATGCAATGTAGTGTCAATACAAAACAACAAACGGTGACTCCGAAAACAGAGAGCAGTAAAACTATAGGCTAACATGCATTAAATAAAAAAAAATCCATCTATTGATCTGTCTAATTGTCTTTCTATCTGACTGACCCGCTGATTGAACATATGCTGACAAATATGGTGAGGATATTCCCTCTACAGTCTGAGAGAAAGATTATGGCACTCCTACGATGCAGACGCGTAGAAGATTGTGTGTGTGTGTGTGTGTGTGTGTGTGTACTCGGTCACGGGGAATCCGTGGGAGCGCAAACTCCGCCCACGCCATGAACATCTCCAGCGGCGCGAGCGTGGGGGGGTTTGCCTCGCGCTCGGAGCTCGCGCTGCATCGAACACGCCGCTACGAAGCCGCTCCTGACCATGTAACGGGACTGCAGTTCGCGGGATATTCACGAGCGAACGCTGCGGCAGGTAGGACGTCACTTTACATCCTGGTGTGTTTCATGTATGCGGCTTGAGGGAATAAACGCGGCTTTACGGTGAGATGGACGCAGGAACTTCGGTGCTCCCATTCTGTCTCCTCTTCAACTGTCTGTTTCTTTTTTGTACATCGGTTACATCACCCTAAAACAGTCTAAACCCCACAAAAGTCAGTATCAGAGGATGTTCCCTAGCAAACAAGCCTGTTTTAACGCTGTTTCTGGCATTACATGTAACGTCGTCTCACCAGGTGTTTGAACAGGTGCAATGCAGCAGAGCGTTTTTCTATTTATCGAGGTAGCCTGAAGTCGTTTTCATATCTTTGTATAGGCAATTTTGTGAAAGTTTAAAAGTGTCACCACCGTTCAATCCGTGTTTTTTATTGCACATGTTACGTGAGGCTAGTCGTCCCACTTTTTTACTTCAGTGAATATCAATAGGGTAGTTTTATTTTTGAAATCTGTAAAGATAAATGCCTTAAAGTCTTGGGGACAAAATGTCTTTTGTGTCTCGTGGGGGTTCTGTTGTGTTCACCTGACTGCTGTTGAGAAAATATGATGATATTGACATTTTTTTTTTGTTGTAATTCAATTTAATTACTCAATTTATTTTTATAACAACACACACACACACACACACAAACAAAACTGTGAAATCAATTTTTGCAGATATGAGGATAGCTAACATATGGGCTTGGATATAATTCATGATGATTTTTGTAGTCGGCAGGATGCTCTTTAACATGATTACACGGCTTTATGCACTTGCCAGGCGTGTGCTGTGTTTATCCTTTAGTATGATTTAGTATCCAGTGCTATCATGCCGTCATGAATGGCAAACCGGCCCACTAGTAAGTTGCTGCCTGTGAACTATCATCTGTCTAATTTGGTTTACTCCACCCCTTTTAATATTTAGAAACACAATTTGTGTTAAAGCTGTTAGAGCGATATTCACACTGAGAACCAGAGCAGGCGCCCTACTGATGTACAGATTAAACTCCGCGGCTGCTCGCACGTGTGGAAGAATGCTGGTGGAAGTTATACACACGGATTTGAGTCCTGTTTATTTGCTTATCAAAGTGATGACACACGCAGAGATGGCCAAAAAACACCTCTCGGCATTTAACCTATTGTCACATGCTGGTAGGTAACTGTTTAAGATGTGATGTGTCATCTTTTGTTTACTATGGGCAGCAATATACAGTAAATCACTTTGACTTTTCCAAAGCATTAGCGTTTTATTTTACATTGTATAATGCATGAATCAATGGAGAAATGATGCAGTGGTATAATGCAGATATAAATAATATAAGCATTTAAACCATAAAAAAAAAAATCATAAAACAAAAATGTTCGCGTATTTGAAGTGAAATTTTACCCCTATAAGTGTCTATGCTATTTGTAACAGTGATTGATACTGATACACACAGAAGATGTTTAATATCTTCCCTCTATGAAAACAGAAACACTGACTGTTAACTATACGGACAGGAAACATGAGTGGCAGCTGGCCTGTAAGAATTAAATCAATTACTTTAAAAAGACTGAAAGCATCAAACTTTTAAGCCCTTTTTGGCATTTTAATAGGCACCGGTCCTGAAAAAAAAGAGAGTATGGGTTAAAAAGTAATATTAGCATCACAGAAAAATCATCAAACAAAAATCTTTAATGTTCAGACAGTAGAATACATTAAGTGCTCTGCCATACGATTAACTGCACAGATCAGTGCACTTTTTGACACTCGTTCGCTCCGTAATTGACATTTCGTATTGATTAGAGTATATGTGTGTTTAAATAAGATGCATGCATTAAAGATTCAAAAGGGGCACAGCTGGAGAGAAGGACAATAGTAGATTACGTTGCATGTCGTTGGTCCATTAGTCCATGTTATACTTCATAATTGGTCTAAATGTGTGTGGCAACATCATTTCATTTATAACTGTGAGTTTTGAAATAGAGTTTATTTTCTGATTTAAAAAGTTGTTCATCTATGTGTTAGTTTGTGTAATATAATACAATTTCTGACATTATATATAGTAAACGCGTACATTGGCAAAATATTGATTCTTTTCCACCTTGCTTTCTAGATTTTGGTGTTTGACGTGAATACTATACTTACTACCAAGACCCAGTTTTTGCCTCGCTAATCTGCATTTCATAGCTTTTTCTTCCTTTTTCATTATGCTAATACAGCCTCTCTACAAGGCATAAAACATGTATGAGTCTAATCTCCATTAAACCAGGTGTTGTTGGTGAATGTGTCTCCATCATTAAATGAGTAATTACTGAGCTGAGAGCTGGACTGGCTGATTGTTGACTTGCTCTCTTGAGATTTATGCACCGAACTACATTTCCCATGGTTCTTGCAGCATTCTTCTCATCTTTAATGCTGCTTTCAGGTCATGTCGGGATGATCGTATTTACACATGAATGGCATCACGCTGTCTAAATTACCAGAGGGAAAAATCTGGATTGTGAGGCGCGTCACGATTAAAACGTGCTGAAAACTAACTTTCATGCATTCAGCGTACTGTAGATGAAAAATACAAATAAGGCTTAGCCATTCGTGAAGTGACAGGCTTGTGCAACTACGTTTCAGCATGAGGAAGATAAAATGCACAGATAAAGAAGCAGTTTTAAATCGAATGTGCATCCAGCGCTCTTTATTAGGTTGCGTAGAGCGGAAAAGCTTTGTGTGTTGTTAATGGTGAGAAAGAGAGAAACAAATATGAAACGCTATCCATTTTTCCCAACAATCTGATCTCGCATCAAACCGTAATGATGACGTCTGAGCTAGTAAATAGGAATTTCCCAGGAGGACTTGAAGGCAGCATCATTCCTTTCTAATGTCTTAATATTCACTAGAGCCTGGGGTACCAATGAATTAGCAGTGCTGTGGGTGTTGTTGTGTCTTTTTAATTAGTCCAGGTATATGGCTGTGTGGAATGGATTTGACTGTTTTCTTGTTATTTAGATTTAGTTTTCAAATGAAAATTTGAATTTGAATAGAAAAACATTTTTCACCTTCCTGTTATTTAACGGTTCCATGGTGTACACTTTTTAAGATTTATTTTAGGCTTTGGGTGTGCTGTTCACCTCTGAGAAAATGAAAGCTCAGTTAAGTGTGACTTCAGCACTCCTAGCACCAGGTCCTGGAGAAACGTTGTCTCATTTCACTATGTACTGCACAGCTATATGTGGTTGAAATGACAATAAAAAGCCACTTGACTTGACTCGAATCTTCACTTTATGTCATCATACGGGGAAAGGTTACCTCCCCTTTCTCTGCTTTGCCTGCCTAGAGAATTTAACAGACAAAACCAGACTTTATATTCTCAAAGGTGGACGATCTGACAGGATTGTTACTATGAGGTGAATCAGTTCTCATGTAACTCACAGTGTCTGTCTAGTCATGATGAAGATAAATACAGTTCAGTTTCATCAGGCAACAAATTTTATTATTCCACTTAAGTCCATCAATGCATCTACAATAACACATGATTATATATAAATCGTTAGTTTGTTAGTAGTTCGTTAGTTTTACACACATGCACACAGACGTTATTTCATAAACCAATCAATAACAAAGGACAATACTTTATTGAACCTTTTCTGATAAGAAGTGTGCAAACTCTAGCATTTTTGACGATCAGGCCGCTTGTTTTATAGTGTTTTACCACAGCTGTTGTCTTTTTTCTGTCAGACAGTAACATCCGGTATGCGATCATATTTCTAATTTGAGGCGATTCTGGCACCCAGCTCCTTATGTAGCAGGATCTGCTGTGTTTTGAAAGAGCCGCTTCACGTCTTCCCTTTGTTTTGCTTCCAGCTAGCATTGTTTTATTTGATTTGCTTAGTCGTGCGTCACACAGAAAAAAATCAGGAGAGGCTAATCAGGAGGAGAGGCTCATGAATAGTAATTAGACAGGCCAAAATTTACCTGTTTTTGACAGAGCTCTTGAGAAAGATGCTGCAAAAACATATGGAGAGGGTTTTTGTTACCTATAAGAAAAGGGCTTGGTTTACACCTAGCACCATTTCTGGCCATTGTGGTACCATAGGTATATTAATCATATTAAAGTAAAAAAATCTCATAAGTGAAATTTTCATACCATGGGACCTTTAAAATCCATATGGTCACAAAAGATGGAGGCATGGATGCTATTAAGATTTTCACTTTGATAAAGAGAGCAGTGTGACCATTTATCTAAGCATGTCTTTAAAAAAAATATTTAGAAAATAGATCATCATACTGTATTTTCGATCAAATAAATGCAGCCATGGTGAGACTTCTTTCACAAACATTTAAAGTCCTACTGGCCCCTGACTTTTGAACAGCACTGTATAGTGTATAACAACATAAGGGAACTGTGTGTTGGTGTATGTTTATACAGGGCTTTGTGTACACTAATGTGTGTGCTTAGGGTGGGATCCAGTGAGTTAACGCACCTTTTGTAACCCTGTAATCTTTTTTTTTTTTTTTTTTTTTTTTTTTTATTAAAGCAGCTCAGCAGTGTACATTTTGCTCAGGAGTTTGATGAACAACCAACTTTCAGACTCAAACACATGCCAACAACTGCCTGACAGTGATAGAAGTAAGAGGGAGAAGAGATTTTTTTTCAATTAGTGCTGCTAGACATTGCTAGCCCATGCTGGTTTTTTTCTCAGCGGAGAAACTGAAGTTACACTTTCAAAGATCATAGACTTTGTGTGTGTGCGCGCGAGCGATTGTGTGTCCCTGTAAACAGTTCTCGCATGAGAAATTTAAATTAATTTTGCTCCACGTCTTCCTGGTGAGTCAGACACTTAATGGAGCAAGAACCTCAGTAGCACACAAATACACGAACATACACAGTTTAGCTTAAAGCAATTTTTGTGCTGTGACATTACAAATAATTTGTCACCTGTGTGTGACACACAGACGTACGTGTGGGGTTGTGTCACCAACGGCAGGCACATTTCTAAGTGTAAATGATGGTGTGAAAAACAGCTTTTGAAGGTTCTGATTATGTAGGCTGGCCCTGTCAGACATCAATGTATCAGATTCTGTCAGACAGACAACAGAATATAGGAAAGCAAGTCATGCCCACACACACACACTGGAATGCATATTTTCTGTCCTCCCCGTTTGTCACTCACTACTGATTTCAAACGAACCAGGAACGAAGATAAGATGGCATATAGTAACTATGCAGTGACTGTTACATATTAACCCAGATCATGCACACAGATTGTGCTGGATGTTGGATATGACCCATAAATCAGTGCTTCAAACAGGAAATTAAAGTCGGTCAGAGATCCAAGCCAGTACAATTCTTCAGTCTCGATGGGGCTTCCATCAAAGACATCTGAACATGAATGAAATAGTTACAGATCAGAGTTTGCACCGTCTAAGAATACAAATTTGCATCCTATGATGTTTCTTTAAAGCAATAATTGTGAAACGTTCTTGCAACGCTCGATATGATATTCAAACTTGTATGTTTGATGTATAAATTCAGCATATTGAACCTTTTTAACACGGTCTTGACTGCAATTTGTCAAAATAATGACATGCAACTTATTTTAGAATAGTAATAAAATGACTATCCTCAATATTAACTAATAATCTAAATTATATAATAATAATATGCATTATGAATTGTAGTAATGAATATCTGCTAAATATATGTAGTTACTGACATAAAATAGTTAATTAATAAATTGTTTTGTTTGTAATTATCATTAATAGAAGAAAACATTGATTAAAATGTACTTGTTGACATATTCCACATGAACAATGTTCAGTTAACCATTTTATAGCATTTACTGTATTTATTTAAAAAAGGCTTATTTATTTATTAGCACTAATAACTAAACTTGTAAGAAAAAAATAATTGCAGAACAGAAATTCCAATTCTGATGTATTTTTATTTTATTAGAACATAGTTTCATTATTTAATAGACTTCAAGCTGTATTATCTACCCTATTAGTGGAAAGTGTCAGCTATTAATGCAAAGGTTATAGGTTCAGTCCCCAGTATGGCTGATGTACAGTGATTACTGTCCTGTTCTATTACTCTCGTGCTCTCGAGCGAGCCACTTCACCCCAGACTGCCGCTGGCACACTGCCACTGCAATTAGTGTATTGTCACTTTAGATAAAAACCTAAATGATGACTTGTAGCTGTAGCTGTGTCGGTTTGGCTGGTCATTCACTGGCATCTGGACTGTCAGTCTATTCAAAAAGCATTTAATAAAGATCATCATAAGCCATAATGTAGTCTGTCATGCTGAATCACATAAAAACAGCTTTGCTTTAAAATTGTTATTATATATTATTTTGACTTTTTATACATGTACACTGTAAAAAAAAAAAAAGTTTCACCTTGGCATAACGTCTTACCCTACTGCCTAAAACCGCCATCTACGTTCCGTCTCATTTAGATATTCATTGTGGTTTTAATTGTTTTAGTATTTTTTCCCCTCTCAGGTTATTTGCTAGTCAAAGTTTTTTGTTTTTTTTCCATTATCATTTCTCTTCAACCATCGCTCTGTGTTTTAACCTCATTCAACCATCTCTTTCTCTGACCCTTTGGTTTCTATAGAACATTTCTTAAATGTATTAACATTAACTCTTTTGATTAAAACTAGGTTATAAGGTGAATCATGATTGTTATACAATAATAGACTTAAAATACACTGATTGATCACTGCTGGTTTTTATATGGATTTTATGCTTGTAGGTATTCAGCGGGTGAAAAGGTTAACAATGCACTGACCAATAGGATCACAAGACCTGCCACAATTGTCAAGAGATGAACGTTATCGTCTGAATGTCTGGGCAGATGACCTTTTTGGGGATGTGCAGACGAACCGAAGCAATCCTTCATTCTGACTGAGGATTCCAGCTGCATTCATGAAGCATAATTGTTATTGGTTTGATTGGCTGAGTCTTCCTGGAGCTCTGTGAGCAGTTCTTTAAATGGTCATGGCGAAGACGACTGATTCCCTTAATCTGTCCTTCCTCCTGGAGCACGAAAGGCAGATGATCTTGGGTGTTCTCCAGAAAGACGAGAAACTCCGCAAACGAGAGGAGAAACGCATCAGGTAGCGTCATCATAAACAGTTATTTTCCTGTGTATATATATATATATATATATATATATATATATATATATATATATATATATATATATATATATATATATATATATATACGCATACACATATACACACACACACGCACGCACGCATGCATACGTACATACATGTATGCACACACAAGTATTTAGATACTGGATACTAGATACTAGCTAATTTAATTTGTAGTAAATACAACAACAGAAAAGCTTGGAGGCTACCATAAATTATTTCTATAACTGATTTGAACACAAAGGTTGAAGTAAATAGTGATTGAATCCATGAACCATCTGTATATTTACAAGGAGCATTCGAATGAACAAATCCACTAGAATGAAGCACTTTCTAGGACTACATTATGTGTCAGTGAAAGCCACGTTGAAAATGGCATTGAAAATGTGTTTTTGAAATAGATGAACTGTGCTCAAAGCAGCAGTCCTGCTGTAGTTAATTTATAGGGTGAATAGATTTAGTTATTCCCCAACAGTGATGCCAGTTGTGCCTCTACAGGAAACTGAAAAATGAGCTTGTGGAGCTGAAGCGAGCCGGACGGCGTTGTTCAGCGGATCAGCGTGAGTGTGCTGTATGTCTTCGTGCTCTGGGTCTCATCCTGCAGAGGGGTAATGTGTGCACCAACTGTCATCGACGCATCTGCAACTTCTGCACTGCTACGCCTCCAGACAGCAACTGCAAATGCACTGTATGTGCGAAGACTGCGTGAGTCGCACACAACATACACACTCTGGTCTGCAACGGTGATAGTAGACACCATGGAATGTTTTTTTTTTTTTTTTTTTTTGTTTCAATAGGAACTGTGTCAACAGTTCATAGGCTCTTTAATAGGTGAACCAATTAGGCTGTGATTGGCATTTCTCTAATTGGTGCTTACACAGTGTTGCGTGTGTGTGACTGGCTGATTTAGAGAGCTGAAGGTGGTTACAGGAGAATGGTTTTTGGAAGAAAGATCCAAGAGGTTTCAACATGCCAGTATTGCCAGCAGTGATGTAGTCAAACAGTCAATCCTCAGCAGTCCTCCAGGTGAGACCAAATCAGAGTTGGTGTCAACACAGACATCCATCAAGCAGTGCCAGTCAGTGTTGCCATATATATATATATATATACACACTGTCAGCCCTGACATAATGGAAGATTTTCCTCTTCGGGCTCTTTTTAATGATTTGCACTAGAATATTTATGGTTTTCACTATATCAGTAGCTGACATATAGAAATTGGACTGTGTCCTATGGTGTAAAAAAATTAACATACAAATAACATGAAAAATGTATCAGTTTGTTCAGAGTTGCTGAAAATATGAGAGAGGTCTTCAATGTTACCCCCCATTTTTACACATTCGTATGTCAACTATCCCTATACAATAATATATTAGCTTTGCCAATAAAAATAATACTTCTGATCAGGTTTTGCATTGATTAATGGTCAAGTTATAGAAAATAATGATTTCATAGAGAGTTCTGGCAACTGAACATATTAGGGTGAAACAGATTTTCATTAACAGGCTAAATATTTTTGACGGATGAAATCATTGAAAACACAGTGGCGTTTAATTAGTGCTTCTCCAATTCAGTAATTTACTCACCTTCAGTCTGTCCAATAGCTTTAATTCTCTTTCACAATTGATTTGGAGAAATTAAACATTACATCTCATTCTCACACACGTATCCTCTGCAGTGAATGGGTGCCGTCAGAAGGAGAGTCCAATAATAGTTGCAATAATCCACAAGTAATCCACACACAACTGCCTGTTTTAATAAATAAATCCATCAGGAGATTTTCAAAACCAAGTGATATGAGTCTTCTGTATATACATGCTCTAAATACCATGTGTTTTTTTTTATTATGAATATCTGTTTTTGTTTGTGGAGATGGAGGCTCTGCTCACAGATCATCAGAGATGGAGAGATCGTCCACGCCACAGCCTGAGAGATCAGCTACGCCCCAATCCCAGAAAAGCACAGGGAAGAACAGGAAAGGGTGAGGGGCATCATTTACAGTCCATTGAGTTGGCTATGCTTGAAATCACTTACTGCGATACGGTTCCTGCAGTTAATAGTATTTGCCCTTTTACGCTTTCTTCTGTATGCCTGGAACATTTGCTAAAATGTAGCACTGTAAACGCTGTATCCAATAATGCAATGCACTCAACCATTTACAATTTGACAACTGAGCCAGGACTAATAAAACTATGATTCTGAACATACCGTATACTTGGTGGGAACAGTATAGCCTCTTGCTGTTTGAAAAGAATCCTGTTGCATACTGTTTCACATATTCATTTGGAAATGATAGGCGTTATAAACTTGAGTGCAGTAAGATGGTATTTCATTGTGTGCCAGCATGTGTCTGCTCATTAAGACTGTCTGTGTCTCGCTCTCATTAAGCGTCTGTGTTTTAGGAAGAGAGCGGTTGCAGTAGAATCATCAGGGTTACCAACGGTGCCCAATAACATGAGAGCACAAATGGTGAAAACACCCACCCAGACGGAGGCAAGAAACAGGGTAACACATGATCGCACAATTGCATTGCTGTATACTGATTTGCGTGCATGACAAGAAAGCAGTGTTTAGTGTCTGTGTGCGTGCATGTGTTTATTCAGCCGGATGGGGCAGAGAGCGTGTCTAGTATACAAAGCAGTGATAGCATCCCTGAAAAGATGGCGGATGGGCGGAGACAAATGGATTCTAGCACACCCTCTATCGCCGTATCCAGAGCCTCCCTCTCATCAGGTATCACCATGGCAACAACTCCACATATTTACCATTCCAGCCAGTGACACCAGTTATGACATTTGCCCTCAAAACTGTCCTTATATCAGTTCAGTAATATTAAAAACTTTGAAAAGTCGGAGACCACACTGAAAATGTGTGCTTCAGAATGTAAATGAAACATTGGAATAAACGGTTACATCAATTTAAATAGAAATATATGTGGAAGAAATGAAAATGGAGTGAACAATACATTTCTGTGAACGTGTGAACCTATACTTACTTAAACTGAATGTATGCTCTTTGTCCTACTGTTTTCTTTTAAATATATATTTTCTGGAAAAATCAATAAAAAACTAAGTAAAGAATAATAGAAAAATACATATGTAGAAATATTTAAGACTATTAAATTTTTAATGTATGTAATATTTAATGTGCTATTGCTTAATATGTTGCACTTTAGGTCACTTCTCATTGTTCCTAATAATGTTTAAAAAAACCCATTATATTTTGAGTTTTACTGGATAATAATAGATTTTTTCTCCTACCAGATGAAATATTTTAGAGCTTGGCATAACTGTAAATATAATTATAAAATGTATGAAGAAACCTGTGGAGTTACAATTTTATTAATTTATATGACTTCTACAAGTCTAGAAATAATATTTATTTTCACACTAATTAGGCTGCCTTTAGGCTGCCAGTAATTATCCAAGTTTTCCAAGAATCTGTTCACTCAAAGAACATCTTTTTACTTATATTATTTTTTTTTGTCTTATTGTCCATTTATGTCTTCTGTGACTTTTTTTTTTAAATTCTAGTCTCTGACATTTCATGTTTAGAAGTATTATAAAATCTACAAAAAAAAAGAAAAAAAAGTAGCTAGAACTTTGGTTAAGCACAGCATGTTCCTCTCTTCACAGATCGCAGTCGCTCTGAGGTGGACCTCAGTAATCCTGGTGAGGGGTTCAATGAAGATCCTCTAAATAGTCGATGCCGCTCAGTCCCAGGCCTGAACGATGTGGTAGATTTCAGACACAGCCTCTTAAATCACTGCTCACTTGCAATCATTTTTTCCTGTGTGCAGAATATGATTTCCAGACAGGAAGTTAAAACGATAAAAAACAGTCTTCTGTAATATGAATTTTTTTTTTTTTCTGATATCATATCACCAAGTCAAGTGATCGCACCAGTGCTGTTTTCAATGTAATATTCGCTGAAGGCAGCATTTGTGCTCTAGGACTCGGATGAGGACATCGATGCGGTGTTATCAGCACACTATAAAACCAACCGGAGTGTCTGCAGCGCCCAATCAATGGTATAATGATTTGCACAGAAACACACACACGAAAAAACACTATAATCACAGGTGCTTTGCTGCAATTTGTGTTTGCTGGCTTTGTGCAGATGTCTGACTGCAGATTCCTCTTTCCATGTTTACACTTTTATTTGTGTAGCTAATGGCAGGGGAAGCAGAACTCTAACTCTTTACATCCTTTTTCTGATATTAATGTACACCACACGCTCTAAAACTTGTTCCAGCTCATGCCTTATGGTTATTAGCATTTTCTCCTCCTGGCAAAATATCCAGTTACATGAGATCGCTTAATTTGTTGACTCACCTGGCAGACCCACGCATGAATTTTTTTTTTTTATCGCCCAATCTTATATACACACAATTTAGCGTAGATGAAACGGGCTGAAACTACCGAAAGTGCATCATTGTCATATTTCTCGGTTCTTGGCCACACATACAGATGCAGGTGGTGCATTAAGATACAACAAAGAGAGCTAATTCAGGCAAACAAGAAGACAAGTGGCCTCTTTCAAAACAGCTGACATAACTCGTAGCTCACACACAGTCTCTAATGGCTAGATGAGTCAGATGTGAAGGGTGCGGAATGAAGAGGGAACGCAAGGGAAAAAAGCAAAAAGCAAGCAACTAACGGTCGTATTTTTAAAGAATAAAGGTTCTGTCACTATTTACTCACCCTTGTGTCTTTAGAAACCTACAGAACATGCTGATCTTTTGTTGATTTTTTTGAAGAATGTTAATGCTGCTCTTTGACATACAATGAACTCTCTTGTGATGTATTTCAAATGTAATATAAAGATATGCGATTTCCCTAGTGAAAAATAAATATATTGAAATGGATTTAAAATACATTTATTTAATGCTAAGTATTTTACAAGTACATTTACATTTGTTATGTACTCAATATAAATACCCCGGTTTTAAAGACAAGACTCAAGCCTAGTTCTAGACTAAAATGTAAGTCTTAGCTGTTTCAACTGAGATACACTTGTGCTGACTGAACGCACACAACACATTGTACACAAGTAGTACTCCAAATAAATAAATAAAATAAATAAAATAAATAAATAAATTTTTTAATGAAATTTTAAAGCTTGGAACGATATTTCAGAAAATGTTAATACATTTGAACTGTACTTACGATGAAATACATGTATTTTAAATATATAACTTTTAAATAGGGTTATTATTTGTAATATTGCTCTGTGCCATAGCTCTCAAATATTAAAAGACTTCATATAAATTCAAATGTGCCTTGACAAAATGTATTGTGCCTGAGATTATATCTATTTTACAGAAGACCTATGGAATACTTATGGTGCTTTTTGTCATTTTGGAGGCATTCAGCTCCATTGCCTGTTCAGTTTTATTAAATGGAAGGGAGTAGTGATGCATCAAATTATTATTATTATTATTATTATTATTTTATTTTATTTTATTTTTTCATAACAATGAAACCGAAATGAAAGCCCAACGAAAACTGAACATAATGCTTGTGTAATTTAATTTGGGTAACTGAACTCTATATGCAGTAAATGAAACCGTAGCAAACATCTTTAACAGTGTGTCCTCAATTCAGCCGAACTAATTGTAAAACACATTTATCTGTTATAGCTTTTCCATGTTGTGTGCACCAAATAGACACTGACGTGGTTAAACACATCCTCTGAGAAGTGCTAATGAAACACCACTGTTCAAAATCGTTTTTTTGCTGTTTAAATTGAATATTTTCGGTTGTCGAAATTCTTCACCAGAAAAGAGCCATGTGAATGTTCTGATAACGCACTCCTTTTTTGGAGGAAAAAGGTCAGATGGGTTTGAAATTACATAAGGGTGAGTAAATACGACCACGGGGTTTATTTTTTGTTCTGTGACATCTACAAATAATCAAATCGAAAAAAGCTCCTTCCTGACTCCTGCCATCTGTCTCCTGTCATATTATCTATGTTTTTCATGTTCTGCTTTCCTGCTTTGTGTTTTTCCCGCTATCAATCTTCTCTCTTTCTCTCTCTCCTGTCTTATTCTAGTCTTCCACACCTGCCTCGGAGAGAAAGTGGGGTTTCCTTAATGTACCTGACTCAGATGCTGACACTGTGAGTGTTGGGTGTGTGTTTTGAGTGCAGATGTGTGTCTGTCTGTTGCTCTGTTGGCTTCAGTTTCTTTCACTTGCCTTTCTGTAACACTGAGGAGTCATGAATGCATCCAAACAAGAGCTTGTGAAAGACGCACACCCAAAGACTCTGCTTATGTTCTCTCTCCAGACCAGCATCAACAGTATGATGAGCGTGTACAGTGAGACGGGGGACTATGGCAACGTGCGGGTTTCCGGGGAGATCCTGCTCAACATCTCTTACAGCTACAAAACAGGGGCACTCAACGTGCTCGTCCGCGAGTGCCGCTGCCTAGCAACCGGGGATGAGAGGAGACAGCGCACGGATGCGTGAGGCCACACACACACACAGCTATAGACTTCACTTTGGGCCCTGGCAGGCCATCTCTGCATTGCATGTACTTGGGATGTCATTATGTTAACATTAAATTTATCTCAATTCGTTATTTTATTAGTTAATTTAAAGGTATAGTTCAGAGGATGCCAATCCTCAGACAAAATGCCGAATTACCAAATTTTCCCACCATAAGTTAAATATATTAACTTTCTACAATATATAGACACACACACATGCATAGATACATAAATTGCATAGATACATAAAGTGGAAATTTAATATCCTATAAAGCTGCTTTGCAATGATTGAAATTATAAAAGCTCTATATAAATAAACTTGAATTGTGTAGTTCAGTCAAAAATGTAAATTTTGTAAAATTTACCCACGAGCAGTATTTTTTTTTTTTTTTTTTTTTTTTTTTTTTTTTTACAATTTTAGTAATTATAATATAATAATAATAATAATGAATTTGCTTTTATTTATTTTACTTTTCTTTCTTAAATTGAAGTTTTAGTAATTTAGTTATGTGCTTTTTGTAATTTTTTATTGAATATTTGTTTTGTTTTTTTGTTTTGTTTTTTTGCTTCATATATTTTTCTTTTGGTTTTAATTTGAGAAATTAAAAAAAAAAATTGTACAACTTTAGGGCAATCTAAAGGTATTTTATTACACTTGGTTCAATATTTGAGGTTTTTATGTTTTACACCAAACAAATTATATATAATTTTATTTAAATTAATGAAAACTTTTTAAATATTTTTTTAGGTTAAATGTTGATAATGTAATAATTTAAATGAAGCCTGTTCCTCAAAAAGCCATTTTTAAATAATTTTAAGTCTTATTGGCTTAGTTATATGCTTTTGTCTTTTTTTTTTCTAATAAGATGTATTTTTATTTTCTGTTTTGGTTTCATGTGTTTTATTTCAATTAGTATACAAGATAGCATTTCTAATTTTTTTAAATTAATTTTATTATTTATTTTCAGTTAATAAAAAAACATGTTTTTAAGGTAGTTATAGGTAATATGACTTAAATTTCAGTTTGTTCCTTACATAGCCTTCCTTACCCTAACCCTTCAGCTTTAGAAGACGTGTATGTAAACAATTTTATATACTTTAATATTATCAGTGTCCTCTGGAAGCCACCTTCTACTTTTTTTAAATGGTCAAACATTGTTTCAGATGGTAGAGAAGTGCAGTCCAGTATCCAGTCATATACTATAAGGTTAATCACTGTTTATTGACATTGAATTATTGTAGTCCTTGACTGCTCTAGATTTATTACATAACTTGTATGAAGTTACTCAATTGAAAATATTAATACAAAGATTGTCAAATGCTGATATTGCACAAAAGCAAACTTATTATTTGATATTTGCATTATTTTTTTGATATTATACTTTTTGTTTGCAGCTATGTTAAAACGTATCTCCTGCCGGACAAGTCCCGTCAAAGCAAGAGAAAAACCAGCATCAAAAGCAACACCACTAACCCAGTGTTCAATGAAAACCTGAGGGTAAGAGGACGTTCATGCCTGCCTTACAAAGTTTTGTATTGAGGTCGGTGAGATATTGCAAATGAGATATCGATTTAAGGACTCTTATCTGTCCCTGTGTCTCGGGATAGTACGTTGTCAGTCACTCTCAGCTGGAGACGCGCACGCTGCAGGTTTCTGTGTGGCATCATGATCGCTTTGGACACAACAACTTCCTGGGGGAGACGGAGTTGACCTTTGACTCCTGGGAGTTTGACTCGCAGATAGAAGAGTGGTTCGCTCTACAGCCCAGGGTGAGCTGAGCTGAACACACACAAACAGAGAGAGCGAGTGATGAAGAGGAACGTGCTGACATGAGTAAGTGTGATGTTGATATGTGTGTTTGTGTCAGAATGAGTGCTATGTGGACTCAGTGATGCACTACAAAGGAGAACTGACGGTGGTCTTGAAGTACATTCCCGCAGAGAGAAATGTCTCGCTGCCTCTGGACCAAGTGCAAGGTATGATTTCAAATGAGAAATTATATTATTTCTACACTTTCTCATTGTTGTTAAAATGTGCGTTAATGGCAGCACGGTACTGAATATTAATATGGCGCTCATTTACTCTCATGAAGAGGTAGGTTTGTAAACTGAACTATGATTTGGGATTATTATTAATTAGTTCCAGTTAATTACAATTATTTTGAATGTGTTAATTACGATTATCAATCAAAAGTATTTGTTTACGTAATATATGAATGTTCACCGTGTATATTTATTTATTATCTACATGAAATTATCATTCGACTAATCGTTTGACCGCGCTATTATTAATATATTTAATCTTTTATTGAAAATTTCAGTTTTCTGTCACGTTGTTTTTGCTACTTAAAAACAACACTTTTGTGTTAAATATTTGAAATACCATAAAAAGTAGAATATTTATACTGTAAACTTGCATGCACATATGTAATGAAAAGTAATTAAATCAACATTCGAATGCAAAATTCATAATTAAATTACAATGAATGTAAAATTCATAATTAAATTACAGACAACGCCAGCAAACGCCAGTCTGTTGGAGTTGGATCAGTGTGTGACTCCTGTTAGGGCTTGTTTGGAGTTTTTCACCCAACTGAAGCAACCACGGCTTCACCCACCACCTCTTTTGTTTTATTTGCCGTCTTCTCATGCGTAGATTGTCACACAAAAAATATGGAATGTGGATATAGGATAATCCATTTTTTTGTCTTGGTCGGTGTCTGTTGAAACAGTGTGAACATGACCATTGTTTTTCTTAAGATTTCAGATCCAGCTGCCAACTTGTTTGTTGGAGCTGGTTGGCGTTTGTCTACACGGTGTGAATCGTCCTTCGCTTGTATTTAAGATCACTTTTGTTTTTAGTGAAAAAAGGATTTCTGAAAGGAAAGAAGAAGACCATTACTCTTCCTAAAGGAGGAATGGTGGAGCTGCTGGTTAAGGAGGCAAAAAACCTGACAGCCGTCAAAGGAGGCTCCTCTGACCCGTTTGTCAAAGGGTGATTGATTTCTTCCAATTTCAAGAGTGCGCTTTGTAAACTCCCACTCCTTATACTTCACAACCTCACATACACGGCCTTTTTGTTCTCGTGTATCAGATACCTGCTGCCTGATGACAAGAAAAGCACAAAGCACAAGACCGCTGTGGTGAAGCGCACTGTAAATCCACGCTGGAATCACACCTTCACGTACTGTGGCCTGCAGCACGGCGATCTGAACAGTGTGTGTTTGGAGCTGACGGTGTGGGACAGAGAGCCCTTCGCCAGTAACGTCTTCCTGGGGGGTGTGCGGCTCGGGGCAGGGACCGGTGAGTCTGACTTCAGCTCAGCCTTTTCAGTTCAGTCTTTAACTATGGGATAAGGTCGGTCAGAAACTCGGAGCATGCGTTTCAAGCTTTGCATTTTCTGCAAAATTGCAGTATTGTAGATGTAAGCCTTTTCGGTGTTCATTTTAATTGAGTAATATTATTTAATCATTATTATTATTATTATTATTATTTGTGTTTTTACAATTTTTTTAAATTTCTATATTGCTTTACTATATTTTAATTTTACTTTTAACTTCAGTTAATTTTTTTTTTCTTCCAATATTTAATTATTTTATCTCTATTTAAAACATTTGAATAGTTTTGGTGCTAGATTTAAGAATAGGTCGCACCAGCGCAAACCCAAAGACACCCAGTGAAACAGTAGAGATAAAAAGACATGGATACAGTTATTTTTGCAACTGACCTTATTACATATGCATTTTCCAAATGTAAAATTTATGGGAGGAGAGCATTTAAATTCAGTTACACAAAATTCTCAGGTTCTCTCAGGAATAGCAGTCATGTTTTTTTTTTCATTTAGATCATCTGCTTCTTTACCATTGCTTCCTATCCCTGCTGGATTCTGATAATTATATATTTCAAATTGTGTTTCCCACATTAGTAGCACAGATTTGTATATAACGCCTTTCCTGTGAAATGTTCTCAGACTCAAATTAAAATAATCATTCAGTCCCAAATGTTCTTGAATACAATTTCCACTGTAATGTTCTTTCCAAACGTCTCCTTAATCAATCATCAATGATGCATGAAGCTCTACTTTGTGCAGCACATTTTATATTCATGCTGAACTAATTTACTGTTACCAATATGTTTTATTCATGTCTTCACTCACTCATGAACCGATCATTTGTTTACTCATTGATGATTGTGTATTAAAGAGGTGTCGTGGCAATTTTAAAACGACTCTCATGTATGGTCTTGGACGATTTTAGGTCAGACAGTCCTCCAGAATCCATGTTTGCTGCAGAGAGCGACCAAGAGGGAGAGCAGTCTTCCACTTTATCCCAAGACTCCCATCTTAGTCTCATAGATTTCTTTTTCAATTCTAAATATTTAACAAATTCTTTTTAAATTTGTCACTGTTTTCAACATTTATATCAAAAAAGTTTCAAATCAGCATATTAGAATTTTAGACATTAGAATAGTTTCATTTTTAACTATATTAAAATAGCAGTTATTTGATATAGTAAAAATCTTTCAGAATTAGTTTTATTGTTTGTTTGTTTTTAAGGAAGACTTGAACATGAGACTTCTTTCAAAAATGCTAAAAACACATAACATCTAGTGTATTCATAAATTCATTCACTCATCTATTCATCCGTCCATGTCCACTTTATCTATCTCCTAGAATGTAAATAGAATGTAAATAGTTGTAAAACCATTATAAAATAACATTGTTTGTGGTGTTTGTTGTGATACTATTCTTTCAAAATAGCATAACTGAAGCCATTTTCATTCTGAATATTTCTCAGAAATACACTAAATGGTCTCTTTGATTTGAATTTCAGCCAAACAGGCAAAAAGTTACCTATCTAGGCACAACAAGTATATTTGATTTCTTTAAACGACTGTTCAAATATTTCCCCCTGTGAATGTCTGACTTATAAGTAGCAGGACTTGGATTTTCTTCTCTTTTGATCTTGCATACAGAGCAGTTAACTGACCTGTTTGTGACCCGCAGGTCTGAGTTATGGGAAGGAAGTAGATTGGAACGATGCCTACGGGGAAGAGCAGCGGCTATGGCAACGCATGATTGACAACCCTGAGGTCCCACAAGAGTGCACCCTGATGCTGCGCTCCAGCATGGCCAAGAGAAAGACGTAGAGAGAAAGATGGAGAGTTTCCCTGGCAATACTCATCAAATCCAGTCACCTCTAGACACTTTAAAGTGCTCTTTATGTTCTTCGGCAGTACTCACACTACCCAGATTCTCATTGCAACAGACGTATGCACTCTGAATTCTCAAGACAGGTATATATACACACACATATGGCCCTCTACGGTCCTATTTACACCTGGTATTTAGATCCATCTCGACTGAGTCGGATCGCTAGTTATACCTAATGTTAACATATTTCTAAAATGTGACTCTCTTGAGCGCTTAGGATCTGATTTCAAGAGAAGAGACTTTGATTTTATATCTACTTGCATCATTTATGTCAGCGTGGTACTGCATGTTGATAAAGCACAAAAAGTGAAAATGAAAAGGACAGAGGAAATCATACAAAATCTCTCCTAAATATACAAGCACATGCGTGAAGTTTAAGTTTAGCTTAGATTTTTTTCAGCCAATTTTTTTTTTAATTCTTACATTTCAGGAAAAAACTGGTAAAAATTAAGTATGTTTTTGCTTGAAAAAAGCATAATAATCAGCCAATGGGACAAGCAAAATAATCTTGTTTTCCTTACCCCATTGGCTGATTATTTCACGTGTTTCAAGCAAAAACATACTTAATTTTACCAGGTTTTTTTTCCTTTTGAAAACAAGACAGATTTTTTTATTGTCTAGAAAATCCTTTTTGATTTAAGAGTTTTTAGATATTTTAACCGGAAACAAAACAAACAAACAAAAAAATTCTAAGCTAGAAAATCATTGTATGCAGTGTAACTAGCAGGATGACAGGCATTTAGCACTGACAGCCTGATCGAACCACTGAGATGTATCTCATACCAGGTATAAATGATTCAACACACTACTCCAACCCAGGTGTGCTAATATTTTAAACCAAACGCTCACTGGTCAGAACTGTGAATAGCACATGAAGACTATTACAAAAGAGCACAGTGAACATGAGCAACAATCAAAGGTCACATTTGTCCTGAAAGAACAAAGCACAAAGCACTTCCACTGAACACACACTCACAAAAAAGAAAAACAAAATCCAATTTGCACAGATAGCACCTGCATATAACGCTTGCACACATGGATGTGATCAGTCATTTCTGTACATTTATAAAGACATGCACAAAAGATGTTATGATAATCGTTTCAGATGCGTCACATACATGTACATTTGGCTGAAGATAGACTGATGCTAACTGTTACATTTCATAGCTGGTTTTACCACAGTTTTCATGTAAAAACAGAAGTGTGGTGTAAAAAAAAAAGTTGCGTGATTCATTATATTGAATTAGATTTACAAGTGCTCCAAAAAAACTAAAAAAATCCTATGTTTTAGGTAAAATGATAGGCTGTAGAGTAGATCAAGTAGGAAGATTACATTTTCTATGAAAACTAGTCACAATCCAGCATGCAAATATTAGATTCCTCCATCTATCACAGATCTATCATATTCTACCTAAAGGATAAAAATGCTATATCATATAATTGTAACTAAAAACACACCATCTATAAACACTGAATTTAGCCATAATAAGGATAGGGATAGAAAAAGAGGGGGATTGTAATAGAGAAAAGGCTCACAAAACACACTTGAGTTTTAAGGCGAGTTTCTGGTTAATTCCTCGGTTGATCCTGCTGAGCCGTCATGTCACTGTGAGGTCTTCATGAATAACGTGTGCACCCCCTTTATACCTAATACTTTTGTTAGCATCAGTCAAGTGAATAGACCTTTTAGACAACTTGCTGTTAAATTGAGAGGTTTTGTGGCATGTATATGGCTCAATGTTTGACATCCAAGTGTTATGTCTAATATTGTCTGAAGCTGTTAGACTCGCAGCATGTTTGGTGTATGTGAGCTGTTTCCTCTTTCTCATCAGGAACACAGTGTTTAGGACTGTTCTGTACTGTACTGTCTCATCTTCAGAAAGAGAATAAACTATTATTAAACAACTGTTGCAGATTCATTTCTTTTTTTTGTCCTCGTCTTAACCATTTTATATACACACACACTCTCTCTCACTGGCCACTTTATTAGGTACACCTGTCCAACTGCTCGTTAGCGCAAATTTGGCAACATGGCAGCAACTCAATGCATTTAGGCATGTAGACATGGTCAAGACGATCCGCTGCAGTTCAAACCGAGTATCAGAATGGGGAAGAAAGGTGATTTAAGTGATTTTGAACGAGACATGGTTGTTGGTGCCAGACGGGCTGGTCTGAGTATTTCAGAAACTGCTGATCTACAGGGATTTTCACGCAAAACCATCTCTAGGGTTTACAGAGAATGGTCCGAAGCAGTCGAACCTTGAGTCGGATGGGCTACAGCAGCAGAAGACCACACCGGGTGCCACTCCTGTCAGCTGAGAACAGGAAACTAAGGCTACAATTCACACAGGCTCACCAAAATTGGGCAATAGAAGATTGAAAATACATTGCCTGGTCTGATGAGTCATCAACAACATGAAAGCATGGATCCATCCTGCCTTGTATCAACGGTTCAGGCTGGCGGTGGTGGTGTAATGGTGTGGGAGATATTTTCTTGGTACACTTTGGGCCCAATAGTAGCAATTAAGCATTGTGTCAATGCCACAGCCTACCTGAGTATTGTTGCTGACCATGTCCATCCCTCTATGGCCACAGTGTACCCATCTTCTGATGGCTACTTCCAGCAGGGTAACGCGTCATCTCAGACTGGACTCTTGAACATGACAATGAGTTCACCGGATTCAAATGACCTCCACAGTCACCAGATCTCAATCCAATAGAGCACCTTTGGAATGTGGTGGAAAGGGAGATTCACATCATGGATGTGCAGCCGACAAATCTGCAGCAACTGCGTGACTCTATCATGTCAATATGGACCAAAATCTCTGAGGAATGTTTCCAGTACCTTGCCACGAAGGATTAAGGCAGTTCTGAAGGCAAAAGGGGGTCCAACCAGCAAGGTGTACCTAATAAAGTGGCCGGTGAGTGTGTGTGTGTGTGTGTATGTGAAATATTTTGGTTTAAAAAAATATATATATTTCTGTTACAGCAAAGTAACATTTTTAATTACATGATACTTCAGAAATTATTCTAATAAGCAGGTTTTTTTTTATTTTTTGTTTTTTTATCTTTTTTTTTCTTTTAGTATGTGACTAAAAAGTATTTAAATACTTTTCCTAAAATAGTATATAAAATAAACTTAAATATGAACTAATATTAAATGTTTACAATAGCTTTTAAATATTAATAAATGGATAAATATATAATAGATATTTTCAATATATAATTCTTATAGGAAAATCCTAAACCAGAAAGCTTTCAACAATATTAGCCTTCTCCCTTTTTTTCCACTGTGACATCGAATATGTCATTCCATACATAGGAAAAAATATTTATCATACCTCTATTACACTCAATTCAGTTTTATCATAATATTTAACAAACAGGGAACCAAGATAAACACGACTGGCATTTTAAGAAAGCTGTGTCCCATGCTCTCATATCAATCATCAAACAGGCCTTTATTGCATTAATATTGCTTTGACAGTATTTCTCAGGAAAAAGTAGACCATCCGCTCCGATATAAATAGAAACACCAGACAAATAAAATAGAGTAGAGCATCGTAAAAAAGACGAACAACAGAGACTCATTTTTAGAGATGTGTGTGTATGTTTTCAATATGTGTCAAGATGTAGCAGCTCTATCCAGACTCTCTCTCGTAGGCTGGTAGCTTTATAACCAGTAGAAACAGATGTGTAAATGTGTGTGTATATATATATACATCTAGCAGCTATGTCCGGCCTCTTTCTGTAGAATGGCCTCCTCGGTGCGGAGGGGAAATGTGTCGATGGTGGTAAAGATCTCCGCTGCTGTGATGGGGAAAGTGTAGCGCTGTTTGTCCACTCCCTGTTTGTCCAGCAGCACCATGTTAAATGAGTTCTGAGACAGCTGCAGCTGCAACCTGCCCCACACAAACAAAACACACTTTACTACTGGGACACATTTACTAGAGGTTCCTCGTAAGTTCTTGAAATGATATACACAGGAGTGTTTGAATAACATAAATCAAGTGACTGAAATACAGGAATGAAGCACCTGAGTTGTAGAGCTAGTCCTGGAGGGATGAGTCTGTGTCTAATGCGGCCAATCTGAGCTGGATAAACGCCCACCAGCTCGATCACTGTCACATGTCTCAAGTCCAGACCGCACTGGGCATGCTGAACCACACAAACAATACAGATCATTCCAGTTTAGATGCTTTTCTTTGTACAAAGTATTGCAACATCATTCATATCTCTCTCTATTTATATACAGATACGTGTGACTCTGGACCACAAAACCAGTATTAAGTAGCAATAACCAAACTTTATGGGCCAAAATTATTAGTATATTTTGGGTTTTTGCACCCTTAGATGCAAATATTTATAGTTGTATCACATACAAATACATAGATATGAATCTTTCCACAATTTGTTTTTTATATTAATTTTTCCATAATTTCTCGATAATATTTTAAATTTAAATTGTGAAATTATTTTAAATGTCAATTTTAGAAATGTATTTTCTTATTATACAAATGATTGATCAATATTGTAACATTACACACAAACAAATACATTTATGTATATGAAATACATACACACACACATATATAGATAGATAGATAGATAGATAGATAGATAGATAGATACTGGTCTTGTACCTGTAAATTAGTCATCTGGAATCTGTAGTAGTGATTGGCAGCTGAGGGGGCAGAGATGATCAGAACGCGGCGTTTCTCATAGAACTGGTCCAGTAATACAGCAGCGGATCGCACACCAACATTAATATTCATGGCTTTTAATAAAACAAATGATTAGGATGTTATTCACCAGAGGGCAGGACAGGATGAGCAAGATCATGAATTTTACATGAATTCTGAGGTTTAATCTCAGTAGAATAATTCTGTCATGAAAATTCTGCCTTCGTTTATTCTAACGAGTTACAATATCTGCTTTCAATATTAGATTTGAATATTTTACCTGAATCGGCAGCATCATTCTTTCAGGAACGCTACGTAATCTTACATATAAGGAGGCATAATGTACAACGCAAGGAATTCCTCTAAACCGACTGTAGGTGTTTGTGAGGTGTGTTTTTCTCCGTACGAGCACAGGAAGTCTCCAGGCCAGACCACTCCATGTTAAACTGGCAGACTCTGGCAGCGCTGCCCCTCAGGTCGTAGCCGCCCAGACAGCGAAATTCACATGTGGCCCCGTAATTATCACCGGCACTGTCGCATTTCATCCAGCCATTGTCAGGGACGGAGAGAGGAGTACAGCGGCGCACTGCAACAAACACACAACACACATTTTTCAGTAACGTGACCTGCTATCTGTTATCAAACCGGTTTCGCTTTTACAGCTGCCTACATCATATAATCTGACAGCTACACTATTGCTTACGTTTTTAAAAACTACATTCATTTAGCAAGAAATTGACACATCAAATATGCAAGTAAATACATTTATAATGTTACAAAAGATATCCATTTCGAATAAATGATGCTCTCTCGAGGCGTTTATTCTTCAAAGAATCCAGAAAATTATCTAGCGATGTTTCCGCTAAAATATACTGTGTCGCATAACTTTTCAAACTTTATAAAAAGAAGAGATTCAGAAACATCTCTGAAAAATCACGACACACAAGGCTAAAGTAACGGCTGCTAAAAATTCAGCTCTGGCATCACAAGAATAAATTACAATTTCAATAAAGTGTAATAATTCAAAACATTGCAGTTCGACTCAAACCAAGTGAAATAAAAGTGAGCGTAAGAGACATTTTTAAAGAAGTGCTTGATTGTATTTTGAATAACACATGAGTGAGTCGCAGCTTATCTAGCTAAAGTTTCAAAAGAACTCACCTCTCACTCGAACGTTGAACCGGCAGGACGCCTTGTTCTCGGCTCGGTCAAACACGGTATATGATAATTTGTGATTTCCTTCTGAAAACTGTGAGCCTGAGGGCTTTCCTTTCAGTATAACGCTACAACGCAAATAAACAATTTCAAAACGACAATCTGGGTTAGATTATAAATGTGAATTCGGCTAGAAATGACTCAATTATCGGTTGTGCCACGGCTGCTTTAACATATGTGGAGGTTAAACTGCGACACTGACTCTGTCAGGATGCCGTCTGCCGTGTCTTTGCCCTCTGGTGTGTCCCACGTCACTTTGGCGGTGAGTTTTCCCGGTTCTGCGGTCTTCTCCTTTATATTAGGGCACTTAATAACGGGGGGATCCACATCTGAAACAGAAAACACCCTTACACGCCTCTCCACCTAAATGCTTTGTCATGAATCCATAATATTAATGAGTGCTCGGTGACTGTTTAACTCACCTACGCACACGCTGTTAGCACCGCTCCACGTTCTGCTGCTTTGGCAGGTGGCGCTGTGGCCTCCTCGAAGCGTGTACCCCGGTGAGCAGAAGAACTGGCAGCGGGAGTTGAAGTACGATCCGTCTGAACACTTATAACCTCCGTTAGACGGCATGGCCAGTTTAGGGCAGCGGACCTCTGTAAACATAACACATGCCCCGGTGAAAAACTGCTTGTCAATGGACAATCACTGCTGTCAACTGGTTGTGAGTAGTGCTTGAGATGTCTAGAGATGCCTTCAGGTTTGAGTTGAACTGTGACCCTTAACGAACATTTGAGGAATCGATCGATTACAAATCCAGTGAGAATCAGTAGATTAATAAATACAAATGAATAAGGCAATCGGACTTTCAGCACATGGCTAAACAAATGAATGAAACGGCAGTTCAATAATTAATAAAAAAAGTAACCTAATTGTACATTTTTTGTTTTATCAAAAAAAGATGCATATGAACCAATTTTCAGAAATCATCATCCAGTTAGACTCAAATTGCAGTTGAGTTATTTTGATTAGGTTACAAATAACAAAACTAACAGCTAAACTTTTAATATAATAAAGAAACTGGAAAAGCAATTTTAGGTTGACCGATTACTAACATAGAAATACTAATAAGAATTACACTACTTTTCAAACGTTTCATACTTTTTTTCCAGTATACTTTGTTTCCAAAAAGATTATGCAGCATTTAATAATAGTAAAAATGAAGATCAGCAAAATTTTGTTTTTAAATGTTGTCTGTTGTCAAAACTAACACGAATTTAGCTTTCCATCAAAATAATAGTTTACATGTTAAAATATATTCAAATACCAAACTGTTATTTTAAATTTCAGCGATATTTCACAGTATTACCGCAAATAAATACAACCTTGGTGAGCATTAAAGACTTTTAAACATTTAAATATGTTTTAAAAACGAGTGTAAAATGCAGCAAACAGCAAAATATAAATAAAAACAACATTCCACATTATGTAATGTTTGCAAAACGACTGCAAAAAAATCTAGGATTGAATATGCACTAATTAATCCAGCGAGTCAGCGTTCATATGCGATGTGATCTTATCATGAAGTAATGTGAATGTCAGCGCCAGACCTCTGCAAGCGTAGTTTCCAGACCACTGTTTGCTGGCCATACAGAGGATCTCGCTGCTGCCGTGCATCTCGTAGCCTGTCTTACAGCGGATCTTGCAGCGGGTTCCCAGAACATTCTTATAACGTTCTCCACGTGGTGTCTGGCAGCTGATGTGACCGTGTTTGACTTTCACTGGAGCACACCACGGAACGCCTAGAAAGAGACGCCTTATCACGCACGTACGCAAATACAGCGAAGAAAAACATAACAAAGCACACATAACACACGTTCTCATGAACCTACCTTGACAACTGGCATCATCCAGACATGCATGGAGAAACATGAACACAGATAAAGTAGCACAGCCGCGGAAGAAGAGGAAGCAGTCAGAGGCCTGAGGCCTAAGCAGGCAGTCAGACATGTAGTGTCCTCTGTGTCGTGAATCTATGTGCTCTGACGGCAGCGCTCATGTGTTATAATGTGCTAAAAGTGTTTTACTGAGCGAAGATGGGTTTGAGTTGTGCGTAATGGGGTTTTGAGATCAGTGTGTGCGTTTCATGTGATATGTCCTTGCGTGCGATCACCTGTGTATCTCACATCTTCATCATCAGTGTATGGCCAGTATCCAGAGCCTGCAAAACAGTTTAGGACAGCAAAAGCGAGAAAGAGTTGGCATTACCGCAGAATTTCAGATTCAGCTGTGCTATCGCGCGTGGATGTATTAGAACAAAGCAAACCGCAGTTTGTTTTTTGTTGTAATACCTTGCACTGTTTTTAAGTTCAGTCTGTTAACATGTGTAAACCTCAGAACAAAAATCTGTCAAAAGTCTGTTCAAGAGGACTGTTTTCAGGACCGATAATACAACGAAATATTATCTGAACAACCAAATCAGCATAATCATTTGTGAAGAATTATGTGACACTGAGAACGGCTGCTAAAAATTCAGATTTCCATCACAGGAATAAATTACGTTTCAAATAGAGACGTGTTAAATAATGTTTTTTTGTTCAGTAAATATTTCCTTTAATCTTACCGTTCCCTATTTGTATTTATTTATCATTTTGTAGCTTAATATTTCACTTATCTTGACCTTTTTAACTTCATAAATGTGAATTTATTTCCTTTTCCAAACCTTCTTGCAATTATATTTGCATTAATATTATTTTATTTTTTACTCTGAGGCTTACATCGCTAACATCTGAAATCTGGGTTTGTTGCATTTATAGCATGGCATGAAATCCAACAATGACCCCTGCAGGTAATGTAATGAATTACAGTGTGTCACAGAGAGATGCAGTGAAAATGGCAGCCACGTAAAATAACATATAATACTATATTAGGATAACATGCTTTGCATGGAAGGAATAGATGGAATAAATGTTGCCGTGGCTTCGTTCAGAGGTCAGACTAGTAGCAGCTAATTTTACATTCTTTATTTACTTTGAATGTCATGACAGAAGTTATTTTACGACAGTCAACGTGTAATTTCGACTTCCATCAATCATGCTGCAGAGAAAAAAACCATGAATGTTTTCCAAAAGAAATAGGTTTTGGTGTTCTATTCCATCTAATTCTGTGACTTGTACTTACTGCAATCCGAAAGTAAGTGATCCAGAAACTTAAAACAAGGCCAGCTTCAAAAAACACGGAAAACTCCATTACCCACAGATCGCTCTCTTAGACTGGGATCAAACACAAAAAACAAGAGCCTGCATTCAGTGCATATAAATTGATGCTGATTCGCTTTTTTATTCCCTCTAGTTCTGTTCTTTTGTCTCTTGTGTGTGTGTAAGTGTGGGGATGGCAGATCACACAGCAAGTTAGATCAAAGCTCCCTCTGATGCAGTAACAAGAACTCAAGAGACTCAGCACACACACACACACACACACACACACACACAATGTAAATGCAGAGCTAAAGGCGAATCATGACAGGACCACAGTTTTCCAACTTCTATCATGGAAAACACTCCACAGGGATCATGTGTGTGTGTTTGCTCCATTTGGCAGATGAGTTTTCCTGTTCCATTCTGTTAAGCTCAGCAGAACGTTGTGTAACGCAGAATACTCACTGACTTGGCTCAGTTCCTCTCTCTCTCTCTCCTACACACACTTACAAATAGGGAGTTTCCACTTAAGAAAACTGTACGGTAACTAAACCATATAGCTTCTGCTGCACCTTCTGTTTTACTCCAGTCCTGGAAAGGATTCTTCACAACTATGTTTAGCATAAAACCGGCTCACTCTTGGATGGACGTTCTGCAGTCATTAGTCATCAGAAAGTAAGATCCCTCGGGCTCCCTGTGTTCAGTGTCTGCAACAGTTCCAGCCTCATAGATTCACAAATCCAACATAAGTACGGTCTGAGAGTCAAGTACAGGCTTTACACAATATCAGTTCCTTCGCAAACATCCAGATCAGAGTTTGTCTTCATAAACATCCCTTTTCTATTTCGATTGTTTACATAATGTTTACATAAAGTCACAACTTATCGTTTTCTCTTATAATGCAACAAGCTAGTTCGCTTTTGTAAATTAGAGCTACTGGTTTATCATATTAGTCAAAACAGTTAGTTCAGACAGTTTGAATAATTTACATTTGAGTATGTGGGTATTTCACAACTACATAAAAGCACATGCAACTCACTGAAACTAGTTCTCAGGTCAGGACAGTCTTAATCTTGAAACATGTGTTCATGTTTTAACCAGCGTGAGTCTGTGTTTGTGCTCACAGGGCCATAAAACACAAACAACCACCCAGTCTTTGTGAATAAACAACGTACAGCATTTGAGGTCTTTCGCCAAAATGTTGTAAAGCATCATTTATTTTACCGCCGTTTACTTTACACATGCAAATAAAGCCAGTATGCGAGTCTGACGATCTGTTGAACTCGTAAATTGGACCTCCAGTGCATTTACAAATTGACGTCTGGACCGCAACCACAACCTAAAACCCAATGACATGAGCCACAAGCTCACACAGTCAACATTTTTCTGAATCCCAATTCCAGCACTTTAACTCTAACGGTCCCCGAAGTGAAGATGAACTGGTCATTTAGCAATCGGTTCTACCACCGCAACACGCACATCTCTGCAGCTTCTTGAAATCTGTTTCCAGCAGCACAGGAAATTCACATGTCTGAGCGAGTCCGAGCAAGACTCTTTGCTTTTTTAAAATTAATTCACTAAACAAAAAAAAAAAATCTTGGACAGAGAAACCAAGGTTTGAGGGGATTTATTCTGCTTCTGCTGGGATATAAACAATGTTTTCTGAAAGCAAAGTGTACTTTGTGTGCTAATATACACAGAACACTCCAGAAAGAGTCCCCTACAAGCCAACTGGCCTGATGCAAACATAAACCAGATTAAAAATGCTACAAGCACCTAAAAAGAGCTTGTGATTTAGCTGAATATGTGGCATGAGGCTACATACACATCAGGCATCAAGCAACCATATCTGGCAATGGAAATGTGGAAAGAGCCTCCAGCTCTGAACTCCAAGTTTTTTCCCTCTAAGATGTAAAAAATATCAAAACATCAGTGTCATATTTCCAAAAATCCGATCCAGACCCCATGCTAACCGAAGATGAAAAATAAAAATCATTCTGGCAGAGGAAGATACAGCTATGTAGCAGTGTGTCAAAGTCTGAGGGAGAGCACAACACCAGAATATTAATACATGCCTGGTGATTTATTACTAGTTGATCCAGATTTTGCATGCAGAATTTCTGTAATGTAAATACAATGTCACTGTATCAATTTATTTAAGATGTGAGATTTGACTTGGCCTCCAACTGACTCAACAACACGAGAATAGGCACTTAAAAATTATTATTTGTACAGTCCACATCTTGTTAACTTAGAGGATGGAGAAACATCATTTATGATTTATGTACAACAAATAATTTATGTATGTGTAAGGTATTAAAGATCAAATGAGAGGATAATTAATATATATATAACAGTTATATATAATTTAGTGTGTGTGCAGGGTTTGTATATATGTATGTATAATATGTGTGTGTGTGTGTGTGTGTGTGTGTGTGTGTGTGTGTGTGTGTGTGTGTTTTGATCCACTCTTCTTCTTAGAAATATTGTAAAGATGACAATCATCCCAGCAATTTGGTGACTATGCAGACACTCTGCTGACCCACTTCCAGAAGACGTTACATTATTTATGTCACTAATCACAGACACTTTAAAGACGACGCGTTCAAAAGATGTCAGACTCATCATTTTTGCGCAGATCGCCCGGGAGCGCAGTGTCCTAGTGGTGACAAGTCATCAGTGCATTTTCATATGAAAGAGTTCAGTGTATTTTCCCTGGATTTAGGGAACTTACCCCCTTCTTTCCCCCCCAAACAGCCCCAAAGGCGTCCACGTAAACACTTTGAGCTCTGTTGTACTGCACTGTGCCTAATACAGAAAACCTAGCAGAAACAGCATGGGACAGCTCATAGACGCACAGACACTTTATTCATTCAGATGTTTGTTCTAGTCTGCATTAGTTTAATCAGTCTTGCACAAAAAACACATTTAACTTATCAAAGCTCGCAGCGCAGGACGCAACGGGAACCGTGTGGATGGGTCTCTTACCGTCATACGCGAAACTCCCGCACAGCTGAAGTCCCACTAACATATACACACACATCCAGGTGTCCATCTTTAGGAAGTCCAGGAGCTGCTGGGACACCTCGAGTGCATTCCTAGGCGAGAATCAGAGCACAAGCCCGATCCCGCCTCCTCTCCAGAAATACGAGAGCTCTTCATCCAACGCGAGCGAGCGCGCGCACGGCGCGCGGCGCGTGGACAGTTGGCTCCGCTTAGATAAACCGAGTGTTTATTACAGCGACGCCGAAAAGTAGGCTAAAAGTGGCACGACGCTAAATTGCCTATCTCTTATTCATGACTTGTTATTAAAAATTAACTGAGAATTCCGTTTAGGTTTTTTTCCTCTCAAATTATGACAGAAATGTTCTTTATTTGAGCTTAAAGAGATGTTTGTCTTCGTTTGTAGTGGGTTTAATTCACGTAAGAGCCTTGTATAAAGGTCGGAGTGAGAGAACACTGTGATTCATAATGTCTTCACTAAAGAAACAAACAGCTTTTTTTCTTTAGCAACAGCTCTTACAAATTCGAAATCTGATTAAGTGTTAAATGGTAGCACGTAGGTGCGTGACTGTCTGTTCTCTCGCACTTTTAAAAAGCAGTAATCATTCACAGTAAGTCTGGTATGCTGTTAATGACAGACCAGGTCTCGAAAAAAAAGGGAATGTCAATATCACCAAAGCAGTGTTTTACTTTGTGCACACAGAAATAAATACTTCACACACTTGCGCTTGAAAATTAACATTCATATGAACACTATGAAAATATTCAACTGAATATGACTGAAATCATTTTAGTCAAGGCACTTGCTATTCAGTAATAACCATGAAGACATAAGTAACAACCAGCTCTTTAAGAGATATATATATATATATATATATATATATATATATATATATATATATATATATATATATATATATATATATATATATATATATATATATATATAAATAGCCCTTAAATCTCCCTTAAATAGCAAACCAAAATGTGTTAACCTCTCCAACATCCATCGAGCACATTCTCTGTGTTTGTGTATTATTTAAGGTTTAGATACTGTGGCAGGACATTGTTCCAGAACTGAGGGTCCTGAGCACCACTATCTGTTTGTCTCTTCTCTTTGACATTCTGTTGATGTCTTTGTCTGCTCTTCTGTCTGTCTCTCTGTGAACTCGTCTGTCTTCGTGGAGGTAACACTTCTGGTTTGGCTCTCTGCTTTGGTACTTTTTTGGTCTTTTCTTCTTCCTCCTCCTCTTCCTCGCCTTCTTCTTCCTCCTCACTTTCTTGTTCTTCCCCTTCCTCCTCCTCTTCCTCAGTATCCTCTTCATCCTCTTCTTCTTCCTCTTCACTGGTTTCTCTCTGTTTCCTCTCATTTGTCTTGCTTATGTTCTCTTTTTTCAGCTCAGCTTCTTCCTCTTCCTCTTCTTCCTCACCCTCTTCCTCCTGTTCTTCTTCCTCATTGCTTCCATGTTTCTCTTCTCTAATATTCTTTTTTTCATGCTCTGTTTCTTCCTCCTCCTCCTCATCTTCATCACCTTCACTCTGTTCTTCTTCTTCCTCTTCACTAGCTTCTATTTTTATATTCTTTTCTTTCTGCTCTATTTCTTCCTCCTCCTCTTCCTCACTCTCTTCTTCCTGTTCCTCTTCCTCTTCACTAGATTCTCTCTGTTTCCTTCTGTTTGTCTCTGTTTTTATATTCTTTTTTTCCTGTTTGGTTTCTTCCTCCTCTTCCTCACTCTCTTCTTCCTCTTCTTCTTCTTCACTAGATTCTCTCTGTTTCCTCCTGTTTGTCTCTGTTTTTATATTCTTTTCTTCCTGGTCAGATTCTTCCTCCTCTTCCTCACTCTCTTCTGCCTGTTCTTCTTCCTCACTAATTTCTTTCTGTTTCCTTCTGTTTTTCTTAGTTTCCATATTCTTATTTTTCTGCCCTATTTCCTCCGCCTCCTCCTCCTCCTCCTCCTCTTCTTCTTCTACTTCTTCACCTCCCTCCCCTTCTTCCTCATTAGTTTCTCTCTGTTCCCTCTGTCTTCTCTCTGTTGTTTTATTTTCGTCCCCCTTGTCTATTTCGTCCTCTTCTGCTTCTTCCTCATCTCCACTTTCTTCTGCATTATTTTCTTCCTCCATTTCATCATCTTCATCTCCTCTCTCTGTTTCCTGTGTCTCTAAAACGTCAAGATTCTCTTTTTCTCCAAACTTTTCTTCACCTGTATCAATTTCTTCCTCTTCCTCAATCTGTTCTTTCCCTTCTTGTTTTTCTCCATCTGTCTCTGACATTTTGTCCTCATCTTCAGCTTCCACCTCATTCTGTTTCTCTTCTTCTTCTTCTCTCACTCTCTCCTCTTCACTCTTGTTTGTGACCCCATCTTTCTTGTCTTTCAATTTTTCATTATTTTCCTCTTCATCCACCTCCTCTTCCTTGTCTCCATCACCCTCTTCATTATCGTTATTTTCTTCTTCCTCTTCCTCTTCTTTTGTCTGATCTCTGCTTTCCTCCTCCTCTCCATGATTACCCTCTTCTTCTTGATTTTCCTCTTCATCCTCTTCCTCACCATCTTCTTCCTCCTTATCTTCCTGTTCTCCCTCTCCTTCCACTGTCTCGTCCTCTTCCTCACCATCTTCTTCCTCCTTCTCTTCCTGTTCTCCCTCTCCTTCCACTGTCTCATCCTCTTCCTCCTTATCTTCCTGTTCTCCCTCTCCTTCCACTGTCTCGTCCTCTTCCTCACCATCTTCTTCCTCCTTATCTTCCTGTTCTCCCTCTCCTTCCACTGTCTCGTCCTCTTCCTCACCATCTTCTTCCTCCTTCTCTTCCTGTTCTTCCTCTCCTTCCACTGTCTCATCCTCTTCCTCACTTTCTTCTTCCTCCTTTTCTTCCTGTTCTCCCTCTCCTCCCACTGTCTCATTCTCTTCATCCTCTTCCTCAATCTCATCCTTTTCTTCACTGTCTCCTTCCTCTTCATCTGATCTCTCACTTTCATATTGTTCATCAGTTTTCTCTTCATCACTGCTCTCTCCTTCCTGCTCCTCCTCTGCATCTGTTTTCTCCTCGTCTTCCACCTCACTCTCCCTCTCCTCTTCCTTGTCTTCATTACCACTCTCTTCATCTTCCTCCTTTTCATCAGTTTCTTTGTCCTCAATCTCCTCTTTCTCTTGTTCCTCACTCTGCTCTCCTTCTTCTCTTTCAGTCTCATCTCCACTTTCTTCACCTTTACTCATCCCTCCCTCACTTCTGCTGCTCTGTCTGCTTTTGCTGTCATCCTCTTCCTCTCCTGCTGCCTCACCTTCTTCTTCCTCCTCCTCTTCTTCATTTTCCTCCTCTCCCTGTTGAGTATTCTCTCCTTTATCTTCATAATTATCACTCTCTCTTTCTTCTTCCTCTTCAACAGCACTACTCTCCTCTCCCTGCCCAACCCCCTCAAGTTCATCTTCTTCCTCAGCGAGACTCTCTTCTTCACCTCCCTCTTCCTTTCTCTCTGTCTTACTATCCTTGACATGTTCTTCTTCCTGTATTTTTTCATCATCACTCACCCACATTTCGGTTTCTTTTGAAACTAGCTCATTTTGTTCATCTTGTGTAATCTGCTGTTCAATTATGCTGTCATCAACTTCCTCGATTGCTGATACATCCTGAACGGTGCTTTCCTGTTCCACTTCTTGTTCTTGCAAGATATTGCTTCCTGGTGTTTCCTTGGACACTAATGCATGTGAGGACATTTGAATACTTGGTTCTGGTTGGGGTTCAGAAAGAACTTCAGCTGCTTTTATCAGAAGTGGTGCAGCACTTGCCATAGCCATGGCTGGTAGTGAGGAAACTACACTACCCATAATGCTCTGCTCTGCATGTGGCTTCCTGTCTGGCTCTTTAGGTTCAGCTGTTTTTTTGGATAATTTATTTATTTTTTGTTGTGACTGCTTGTGGTGTGATGAACTTGATGGACTCAATAACTTACCAGATGATGATTCGGTTTCTTTGGTGGCAGATTTATTGGTTGCCGATTGGTTATTGGACCATAAACTGGAAAATGAGTGGCCTCTTTCTGGAGCTAAGCTTTTAATAGATGGAAATTCATGTTTCTGTTCAGTAAGCACTTTATCAGTGGGCGACTGACTATTTTTTGCTTGGAATGCAAGTTAGAAGCTGATTGTCTTTTTTTTGCAGTTCTTCCTGATTTTTGGTTCTTAATTGGGGGAAATGATATATCAGAGTTCTGAGGTATTTTACTATCATTTCCCTTTTTGAGTTCAGTTTTCTCATTTGCTGGAATTGCATGTTTAAGCTCAAATTCTGAGTTCTTAGACTCCACAGGTTTTTGCTTTTCAGCTTTAGATGTTTGTGTGGGGATAGAAACTGATTGAGGGCTGGATGTTTTGGAAGCTGTTTCTGATTTTGGGGCTCTTTCTACATCTGATCTCTTCTTTTTTGCTTTCTTTGGTGCAAGTTCACTTAGTCTTTCTTCTGTGTCAACATAAATTTTTTCTTTTCCTTTTTTTGGGGTGCTTTGTATTTTAGCTGGAATCTTGACTGGTGTTGAGACTCTCTTTTCTTGTTTGTTTATCGGTTTTGTTCTGACCTCTTGAGCATTTCCAGGGGATGGCTTGATGTCTCTTTGAGCATCTGCCTGAGGCACTGATTCAACTTTGTTAACCTCTCTAGCGCCGGAGGACACATTTTGAACCTTGACTGGTGACTTGACCCTTTTTGTAGCTCTTACTGGAATACCCATCTCTTTTATTTTGGGAGTTTTCACCTCTTTTGTGGACGTTGTTCTAACTTGTCCAACTTCCTGAAATGGAGAACTTCTGGAGAAAGTCTTTTGACTTTTAATTGAGCTTGTTTTGGTCTTCTTCTCAATCTCAGAAAGAGCAGAGACCTCTTGACTTCTGGACTCTGCGTGTTGAACCGTACTATATTTGTCTGTTTCTGAAATGTTGTCCCTTGGATCAGTATTAGTACTGCATGTTTCACTGCTTCCCTCATTTTCCTTAGCTGATATTCTATCTGAAGATAATCTGATGTCTACTGCTTGACTTTTAGATTTATTATTTGTACTCTGGATGGTTTTTTTGTTTGTTTTGGTTTGTATTTTGCTTTGTGATGCTGTAAGAGAAGAATGTTCTTCCGCCATGGCAGGGTTCTTTAAATCTCCAGACTTGGCCTTCTTGCTTTTTAGATTGCTTGATGGTGGAGAAACATAAGCACCATGTACTTCGGTGGGGGGAGCATGTTGAGGGATATTCTCTACCATGCCAGAATGCTTATTTTCTTCATGTGTCTATGAAATCAAACAGTACATCCTATAATTATACAATATACATTAAACTCAGTTATACGTATTATAAACAGCATCTTACGCATAGTGAGTTTTTCTGCACATTGTCTGATATGCTGTTTTCAGATCTTCCAACACTATGGCAGTCATCATTCTTCTTTGTGATTTGTGTGACTGTATTTACAAAACAACAATCATATTTTACTGTTTTTTGGGGTCTTTTACAACATATTTGTAGTATATATATATATTTGAATATATATATATATATATATATATATATATATAAGAAAGGTATTGGGAGAACATACAAAATTGTAAAATAAGAAATATTTACGTGGTGTTGTCATGACAGGCAGTGTGATTGAGGAAGAATCAGATTCAGTTTTGAAGCGTTTAGGAGTGTCTCTGGGAGATCTGGGTTGTATGATGTTGCCTGTCAGGGCTAGTGCAGTAAAGCCAGTTGTAGGAGGAGGGAGACTGCAAAATTCTGGGCCAAACTGTGCAGGTGAGCTCTCCTGAAACACACACATCAAACAAATTTTCACACTCTCATTGCTTTCTTTTCTATCCAGAATGTCACACACAATTTTAGAAAATCTTCATACTTTTGCACAAATTATTAAATCATTTAAATATACAGCTTGTTTTAATTACACATCACGTCTCATATTTCATCATGCTTCTTGGTAAAGTAATACATTATATAAAAATAGCTTAATTTTTCTAATTCAGTATCATTATTTCTTTTCTAATTCACCCAGATTTTCAGGCTTAAAATTTGAAGGCTTGAACTACTTGAGGGAGAGTAAATTATGATTTCTTTCTGAGTGAACTATTCCTTTAACATCTTAAAAACTTGTTTAACTCAGGTGATTAGCTTCTTACCCTCTGTCTTCGTCTGGCACGTGTTGATAGGCTCCAGCGGTGAGAAGTTGGAAGAGATGAGGGGAGAAAGGTGGGTTGTGAGACTAGAGCAGGTGCTGGGTCTGGAATATGCTCTAAAGGTTGCCCCTGTAACATTGAGGTGTAACACCTGTCCAGGTAAGAGTAGGTAACATCTTCATCTTCTAAACAAACTTCTTCACTTTCCTGTTGCCGTGGCCGTGCGAAAACCAGCATGTGACTGAAACCACAGGCCACCTGCAGCACAAATGCAAACCAGCATGTGACAAAAAACCACAGGCCACCTGAAAAACATGATCATAAGAAGAAGGTATCAGAGAACGTACAGACATGACTGAGTAATCAAAGAACCTCTGGCATACAGTTGGACTGAACTGATTGGTGAAATTCTCATCTCCAAGGCCCAACTTCCCATAACGGCCATCTCCAAATGTATATAGAAGACCACTGTCTTGAAATTTCCTTGATAAAAAGTGTAACTATATAAACATATATATATATATATATATATATATATATATATAAAACATGACAAAATTGTTGGTACCCTTTGGTCAATGAAGAAAAAGTCACAATGGTCAGAAATAACTGTTATCTGACAAAAGTACGTAAAATTCTATAAATGTTAACAATGAGTCAGAATTGTTTTCAGAATTATTAAAAAATAAAAAGAACAGGCATCAAAAATGATGGCTAGAAAACACTGAAAGTTGTGACTGGACTGTTAATTGTGTGTCCACTAATTAGCATCAGGTGTCTACAACCTTGTAATCAGCCATTGGGCCTAATGGCTCCAGGTAATCACTGTGTTGTTTGGTGATATGGTGTGCACATCTGGACCCAAATGTATATAGAAGACAAGCTGTCTTAAGCTAAAGAACAGCATATTAAGTTTAAGATCCATGGGACTGTAGCCAACCTCCTGGACGTGTTGCTTGATGACAAATCTAACGGAAATGCATTTAGAATATTACAACCTCCTGGACGTGGCCGCAGGAGGAAAATTGATGACAAACTATATAGAAAGACTTCTAAAGAGATTCAAGGTGAACTTCATGCTCAAGGAACATCAGTGTCAGATCGTTGTTTGAGCCAAAGTGGACTACATGGGAGAGGCGACCAAGGAGGACACCATTGTATATAAAAAAGCAAGACTGGAATATGCCAAACTACATGTTGACAAGCCACAAAGCTTCTGGGAGAATGTCCTGTGGACAGATGAGACAAAAATAGTTTTGCCAAGGCACATCAGCTGTATGTTATATATCAAGAAAAGAACACTGTCCTAAACATGGAGGAGGCTCTGTTAATTTATGTCTGGCACAGGGTGTCTTGAATCTGTGCAGGGTACAATGAAATCTCAAGACTATCAAGGAATTTAGAGAGAAAAAGTGTCAGAAAGCTTGGTCTTCGCAGGTCTGGGTCTTGCAACAGGACAATGTAAAAACACCCAAGAATGGCTAAAACAATTGGAATGACCTCAATCCTATTGAGCATCTTTGGAAGGAGCTGAAACAAGAAAGGCACCCTTCCCAGACACAACTGGAGCAGTTTGCTCATGAGGAGTGGGCCAAAATACCTGCTGAGATAATATTGACAGTTAAGAAGCGTTTGAGACTCAAAAGGTTGCGCAACAAAATATTAAAATCATTTTTGTCCAGGTCTGTTTCATGAGTTTATTTTTTTAATAATGTTGAGCATGGTTGAAAAACAATGTCTGACTTTGTTAACATTTATAGATCATTGTGAGTTGAGTACCAACAATTTTGTCCACGTCTATATATATATATATATATATGTCATATGTTCCTTTTTTTGGAAAAGTTCCTTTTTCTGTTAAATGTGAATTAAAACAATGGAATGTGAATAAAAGAAAGCTCCCCAGAAAGCGATAAAGCTGCTGAATAATATTGAAGAGAACATTGTGGATCATGAGAGTCACTATGACCTGCCAGAACCATCACTATATTTGATTCGTTTTCATACCACTTACTTTCATTACCACATACCATTTAAAAAAAACTGATTGCACCACATTTAAAATATATTTAGATTCAGATTTAAGTAAATGATATACTTTATATCACTTTAACAAAATAATTAATTAGCTGATAATGATAATTATTTGAATCCTCTAGCAGCTTTGATTTAACAGCGTGTATATTTTACCTGTTATTAATGCACTGTGGTTTTCACCACATGTGACATGACTGACCCTGCCTTTCCTGAAGTGGCCGACAGCAACAGGTGTGTCTGCTAAAAACATAAGTGTCCCCAAGCCCAGCTGCCCAAACTCCCCACGGCCAAAAGAATACAACTCATTCTCTACAGGAAAGAGAGTTAAAAAATAATTAGCATCAAAGCAAAAAAAGTAAAAATTGTAATTGTATGATATCATATGGCATGTATTTAGTGTACAAGAAGTACCTGGAAACCTATTTAGATTTATCACTGCATTAGATAGCAACATATCAAGATTTATTAGATTTTGCAATCTAATGAATAATAACATTTATTTCATTGATTGACATTTCTATCACCTGTAAGAGCTAGTGTGTGCTTGTCTCCACATGCCACCTGCAGCACTCCGTGCAGAGATTCAACCCGCTGAGGATGACTGTGGTTGGCCAGCTGATGAGCAGAAAGACCCAGTCGTCCATCTGCACTCTCCCCGAAAGTGAAAACATCACCGTTATCTGAAACACACCAAATTCCCCACATTTTATTTAGCTGATTTCTAAAGTAATTCCCTTTAAAAAAAAATAGCAGCATGGTTTTCATGTTTGTGAATAGTGTTTGTTTGACAAGCGCTCACCTGTGACCAGAGCTGAGTGTCTATATCCACACGAGACCCACTGAATTGACTGTTTTAGTTTCAGCTCTTTAGGCAATAAGGCATGGCTGTCATTCCCCAAACCAAGCTGACCAACAGAGTTATCACCCCACAGAAAAAGCCTGCCATCCTCTAAAAATGTACAGATTTATTATTTAAATCCGTATCGTTCATCAGTGCGTTTGACTTTGTCTAGTATAGGAAATAATCGGTTACATATCATTGTTACCTGTAAGTGCAGCAGAGGTGTGGCCGCCTGCAGAGAGCAATTTGATTGGAGCATTGTCACAAAAGGGGTGGAGCCGCTGGAAAGAAACGCTGTCGTTACAGTGGCCCAGTCCGAGCTGTCCATCACTGTTTCCTCCAGCTGCAAAAATTTCCCCTTGTGCTGGAGAAAGCCCACAGATATATTCACTTACCTACTTCATCTCCAAAAAAAGTTGTTTTAACTTGAAACCCTTTGTTATTCCACCAACTAAAAATATTTAGTTTAGGCAACTTGAAATTTTAAGTTACTCAATGTTAACTTAAATGACAACTGACATATTTTAGTTAACTAAACTAAAAAAACTTGAAACAACATTTTTTTACAGTGTATACTCTGCTATTATAAGAACAGAACACTTTTTTTGAGATATTAATACTTTTATTCAGCCCTTAAATTGATTGGCAGTAAAGACATTTATAATGTTACAGAAGTGCCTCTGAATAAAAAACTTTACATACAGGTGCTTACGAGTGTGTGAACAGTCCCACAGGCAACAAACTGAGCTCTTTCCCCTTTAAGAACTGCGTGGATAAATAAAAAGGTGAATAAGAAAACCGAGAGTGATCAGTTTTTCAAATGCTTGGGTTCAATTCTCAAATTATAATTTTGAAACAATAAGTTCAGATCTTGTTTAGATCAGATTGGAATTTCTTATTGATTTGAGCAAATAGCAAATGCTTTGGCAAATGTGTGCAAACAGTAAGTACAATTATCTGCGGTTTGCACCAAAACTAATTGCATATGACTTATTGATCAAAACCGATGAGTCGATTCTCACTTCAATTCATTGCATTCAAAAAAGATCCATTCAATTCTGAAAAATTGGTATAATATGCATGTGTATTCTGTAAATATCTGACATTAACATTGTTTGTAATGCCAGCTAAATTGGCAAATTACCTATTTCTTTGTATTTGTGGTAACATCGAAATATGAAATGTACAGTAATTGGACAAGCAAGATTTCACTTTACATGTACAGTAAACGGCTTGCGTGCATGTCTGTGCCTCACCTTTAACACAGGTCGGTTTATTCACCGGTCCTTTGGTTTGAAGACCGAGCTGACCTCTGTTATTATTTCCAAACACAAACAAACGGCCCTGCTCTGAAAAAGAGTTAATTAAAGAGACTTTTATTACAAAATAAAGCTGCAGTTACGAAATTACAAGGTGAATATAGAGAGATTACAACCTGTTACAAAGGCAGAGTGTGACTGTCCACATGAGATTTGCACAGGTATATCATTCTTTAGCCATAATCTGCTGGGTACATTGTTTGCTATTTTACTCTTTCCAAAGGTGAATACAGCACCTGTTTCTGCAATAAGGAAACATAGAGGTTCAATACAGCATATGCTCTCCGTAACGGTTGTTCACACGGAGCAAAGAGCAAACCTCCACGCTCAGCAAGATGGTCCGTTTAAATCCTTAGAAAGCTTCCAGCTTCCCAGAATAGCCTGTGTGTAATGCTCTAGATGTGATTATGGTGTCACATACTGTAAGTCCTACAAACACATGCTTGTAAAACACACTTACCTACAAGACAGACAGATAGCTAGATAGATAGATAGATAGATAGATAGATAGATAGATAGATAGATAGATAGATAGATAGATAGACAGATAGACAGATAGATAGATAGATAGATAGATAGATAGATAGATAGATAGATAGATAGATAGGTCAGAGTAAAATCGCAGTTTACCTGGTATTTCTGTGTCTGTTTCTCCTGTCATCACCTCCTACACCTTTGTTCTGCAGATGACATTCCTGAACTGTCAACTGTTCCCTGTTGAAGAGTTACCGGAAGTAAACGTTGCCCTGGCAACAGAAAAAAAGAAAGAAAAAAGGTTTGCACTTTTTGTCAATTTGTCAGTTATTTGATTAATTTTAAAAAGAAACATATATTATATTAATGGAATATTTTAACGAATGTGTAGAGAGAGAGAGAGAGAGAGAGAGAGAGAGAGAGTTTTTTCATACGATGACAGGGTTTGTGGAAGCGCGTGAGATAAAAGAGTACGTGCACGAGAGCCGTCACTCATCACGCACTGTTACTTGCCCGCCCCTTTCCGTGCCGTTGGCCACGCCCCCACGGCCGCATGTCAGGGAGTGATTTGATTTGGCGGTGTCACTTAGAGGTCTGTATGCATAGGCCTACTTATGTCAGTAAAATGTTTGCATTCAAAAACATTATATATTTTGGTCTGAAATCTGCTAAATGTTGCCAGAGCAGGAATTTTAGGTGAGTTGGAATTTTTGCTGCTGTATAAAATTTTGAGTGACGCTGTGTAATAATTTTCATTGATAATATTAATTCTCACATTGCATTACGCTTAACAGAGAATGAATTAATGATATAATCATGGATGTAAGGAAAGTTAAAAGCTGATCGCTTAAGCATAAAAAAGAATACTTGATGGATAGGATATTTTAATTAATAAAAGAGTAGCTTAGTTTACTAGTAGTTTAATAACAGGGCCTTTTTAACATGACACATTTACATTTACATTTACATTTAGTCATTTAGCAGACGCCTTTATCCAAAGCGACGTACAAATGAGGTAGGCATATAGAAGCAAATTAATATCAGCAAATAACATGTATTCTTTGGATGCAGATTTTATTTTTTTAAATGGCCATTTTATATAATTTGAATTGAGCTTGTACAATTTTTGAATATATAAATACACCATACCTTCAATTTATAAAGTCATAAAATCTGTGTTTATTAGAATTTTAAAATGTTTTTTAAAATGTTATTTTGCTGACTTTTTTTAAATAAAGGGTATGTGAGTTGTAATGATGCTCAAGTCATTTTCCATCTGTATCACGTACGTTTTATGTCCACAGAGTGGGAAAAGCAGCTCTGGACAGTGTGAACCTGAAGGGCCGCAGCTTTCTAACACTAAAGGATTTTAATGCAGAGGAAATTAAACATATCCTGTGGGTTTCTGCTGACCTTAAGCATCGAATAAAACACAGTGGAGAGGTACAGCAACATATACTGCAACTAATTTACTGTTCAAGTTACTGATCAATAATATTCCCATTCTCAGGACTGATATAATGAACAATGTTAACTTATTCCTCTTTTTATGGTACAGTATGTCCCGTTACTTCAAGGCAAATCTATCGCCATGATATTTGAGAAGAGGAGCACTAGGACCCGCATGTCCACTGAAACAGGTGCCATTCAAAGTCTGAGTCTGTGAAAGGGCTTACATTTTTTAGTGCGGTGCCTGAACAAAATGAATGAATAGGGACGGGCACAGAACAAAAGATTTGACACATAGACAGTTTTTTTCTCTCTCTCTTTTTTTCTAAGGGTTTTCTCTGTTGGGTGGCCATCCATGTTTTCTCACACCCCAGGATATTCATCTAGGAGTCAATGAGAGCACCACAGACACGGCCAGGTCTGGATTCACACAGACTGTAAACACAATTCTCAGAGGCTTTAACAGGGTCTAATGTGTGGGTGTGTTTGTATGGCAGGGTGCTCTCTGGTCTGGCAGATGTAGTGTTGGCTCGGGTGTATAGTCACTCTTCTCTGGAGCACCTGCATAAAGATGCTAATATACCAATCATAAATGGCCTATCTGACCTTTACCACCCCATACAGATTCTGGCTGACCTATTGACACTACAGGTACTTACTCCCCGACACACAGACACTCATTCACTCAAGTACATGCACTCAAATGTGCTTTTCACTCTTTCAGGAGCACTATGGCTCATTAAAAGGCCTCACTTTGGCTTGGATAGGAGATGGAAACAATGTTCTTCACTCCTTTATGATGTCACTGGCTAAACTAGGTGTCAATCTAAAAGTGGCCACACCCAAGGTCTGCCTCCTTCAGATCTGTTTTATATATATATGTATATATACACACACACAAAGGCCTATTTATGTATATTTTATTTAATACTTTTAATTAACCTTTTGTCTTTAGGGTTATGAGCCAGATGCTAATGTCACTAAAGAGGCTCAGCTTCTGTCCAAACAGGTATGGACCGAGAATGATCAGTCTTACTCATAAGATCTACAATATAATTAAGCATCTTTTCATAATGTTTGCTTGGTAACACTTTATTTTACGGTTACACCTATTAGTTATACATTTATTGTACAGTATAATCCAATGTTTGATATCCATGCTGCAGTTCGGTACCAAGATGCAATTCCTGATGGATCCAATGGAGGCAGCACGGGACAGTAATGTGCTGGTTACTGACACTTGGGTGAGCATGGGCCAAGAGGAGGAGAAGAAGAAGAGACTAAAAGATTTCCATGGTTACCAGATTACTATGAAGGTAGAGAAATGGCCATTAGCTTTGTCTGGTCTGATCTAGTCTATTTTTGATAACAGACATGCTTTTAATTCCATTATGCTAGTTTTTATTATTTCTGTTGATTGGTTGACAGACAGGAAGTGTGGCTGCACCAGACTGGACGTTTCTGCACTGTCTCCCACGTAAAACAGAGGAAGTTGACGAAGAGGTTTTCTACTCACCACGGTCCCTTGTTTTTACAGAGGCTGAGAACCGCAAGTGGACCATTATGGTAAATTGCATATTATTATGAGTATTATTAATGTATTAATGTATAAAAGTAATAGTTTCTCTGTTTTTTTCCAGGGTTTGATGGTGTGCATCCTGACAGACTATAAGCCACAAATTCACAAACTCAAATTTTAAAAATCTGTCTGTCATCTATAATTGTAATTTATCATATGTATCATTCTACAAACCAATAGGGGTTTAATAAATTAATAGGAAATTCAGAAATTAATATATTCTTTTATTAAACCTGTGAAACAAAAATTGCGTACTAATACTTTTTACAAAATAATTTAAATATTTTAGCAATGCAAATACCTTTAAGACCTATAGAGGGTGCTGTGACATTAGTATTCGAAATAGTATTTGTTTTCACATTTGATATATTCAGGTTTATTTAAATTACAAGGGGGTTGGATGGACATGGCAAATAATGTTATTTATTTATTTATTTATTTTAAAAAGAAAGGGGTTGCAGTGCATCAGACTATTTATATTCAGTCTCTATAAGACTTTAACTGTGTCTCTAAAGGTTTCTATGTCACCTCCAGTCACTTAGAAACGTTTTACAACAGACTCTTTTAGGTAATCATTTACATGTCTAACTCTGCAGAGCAACATGACTCAGAGTAAGTAGTTGTGTGTGGGCATGCATTTAAAGCCACTATGGTATTTTCATGTTATGGCTAGGCTACTTTGTTTTAGCATGAATGTGGGGTCAGCATGCTTTCATTTTTATTGTTTCACCGTGACCTTTCGTTGTCTTGACTGCTGCCTTCTAAGCAGTATCAGATCAGAGTGAGATCAGACTGATATGCATTACAGTCAAAGGATGTTTAGAGACGTTTTCCGACTGTGAGTGAAACTCTCAACGACTGAACTGGGGGAAGGCACGCTGCAAAAAAAAAAAAGTCAATGTTATTGTACAAAGAAATCACTTCTGCAATGCGTACATTTAAATGGTAAAAGAGAACAAGAGATTCTCAGGGTGAGGCAGAGAAGAACCTGGAACAAGGGTGGAGATTAGAGGCAGAGCAGAAGAACAGGTTTCTAAATCATCCAAGACATTCTCGTCATTGCAAAGGTGTTTCAGCTTCCCATTCTATGACTTGGTATGTACGATTATTTAAACTGAAACTTTGCTGTGATCTTATCTCATCTAAACATTGTTTGACCCTCTTCAGCTGTGACCTTATTAGGCCTGTGTGTGTTTTCATTTTTGTACTGATTGGGATTCAGACATGACTGCAAGATAGAAAGTCAAGAAATAAGACACATTTACTCATGTTGATAGTAGGCAACTGGGGTCCTAATCGCTTAAAATTAGCATCTGAATACATATTGTGATCCTCTTGTGTTAATTTGGACAACAAACCAAATCCCCTGTGGGCATTCAGATTAATTCAACAAGCCAGAAGGGACAGTTTCAGAGCATTTTACATAAGCATTTTAAAAGATGTGAGTAAAAGACATAAGTCCATAAAAGAGAGGAGAGAAACATGCCCCTAAAACCCATTTTAAGGAACAAATAGTCATCTAGTCAACTTTTCAACTGTTTCAGTTTGCATGTAAGTTTGGCCTTCAGACCACTGAATTAGTCTTTTTTACAAAAGACATAACTGAGTTCTTAGTTAGGTCCCTGTTACAGTTCTCTTAAATATCAGGTTTTAGATGTTTCTTCTTAAACATATGAAGCAATCATTGACAAAGAATGAGCACAAAAATGTATGTGGATTTTGGAAAAGAAAATCAGAACAGAAATCTTCTTCATGTTGAGACTTCCAATTAAGCACCTTAGTAAAATCTGAACAAAGCTTGAGATTCACCAGGAGAAAACTGTAACAAGCCACAAGAGTTAAACAAAATGATCTGTTTTCTTTATTTGATCTCGTTGCCACTTGAAAGAAACAACTGAGATACAATCTCATATCTCATTTGTCTTTCCTGCTGGGTCCATTCATATTTTGCTTATGTGGCATGATAATGACTTTAAACATTCATAACTCAAGCATGTAACGTTTGGCCTTAATGTTACTAATCAGCAAAGCATTTGAAGATTAGATTTTGTTAACATTTTATTTACTCAAGTCAAAATTATTTACCCTTTTACCTAAACTTCGTTTTCATACACTTCAGCCATAACACATAGGCCTAGCTATTATTTTTCGTTGTGTTTGAAAATGATTTAAAAAGAATCAAAGTGGCATGTGTTGCTTTTCACATGGATTCAGATGTTCTTTGTTATTATTAGGTTTCTATGTAGCCTGATGTACATTATTATGCAACCAATCGATCGAAGCACTTTCGTGCCGCTCCCTGAGCGTTCGGGCAGTGCGGAGGTTGGTGTCTTGCAGCTGGAATCTGGTTGTGGCCGATCCGACATCCCAGACCGGACCGACAGGTTTCGGTGACGCCCAGGAGCAAAAGTAGTCGGGTATAAATTCAACGTAAGCACAGCATTCCTTCAGAAACAACTGAGCGCACGAGAGGCAAACACACTACTCTCGAATCAACCCTCACAAACCAGCACAATGCAGATGTCCGAGCCCCTCAGCCAGAAGAACGCTCTGTTCACGGCAATGAACCGCTTCATCGGCGCCGTCAACAACATGGATCAGACGGTCATGGTGCCCAGTCTGCTGAGAGACGTGCCGCTGGACATAGAGAAAGAGCAGCAGAAACTAACCAACGACCCGGGCAGCTATCTGCGGGATGCTGAGGCCGACATGTACAGCTATTACAGCCAGCTCAAGTCCATCCGGAACAACATCGAGTGGGGCGTCATGCGCGCAGAGGAGCAGAGGCGCAAGAAAGACACGGGAGCGCCGGAACCAGCGCGCACGGAACCCGAGAGCGACACGGACCTGGAGCAGCTCCTGCAGTACCATCTGAGGGGCCTGCATGGGGTGCTGTCCAAACTCACCAGCCAAGCCAACAACCTGACCAACCGCTACAAGCAGGAGATCGGCATCGCTGGCTGGGGACAGTGAGCTGCATCGTGGTCTATTGGAAGATGAAGATGAACTATTCTGATCTAATAGGATCTATTTTGCCTTTGTGGAAGAGCCTACCGAAGGGACTGAGCGAACTGAAGTTAAACTGTCAAAAGTTAAAATGCAAGACAAACCGAGAGGGGAAAGTGGGTTTGTTGTAGACTAGTATTGGTTTTGGTGTTGATCACTGATGGGCTGCTTCTTGTCTTGTGGCATTTTATTTGCACTGACAGTTTTCCCTTTAAAAAACAAAAACAAAATCCGTTCAAATGGCTGGTTGCCATGCCTTATCTTGTATTTAAATCTATTTATGTGCTATGTATAATTGAAAGCTTTTATTTTTCCATTCTTTTTCATTTTGTGAGAGGAAGGTTGTTGTCCTGTGACGTTGCCGTATGCTCCGGAGGACTGATAACTTGAAGAACTGATAGTCTGTACGAGTGAGAACTCCTATTGATGAAACAGAAACCCTGTAGAAAATCCTTGGGAGTATTTCCTGCTAATGACCTGAAACTATTTGTGAATTATACTTTGAGTCAATGACGTGCATGGCTCTGAAAACCACTCCGTGTGTCATGAAGAGCAACATGAGATTCTGTGTTAAATTGTGCCTGAAGTCCAGCATTATTGTTAAAAACATTTGCTGCATTTTGTACTGAATTGTTTTTTACTACAAAATAAACTTTTTTTTAATTTGAAAACACCTAATGTGTGGTTGTTAAATCGTAATCATGCTCAACAGTGCTTAATCAACACGACTTGCACACACCCTGGGCCTGTTTCACAAATTAGCCTCACACATACTCTTCATTCCTTAGTGCTTTTAAAAGTTCATAATTTAAATAACTTTCATTTCTGAGACTGCCGATGGATTAGACTTAATGGCATGAAAAAAAATAACTGCTTCTAATCAAATTACATTCTGTAATCTTTTCAGTTCCCATTTATTCTTTATTATCCATTATCCTATTTAGCGTGTGCATACAAGTAAGAATTAAAACATCTCTTTTATTGTTTTCTGAATACAGATATAGTCTAAAAAGAGGCTATATATTATACTTGCCCATGTAAGCAGATGAGAAGAGAAAGCTTACAAGAAATGTGTGATAAACAATGTTCTGGTCTGTGAAAAATACCATTGTCTCAAAAATTAGGAGTGTGAATAATTTTGATCAAAATGTATACAATCATTTATAAAAAAATCGATATTATATTTAGGCCTATATTAATTTTTATATTTATATAAACAATAGACATTATTATTATTGAACAATGCCTTCTAGGATACCAAAGATTCTTCTTTTTTGGACCTACACCTAAATAAACATTTTGACAAAAGGCGTTAACTGTCACACCATGTTCCCTGGATGTACCTGAACCACATTGCCTTCATGTTTCTTTCCATACTATAGTAACTTAAACAACACATAACACTACTTTTAAAAATAAATAAACACATCAGAACATACTGTACATACATTACTTTAAAGTAAACCTCATCTATCCCAAAACAATTTAAATAAATGATCGACACCACTTTATTATGATCTCGCTGTATAAACAACAGCGTAGTGTGCTGAGGTAATAGCTTCAACGCGTTTCGTCTCGCCGTGTTGTTTGTCCCTCTGCGCACTCCTTACGTGTCAATGTGGCTGTGGCGTCTCATGATGTGCGCGCTCCACATCAAAATATTAGTTAGTAAAAAGAAAGAATAATTATGGGAGATGAGCATCCACTCCAGGTTAACAACGACAGCAGCTCCCGCTGTGCTTTCCTCAACGCCGTGCCCGACGACTATCGATGTGTAAGTAAAAACGCGTTTTAAAAACTACTGTAATGCTAACTTGTTAGCGCTCATGCTAATCACAACTTGACGTCATCCATTTCCAGGCATGATGATGTTCACTAATGCTTTTACTGGAAGAAAAACGTGAAAGTAACAGAGAGTGATTCATGACATCTTAATTTGAGTTAAACATGGTTGTAGGAAATTGGTAGGGTGAGGCACGGTGAGATAAGTTCAGGAGGAAATGAATCATTTATTGATCTGTGAGGGAACCCAACACACGGGGAGCAGGAAAACTACTTGCATTTCCTGATGAATAGTCAAAGATTGCCTAAATCAGTGGAGTGTAAGAAAAACATTTAAAGCACCAGGGCATTTATTAAAACAAACAAACAAACAAACAAACAAACAAAAAAAACAAATGTGAAAGTGCTATTGAAAGGGTTATTAAATTAAAAAAGTTGATTGCACTAAATGTTATTGATTTTTTCAGCATGTACTTTTTCTTCTTGATATTTCTTTTTAATATTTTAATTAGGTTTGTTTATGTTTTTAATTCGCAGGATGTGATTCTTAAAGTGAAAAGAGCCACAGGGACATTTTCTCTAGTGGCATGGTGAGAAATCATATTGCACATTGCTTCTTTGTTTTAAAGTGACTTTTGAGCATTTTTAGCTTTTTTTTTTTTTTTTTTCTTTTGTGTAGCTTTTTCATGATGTTTGCGATGTGGCTGCTCCGCCGATGTAACTCTTTGGCACAGGTACAGTGTGTAATATGGGTTCAATGTCAGTGGCCAGTTAACAGTAATAAGACATGTATCTTAAGGTTTCTTAAATAATTAGCATAGTAGAATAATTTCAGAATTTCATGTGAGACTGATCAGTGGACTAATGGCTGCTGAAATTATTTTCAATTTTCAAATGCAGCCCTGTGTGAACATAATATTAGCAAAATTGTTGTAGATTTATGTAACTCATATTCAGTATAATTATATTCAGTGATATTGTTGATTATTATGAATTGTTTGGTGTAATATTGAATCTTTTTATCTGTATTTCTTACGTGTATCTATCTCTCTTTTACCTTTGTCCTTCAGAAAATGATATTCAGTCTGACAGTAGCTGCAGCTTTTGACAGTGTTGCGTATATTATGGTGAGTTTCACTGATTCATTTCTGTGAAAGAGGCATTTTTAAAGAGTATTTATTCGAGCCAATGTATGTTGGAGAAAGGGAAATATTAAATACTTAATTTTTATCTCACCTGTTGCTTTCTTCTTATCTACAGGGAGAGTCTCATCTAGAGGGATCTCTGTGTAATTTTCAGGCCTGGTGGCTCACGTATTTTGGTAAATTTGGCAACTGATTTAAAGATGTGTGCAATCTTGTGTAGCGGTGTTCTCTCTCTCTCTCTCTCTCTCTCTCTCTCTCTCTCTCTCTCTCTCTCTCTCTCTCTCTCTCTCTCTCTCTATATATATATATATATATCATTCAAATACATTAGTTTACAAATATATATGACTTCACATAGTCTAGTTAATCAGTTTCGTGTGAAGAGTGCCTTTTTTGTTCTAAAAAAAGATAATGGTTACAAATGTGATATTGATTTTTACAATAGTTCAGAAAACAAGAAGTTAAATAATAGACACCATATTTCCTGGTTTTGCGCAATTTTGGCAAGACACAAAAAACACACGCATTATGATATTTCTGAGTGAAGTAATTTAAGTAGAAAGGAAGACACTTTAGTGTATCAAAACAGAAAGATGAAATCCTGTACCGAGACTGTGTCATGATAAACTGTTGTTTTAGTAGTTTTCAACTGTTTGTTTCAGACTGGACTGCACTGATGTGGGTTTGTCTTATTACGTTTAATCTGTACCTGAACCTGGTGAGAGAAATCAGAACTGAACATTATGAGATGTGAGTCACTACTCGCGCACACACGTACATTTAGTTGTGAATACATACAAATAGTTCCTAACATGTGCGTGTGTTTCTCAGACCATATCATTTGGTGGCTTGGGGTATTCCTCTGCTCATGTCCACCCTCCCCCTGATGGCTGGTTACTATGGTCCTGCTGGAGCCTGGTGGTGAGTGGCCTTTGACTTTTGATTTATTCCTAATTGCAATCATATCACTAGAGCCATCATCACTTCTTTGTGCCTTGTTGTTGTCTTGCAGTTGGATCACAGATAATCACGTTGGGTGGAGGTTTGGCATGTAAGTTCCATATATATTCAGCATGCGTGTGAGTGTTTGCGGAAATGCTTTTTTTTTTCTAGGAATGAATCTGCGCTGGTCAAATGAAACTATTTCGTGAGTTGCATAATTTTTTTTCAGAGGGTCACACAGCTCATGCTATTTGAATTTCACGAATTTCCGTTCCCATTCTGGCAGGTTAATGTTGCTGGAGTTCTTTGCAATATGTTTCACTTTTAATTATGTCCAGTTATTCCCTGTTAAAGATTGTTCACACTGGCGACAAGTGTATTTGCTCGCCTAAAATGCTCGAATGCTGTATTATATTTATATGAATGCACAAGATATCTGTACTGTATTGATTTTCTGACTATTTTTAATTCATCAGTATCAGAAGATAATGAATATGTTTTAAGTGTAGATTATGTTTGCCGTCTTCCAACAATCACTTTAAAGTAATCTTTAAGACCTTGTTAACAAAGTTAAATGAATCCGTTTTTCATACTCTAATTTTTCAATTATTACAAATAAGATATATTTATGATATAATTAATAGCTTATATGTATATGTTTTTGTATCAGTTGTTGATTTACTGATTAACTTCAGCCAGTTATCAGCTGGAGTTTTAATATTTAATATTGTTACCTTTAGTACATCTAGTTAGCTAATGTAACTCATTGATTAAATGTACATATAATTACACTGTATTAGTGTGTAATCTTATTTTACAGAAAGATAGTACAAGCACCCTGTCAAGTGTCTAAATACTTTTTGAGGTCACTGAGGCAGTTTCCTCGCTTGAGGTGTAAAATGTTGTTTGTTTGCAGATGGTATGTTCCTCTGTTTAGCCTGATTATCCTCATGACCTGCTGTTATGCTCGAATCATCTGTGTGGCCAACGAGAGGGTGAGTGTGTGAGATGGTGAAAAATGGGCTCACTACGTTCTAAATTCAATTTCTTGGCAAACTGCTGTCTGACTTGGGTGTGTAGTTAAACAAAAAGCCTCGTCACCTCCATGATCTCTGTTAATGCTGACTTGCCACAGTTTGGCCGAAAGTGACATTCCACATTCCAGAAGATTTTGCACGTCTTGCAGATTCTGATGAACACTGACGCAATAAATCAGCCCATACATGCTCTTGTACGTGCGGACATGTGTGTAAAATATCTCGAAAGAGTTGATTGGATTTGTGCCGGAACAGCGCCGCTCAGTCACACACACTATATAATGGTCTGTGCATAAAAAGCCTGTCTAAAATGACTGTATTTATTTCAGATGCGTTCCTGGTTAGGCACCTTTAATCCAGAAAGAGAGAGGAGGAAGGTATGCGTTTGTGTATTTATTTGTGTGTTTGCGGATATAGAAATACTGCCATCTACTGGTTGAAAACTTGATATATTATGACTTCTTCCTGCAGATCTCTCTAGCTGAAGAGATCAGACCGTTGAAGTGGTATCCCTCTGTCTATCTGCTCGTCTCTATATTTCCTCTCATAAATCGGTAACTGCATATTTTTCTCCCCACATTTTATAGTGATCTAAATTTCCTATATTAATACAGATTACCCATTTTTTTGACCTGAAGTCTGAATTTGTAATGGAGAATCATTTATAAATTAGTCAACTAAGTTTTGTCATTTTTGTATTATTGTAAATATTAAAATTTTACAAAAAGGAGTTAACATTGCGATATTAATACATTTCTTTTTCATTATTTTTTAAATAAAATAATTGTGTTTTTTTTTTTAATTGTTATTGGCATTTTGTTTTCTTGTTCATCTTTTTTGGCTCGCATGCCTCATGGCTGTGTGCGCACCTCTGTGCATGTGTTTCTGCAGACTTCATAATGCTGCTTACCCAAAGAACCCTGTGTTTTCGCTGACGTTACTGCACGTGCTCAGTGCACCCTTGCATGGGCTTGCAAATGCTCTCGTCTTCGGTAAGGACACCTGGAGTCAGCTGAGTACAACAGGAATAAAGGTACGGTTCACGCTCACTGGCCTCAGCTGTGATTAGTTACCTTAGGATGCTTTTTGATTCGATCTCTTGTTTTCTTCAGGTTGCTATTCAGTCTCGACTGTGTGCCAGCACAAGAATTAGAGAGTACCACGCTGCAAATGTAAGATACACACATGACCTTGATACACACTCCGATTCTGACGATGAAGACAACAACATTCTATTTTACAGCCCAGACATGACCTTAAAAGATAGGGGACCCTGGGAGAATGTTTAGAAAGTGTGTGTGTGTGTGTGTGTGTGTGTGTTCGTGCACATTTTTACATTCTTTGCCTTTTAAAGAATTTCTATCAGTGTTTCCGTGTTGCAGCTTTCGTGTTGACACTTTAATTATAGCAATTATTATTATGCACCTTTTTCCTCAAAGAGGAAAAAAAGCCTATGGGTGAGGAATGTGGTTTGTTAGACGGCATAGGTACATAACGTGGAAAATAACAACGTGCATAAAACAGTAAAACTGTTTGCACTACAAACCAGTGTGTTCATAATGAATGATGATACATTTAAATAACATAAGACGCTTATTTTCAATATCAAGCAGAAAAATGAACTCTTGAACAGTTAAAAATAGCTGGACGTGGTTGAGACCTGGAGCTAGATTGGTGAAATTTACAAATGGTGCCTATTTTTACATCAAGAAAAATGTGGATAGTTGGAAAACAGGAAAGAAAATGGTTGATAGTATGTCTTTCTTTGCTGTTAATGACGGGTAAAAGCATAAGTTGTTGTTTTTTTTTTTGTACTGTATTAAAGTGGAAAAGCTTTAAATCGAGCAATTCACCACTTCAAAATAATCTTTGTTGTATATAATGTAATTAAAGACTGCCTTTTCCAATTCATTCAGCTGAGTATTTCAGACTTTTAAAATGTTTGAGCATGTTTTAATATTGTATTTATGAAAATGTATGCTATATTTTTGTATTGTTTGCGGACTCAACTAATTTTAAATACAAATCTAAAAACATTTATGTCGTGTTTGTGTCTTTTGTCTAGTAGAAAGAGCTGGCACTCATTAACTTCAGTTAATCAGCTAATCAACTTTGAGTTCAAGTTAATTAAGTCTAAATTTTGAGTCTCTTAGTGCTTAAGTCAGGATGATTAACCAGAAAGCCTTGTTAAGTAGGAGCTTTCCCATGAACTGCTTTATAAGAAGGTTATAAAAGGTCAAATTTAAATCAGTGATTAAAAACGCCAAAGTGTTTTTATTTTGCAATAATAAAACACTTTAAACTATAAAGCTACCGACACGAGTGGACAGAAGTAGAAGTGTTGTCAGAAATGCACCTTTGTACTTTATTTTCACACAAATGTAGTGTGAAAATAATATTTAGATGCAAATTTATTTAAATATTATTTATAGTGCTATAAACAAACGATATTAGTTTTTCACCCGTTATTTATGTGTGTTTTCCTGATTGGCCGTGTTGTCTCGCGTCATCTCAGCGCGTTTAATCGCAATTGGTGAACAACTCGTGACGAGTGGCAAGGGAGCCAATCAACGAGAAGTACGTTGTACGACTGATGAGAAATGAGACAGGAACCTATGCATAACATATTTTCATAACAGCAGCTGGAAAATGCAGGGCGCCTCCTGAACAACAACATTTATAGCTCGTTTAAAAGACGCTTTTAAAGACGTATTTTCTGGGCACGAAACAGATACAGTAGAAACTACGATCTGTACAGCATGGTATGACTTCTGATAAACGGTAATATGTAGTTATTTAACGTCTTTAACATTAGAAAGGAAGATTCAGACCTTTTAGTTTCAGTTTACGAGATAAGCCCCGCTAATAAAATACATAGAATCATTTTATTTGGTCTTATCGCTGCTTGTTTTATTTTTAATGCATATACACATTTATATACAGCATGTAGAACATAACGCTTGTTAAAGTGAAGGATAGCAGTTGTATGTATATTATCCACAGGTGTATGTTAACTTACTGGTACTTAACCACAATTAACAAAAATATATGACCTTTTTTGACACAGTACTGTATGTATACCATGGTATGATCATTTCTGAGGTGGTGCTGTGTATATACCATGAACATTCATTGCCATTGTTCATTTTAAAGTGTTATATCACCACACTGAATTTAGAATTGTAAAAATTATTAGGTTTTAATGAATATGAAATATATATATTTTTTTAAATAAAATAATTGTACCTTATGCGATCACCTAGTGAATTTTATTTTGTGTGTTTGTATCATGACTGATGTTTTGTGAACCGCTTACGTATGATTTGTTACATTTTTCCATACAGCCGGTGCCTACGTGGTGCGCAAGATCCGCGCCGCCCTTACAGAGGGAGAGCAGACAGAACAACCTGTGCTCACACCATGTAGTCTGGCTAAAGGTGAGTTATACTCTTTCTCAGAAACCAGAGATGTAAAGAAAGCGCAAAGCGAGTGACGTGTTTGTGTTTCCAGGAAAACAGCGCCATGCGGCATTGTCCGCTCCAGAGCCTAAGGGTCCTGCTGGGTCATCTGCATCTACGGAGACAACTGTACAAAAATATGGTTCCCTAGGGTAAAGGTCACGCAGAAGCAAATCTGGGCACAATGGAAGATGAAAAAACAGCATTGCTAGAGTTTTGGATGCTGGATGGTCATCTAAGCTTGTCCTTTAAATTTGGATTTTACCAGTAGAAGGGATTGTGGTAGAAATCTGACATCAGTCCAGTTTTGCTCTGCGTGACCTTTTGTTCTTAGATGCAAACACTCGCTCTTCATTTCCCTTTGTCTCTTTCTCTCTTGTTTCCCATCAGCTGTAGTTTGTGAAGGTCTGTTTATCAACCTCTTCTTCAGGGGCGATTCAGATCTGATGTTTACCTGCAGCTTTTGTGTTTATAATCATCAACTAACTGACTGTACACTAGCTGAAGACATATCGCTGTCAGTAACAGTAACAGCTGACACTCTTTACAAGATTTCTTATTTTGTAATGGCAAAAAAAATTAATAAAACAGTCCAGTCTTTGTTTTGTTATTTTCTCCTTAAAAAACAACATTACATTAGCTTTGTTTTGTAATCTACATATACTAACCTGTCCTATCTATCTTTATTTAAATTTCTGTATTTTAACGATGACGTAATTACAGATTACAGTGAAATAAATCCGCAGGATAAGAGATAATCTTTACAATTAAAGAATTTACTTATCATATTTCTTATATATATATATATATATATATATATATATATATATATATATATATATATATATATATATATATATATATACTATATACACACACACACACACACACACACACACAGAGTACTGTGCAAAAGTTTTAGGCAGGTGTGAAAAAATGCTCCAACATCTTGGAGAACTAACCACAGATCTTCTGTGGATGTAGGCTTTCTCACATCCTTCTGTCTCTTCATGTAATCCCAGACACACTCGATGATGTTGAGATCAGGGCACTGTGGTCCCACTGGTTCTGAGCTGATGGCATTGATGGACATCTTCCGATTTCGAAGGGTAATAAGCTTGATGTGTCTTTCATCTGCTGCACTAAGTTTCCTGGCCCGACCACTGTGTCTACGATCCTCAACGTTGCCCGTTTCTTTGGTGCTTCTTCAAAAGAGCTTGAACAGCACATCTTGAAACCCCACTCTTTGAAATCTTTGTCTGGGAGAGACCTTGTTGATGCAGTATAACTACCTTGTGTCTTGTTGCTGTGCTCAATCTTGCCATGAAACTGTCTTTCACAACCTCTCCGTGGGAGCAGAGTTTGGCTGTACTTAGTACTAGCCAATACCTGGCTACACATCACAGCACTTTCACTGTTGCACAGTATAGAACTCTTTTAGCTAAGTTTTGATATTTTACTGTCAAAGAATGCAATAATACATAATAGTAATATAGGTTTGGTAATGTTGAAAGTGCACAATATTTTAAGTGTTCTGCATCATTTTATATCACTAATGTGAAACCTGGCCACAGTGTTTATTACTTGTAGTGTCATGCGTTGAATATTAAATATATGTTAGTAACATTTTAAAATCTGTTTTGACCCTATAATGCATGTTAATTAATTAGTAATAAACATTTTAGCTTTGAAAGCGAAGGATGCAAAGAGACAGACAAAAGGGGACAAAGAGGGTCAACAATGGTAGCATTTTAACAAGATCTGAACAATCTGATGACGGGCTTCAGTGAAAAAACCTGTGAAGTTTCTTCTCGACAGGTGAGTTAACATGGACTTTGATTAAACTTCAAATAAACCGTTTATTAAAAGTAGTCTACTTTTACCTGTTGAGACTTGCCCTTACTTTTAGATCAATACAATCTGTGTTTGTGGTGTTTAAGCAGAGAGAGGATAATTAACGAAAAGGGCTCTCCTTTGCAAAAGTGAAAAACCCCTGCTGAAACCAGCCAGGCTGGCAGACCAGTCCTTCCAGATTTAACCAGCTAAGACCAGCCTACCAGCCTAGTCTGGTTTTAGCTGATTTATTTCAGCATAGAATTTGCTTTATTTTTGTAGTTCGCTAGAAGACACTAGTAGCACAGAAACCGTCCGCTCCACCTTTAAAAGAAAAATAATCCAGGCATGAAATAAAGCAACAGAATATCAGACTGCAGCATGACATGCCACTCTACTGACACTGGCGTGAAAATGTAAACCAGAACAAAGCCCAGGCCTGACACACATTTAACGCCTTTGGGATGAATTGGATTGCTGACTGTCCGTGTCTGACCTCACGGATGAATGGGACCAAATCCCCGCTGCTGTTCCAACACACAATAAACCATCTTTACACGAAGAAGCTTATACAGAGAACTGGCACCTTATAATGTCAATGTGTATGCTTTTAATTATTATTAAGAAATGCTTTGAAAACAAGCACCGACGTGTTTGAGAGGATTGTTTTCGGCCATCAGTTTACCGAGCGTGTTCTTCGTGACGCTAGATGGCGCGCGCTACCTTGATAGACACGCGCTTCATAAAGAAGAAGAGCGCGCGACTTCCTGCGAGTGGCGGAAGTTTTTGATCGAGGAATATAATCCCAATATTCATGTGCTTGTTTTCTGTTCTGCAGCCGAAATGTCTTCGCTCACCATGCTCTACAGTTTAAATTGACTCCGGAACTTAAAAAAGTATGTGTAATATTTAAAAACTGAAGCTAGAGGAAGGTTTAACAGGACATTGTCTTTAGCTACAGGTCAGTTAGGAGCACTTTTAATATGCATGTGTGCTGATGTTGTTTTACTGCATTGACAAATAATAACATTTATATTTTGTAGTTAATGCAACTAAGATTTTGACTCAGGCTATTAGTAAAAACCATCTAATGATATAATGCGTCTTACTTAGCTCTTTTAGGACTGGTTACAGTGCTATTTTTAGGTTTTGATGATGTCTTTGTCGCTTTTCATTGCTTTATCTGCGATTTGTTTGCAGAATGCCACATGAAAAAAACCGTAGCAGCCTTTTTTCTAACGCCTGTCATTTTCCCTGGACCGGAGGAGAGCTCTGACCCTCTCACCTGAGATCAAACGTGACAGCTTCCAGGTAAGGCCATGCTTGAAAGGGTATGCTATATGAAATTGTGGTGTTTTACAGTGTTTAAATGTTTTTACTTAAGTCCAATAGATTAAAAAAACGTCTGTTAATGTGTCCCAGACCGAAAGTCCTCTTAAGATCCCCAGGAGAGTGCCCACAGCTGAGGATGAGTGTGTGGATACAGGGAAGGTGACTATGATTTGTTGACAAGACTTTTTACATTTGAGACATTTAAAAACTGCATACAGCAATATGATAAAATACATCATAAAATACAGTGTTCAATGAAATGTTCAATGAATGCTTATTAATAGAATTAGGAAAAAACATTCTTTAACCTAACTGTTTAGTTTATTGTTATAACTATACTGCCACCAGGCATTGAATTTATTTGACATATATTAACAGAGAACATGTGTTTATTTGTTTTAGGATTTATTTTATATTTTTTTCTGTTCCAGCGAACAGTTTTGACTACTGGAAACCTCAGTTAGCAATTCTGTGCTCTTTTAAAGTTTTGGTAATTTCTGATTGGCTTTGTTTTCTGTACTGCTAGATCCACTGGACACAGTTTGCCTCAAATGGTACAGCATCCCAGTCAGATCCAAAGTCACAAAAAAACAGTGATCAAGAACATACCGTATGGCAGGAAATCCGCAGGTAACGTGCTCCTCACGTTATCCGTCAGATTCTGACAGCAAAGCCTGTTCTTCATTGCTTATAGTAAACAACATGTTATGTAATCGTATAAACATCTTATGTACCCAAGTACAATATTGTTTGCTTTACTTTGCATTACATGATACATGTTGTTTTGAATTACACAAAGGTTGGCCAACTGACTTGCATATGTGATATTTTATGTGAAGACTCTCAACATTGCATGTATTTAGGGAAGAAATGCAGATTTTAGAGGCTTGTAACTGAATATTTTTACATTCTTGAGTATCTACCACCTGTTTCCTGACACAGGAAGTGATGCATCGAGCACATTTAACATACTTCAACATTGATTTAAGCCTGTAGTTTTTAGGACACCATACAAAAACTACAATGACTGTTAATTTTTTGGATGTGTTTTACTGATGTATTAAAAAAAAAAAGTATCTCCTGAATGTACTGGTCAAGTACATTTACATTTAACAAATGCTTTTTACCTAAAACGGCTTACAAATGATGTCAACAGAAGCAATCGAAATCAACAAAAGGGCAAGTGCTATAAAAGGTCTCAGTTACAGCTTGATGCAGTACACATAGCAAGGATTTTTTTAAAATACTCTAATAATTAAAAGAAAAGAGAGAATAGAAAAAAACAGAGCAAGCCAGTCTTAGAAGCCTTTTGCTTTTGTTAATTGTATAATACATAAAAGAGTATTAGTCTTAAATGTCTTGTGTAGATTCTTTTTAATAGTATGACTTTTGTTATTTATTTTGTTAATGCCGTGAAGATAACCATGTGCTGACATGGTATTAAAAAATAAATAATAAAATACATATAAGGTATCTTACGAAAGTACAGACAGAACTGAAGTGATCTGGCTTTAACAAATTCACTCGCAAAAAAGCTATGCTTGTAACTTGTAACATATAGGTGAGCTGTGGAGGGTGTTTTGCCTTCTTAATATCAGAACATAAATAGAAAATAAATTTTATATCAGACTTTTATTTCAAAATAGAAAATGCAAATCCTGTTTTGCACGATATAGCGCACATCTACACTGCCCCTCTATACAGCTTTGCTTATCATTGATGGACCATCTGTGCATGTTGACCCGTCTCATTCCAAGCCCGCTCTGCTAGTACTATAAATGGTTGCTGTGCCATGAGTTAACAAGATAAACAGCTGTGCAGAATGTGCCAAATGTGTTTAAACGAACAGTTATGGACCCACAAGTAAAGTATGTGCTGTATGTTTAAGGAGCTACAGTGTTTGTTAATCTTTGAGTTATATTTGCTGCTATTATATTTCATTCGTGTATGTGCTTATTTCGTACAGGCGTCAGGTTAAGGTGGTTTTAGAAGATGTCCTTCATACAGAGATCGGGCAGAGATTGCTGAGATGTGGCGGGCAGAGTTTCCAAAAGTCAGAGAGCAAAAGACCGAGTGATCGCATCGCAGCAGCTGAGCTCAAAGACAAGAGGAGGAGAAGTCTAATAAAAAGAGGAGAAACAGACTCTACTGGACCAAAAGCCACTCCACTGTCCCGTAATCAGACTGAGTCATCCACTGAAAATGATTCATGTCCACACAAAGAAATCAAAAATCAGGAATCCAAACAGCTGAGCTCATCACTGAAACTATTAGAGACATCTAAAGTATCGAGTAACTCCTGTTCACCCAGAGAAAGTGACTCACCACAGGCTGATAGCGAGGTAAGATCTGTACACCTTGGTAATAATGAAAGAGTCCTGAAAAAGCGTATCCACAAACCTTGGTAATAATATCCTGAAAAAGCGTATCACAAAGCTATTAAGCAGCACAACCGTTTTCAACACTTAGAACTGAGCACCATTCAGCATATAAGAATGCTTTCTGAGGAGATAAGAATTCAGCTTTACCGTAACAGGAATAAAATACATTTGAAAAAATTATTTAAATTATTAAATAATTTATTGCTTCATCAAAGAAACCATAAAGTACGATGTGGAAAGTTTGGTACATCTGTACTGAATTCATATATTATTATATATCTTTTTTTTTTTTTTTTTTTTTTTTTTTTAATTTTGATTACATAGCACCTACCCAATAAAAAAGAAAGGAGAGAAACGCAAGAGTGCCCAAAACATGCTTTAGAAGATACAGAAAATCACTTGCTGAGGAATGGAGAGGTGGTGCAGGAAATGGATGGAACCAGAGGAAGTGTGTTACGCCTCTCCGTCGGGGTTGAACATGTTTCCAACTCAGACTGTGCCTCTGGAACAACAGAGGGGCGGAGCTACAGCACGGAGTCTTCTAAACCCACCCCATCTGAACCTAGTAAGTCATTTTTCAGCATTTTATAAATCAAATAAATACAGCCCTAGCATGCATAAAAGACTTTAAAAACATAAAAAAAAAACTTACCCACTCCAAACTTTTGAACAGAAGTGTATGTAATTGATAAATATCACTTCACTAATAAATATCATTTGGTTTTTACATGCAGCGCAGATATACCAAAGCATTTTTTCTAACTTTGTGTGATTGTTACTTGAAGACAGTAATTGCGTTGTTGCTTTGCTTAGTTGTTTTGTCCAGTGAAGAGGAAGAGGAAGGAGAGGAAAAAGAAGAGGTGGAAGCCTCTTCCCTAAACATCCAGCCACTGGATGGTGCAAAAGACATGAATATAGAAGATAAATTGGTAAAACACTTGAGTGTCATTCACACACAGGTGGGTTGGTGATCCACCTACTGGACCAAAAGAATCCATTTTATTTACTAAATAATTACTATATAGTATATGACTGATTAAGATGTCTCATAATAGCTTATCTTCCAGCCAGACGCAGGTGCTGATGTGTGTATGTTATGTTTTCATTGTCAGTGTTTAACTGTGGTGGAGCTACAGCTGTCTTCCCTTCACATGGGTGGAGTCAGTGCCACTTGTGAGAGTATGAAGGTGAGAATGCCAAAAATCATTAGGATGTTAAGTAAAGATAACGTTCTGTGAAAATATTTCGTAAATTCCCTGCCATAAATATATCTGAAAGTTTTTGAATCCATCACTGACACTTATTTTTAATATATTATTTTTCAGGTCACTACAGAAAACATCACCTTTTCATTAAAAGGTAAACATGTTTTAAGCAAGCATTATTATTAGATATATTCTGGTGAAGTGAATATTAAAAGCTTGCTATGCTTTCTTTTGTATATTATTTAACTTTAAAAACCTATATTTATATACCTATATTCTATAACCTATATTTTTCCATACATTTTATATTATGTGTTTTATATATTTTTTTTGTATTTTATAATATCTATTTGTAATGTATATGATTATACCTCTTTTCTTTCTCAGATTGTTTAAAGAACATTTCTATATCGACACCTAATGTGTGTAAATACAGCGTATGGGATGAGCCCATCTTGAGTGGGTGTGGCCTGGCTAAGGACAGTCAGGTCCCACCCCCTTCTCTGGTTCTCTTTTGGCTGTCTGATGACCAGGCACAAGGATTACGCAATGACCTGTCCCTCATTCGGCCAGGCACATGTCCAGGTCAGCTACCTGTCTGCTTTCTTGATTACTGATAATACAGTTGTATATTTGTTAATATTGCTAAAAATTGTTTTAATATTAATCTTATTATTGTTAAAAAAAAAAAAAAAAAAAAAAAAAAAAAAAGCAATGACAGTACTTTCTATATTCTCTCTCCCTATGTTTTCCGTGTGTGTTCAGCTGAAGGCAGTACATGTGTGTTGCTGTGTTTGGCTGAACCTGTAACTGGTGTTGAGAGTGCGCTCTTGGCCTCTTTAATGGACCTGGTTCAGATTCAGAGCAGCTCCGAACTCCTTTCCCTCACACAGCCAGACAGTCTGAAGGAGCTTCAGAGCTCCCAGGAAACACACCTTCTCCAGCTGTTGACGCCTGAAACCGATCCTCAAACCAGCGCTGCAGCGCATGCAGCTGGATCCGCTGTGAAGGTTCAGACAAAATATTCCATTTTTTTGCAATTTGCAAATTCATTTCTTTCCTGTGGTTAACTTAGTTACAAATTATTATTAGGCTGATAATAGAATTTGTAATTATATCCGATTATTGAATACAAAACGCTGACCCTCTGTATGTCAGTGTGGTGGTTTTTGAATGATCGGTTATTCCAGCTTAGTTTGATCAAGGTGGACTAGGTAGAAAATGAATATAGGAGAAAAAAAACGAATCGTTTTCACAATTTTATGGATTGAACGTGTGTTTGCAGTCTCAGGATTCTGATGTTCAGTTGCAGCCGGTGTACACACTTTGCCACAGTAGAGCTCAGGGTTCATACAGTGTTACCCTGGCACCTGCACTTGGGGCAGAATGGACACCGTACAGACACTGTGGTCCGGCACGCAGGTGAAAACATTTTTGATATTTTAATCTCTTGCTCACCAATGCTGTATTTATTGGTTCCATAGTACAGTAAAAACAATAATATTACATCATTACTCCAGTCTTGTGTTCCTTCAGAAATCATTCTAATATGCTGATTTGGTGCTCAAGGAACTTTCCTTATTGTCATCATGCTGTAAACAGTTCATATTCTTGCAGAAAACATGATGGTGTTTTCAGTATTTACAATGAACTGGAAGTTTAAATAAACAATGTTTATTTTAAATAGAACTAGTTTGGAACATAACAAATGCTAATTTCGACCAGTTTAAATCAGTCCTGATTCCCTTTATTCACCTCTGTTCAGATTGATTCAGTTCCCTCCTCCACCCACGAAAGGAGCCATCACCGTGACGACGGAGGACCTGGAGTGTTTAGACAGTGGCGAGTTTCTTAACGATGTCATCATCGACTTCTACCTCAAGTAAGGAAACTAAAAGGATTTCTTTTGGGCATATTATATCAGTGGAAGGAGTTGCGGTCAGTCCATCATGGTTTTTATGGAAAGGAATGGGAATAAGAACAGGAAGAGTTTTGACTATCAGCATGAAGTTTGATCTAGTTTGAAACCTGTTCTGATTAAGAGCTGCCTGTATGCACCTCTGATGTGGAAAAACAGCTAAACATTGGCTGCTTTTAACAATACATTACCATTCAAACCTGGGGTCAATATGTCTTGAAATTATTACTTATTAAACTGATTTATGATTTATTTGAAGGATAATTAGGACTTTGATATTTTTTGACCAGATAGCTAATTACAGACTTGATGTGCGTAATAAGCATTTAAAAAAAAGGCATTACAGACCCCAAACGTCTGAACTGTAGTGTATATAAACCTAAAAAATCACTGAACCTCTAAAGATCTATTTGCTACCAAGAGTCTTAGTCCTCTTTGAATGTTGATTACAAACGTGCAAACTGAGGTTGTGTTTTGAATGTATGCTTTTTTTAATTTATTTTTATTTTTTTAGGTATCTTTTTTATTTATTTGTTCTATAAACAACTTTTTTAGGTATCTTCTTGTAGAAAAGGCCCCGCAAGCATCTGTAGACAGATCTCATGTTTTCAGCAGTTTTTTCTATAAACAACTCACACGCAGAGACAATGCTAATGAGGACAGTACAAGCACACCGTGAGTATTTGTTCACACGCCGCCAGACCTGGCACCACGCCCCTCCTCTCACACACACACACACACACACACACACATATATTATATATATATATATATATATATATATATATATATATTATATTATAGAGATGCTGATATACTTTATTTCTTTTTTTTAAATAATGCTTATTCTTCCAAATGATTTTTGTTTTTACAATTTTGGTTATCCATCAGAGCTCAGGTCAGAAGGCATCAGCGTGTGAGGACATGGACACGTCATGTAGACATCTTTGACAAAGACTTCCTGTTTGTGCCAGTCAATCAAGAGTGAGTATTATCTATATAAATACAGTATTAATTTAAGCCATACATACTTTATAAGAGCCGTTGTTTGCTCTAATTTTTTTCTTGTAATTTCATTCAAAATGTTTTGCTTTCTATATTCATTATAAAAAGTTTAAGCTTTTATTTGCCTTGAACATACAAGTGTGTGTCATATCATGTTTATAAGTGTCTTATATCACGTCTGATGTTTGTTTCAGAGCTCATTGGTACCTCGTGGTGATCTGTTTCCCCGGGTTAGAAGTGCCACGGTTTGTGAGGAGGGACGGACTCGAGGGAGACTCTGTGCAGGGTGATGGAAGTGAAGGTTTGGGTGAGTCTGAGGCAGCGGTCCAGGAAGAGAATAGATCCAACAGTGACGAGAACAAAGGTAAGATGCGTCAGTTTTGAACATTTGTAATTCTATGCTCACGACTTTTAAAAAAATCATTTGATGATTCTGGACTATTCTTAATTTAGATGACAGTCATATAAAGTCGAACGTGTCTCATCTTCCTGTAAGTAAAATTATGTTTAATAACAGGTCTCGCTAGTAGGAAATCTTTAATTTGAAAGCTTGATTTGTTGGATTGCATTCGATTTGATATAATGTGATGTGCACAGATATTTTGCACTTGCACAGTTATAGCAGAACCTTTTTCCTCTGTAGAACTGTACAGAAAATACCTGCAAGAGACCTATCGTATGTAAAAGGTATGTGTGTGTTTAAATGAACTGATTTGTTTGCCATGATGTAGGAAATTTAGCTTGGGAAAAGATAATACTTAGTTTTCTAATAAAAAAGCTTTTGAGCTGCATACATAAGATAAAATTATAATAGTACTGCATAATGGATTTTAGATATTTTCTGTTATTTTTACTATAGAAGTATTTGAAGTATTCTATTCTTCTATTTGTTGCTTTTTATTCACACACACACACACACACACACACACACACACACACACACACACACACACACACACACACACACATATATGGAAAAGGATTTCACTGTTAATGTATCACACAACAAACTACTATTTATTTTTAACTAAAACTAACATTCTAAACCAAAAATAATTTTACCATGTGTTTTGAGAATAATTTTTACTCTATTCTTTTCAGACCATGTATTCTCATCATGGATTCCCTGAAGTTGTCGGTTCACGAACGTATCTTCAAACTCTTGCGAGAGTGAGTATCACATTACATTACATTACATTAAGTTGCACTGTTGTTTTGCTCTCTTTAATATTATTGTTATAACTATTTGTTTACTAGTATTATGTAAATGTACTGTGTAATAAGATATTTTGTCTGTAATTTCATTCTATGTATGTATGTGTGTATATATATGTATGTATATATGTATATTTTTATATATATATTTTTAAAAATAAAAATATATATATATATATATATATATATATATATATATATATATATATATATATATATATATATATATATATATATAAAAAAATATATATATATATATATATATATATATATATATATATATATATATATATATATAACTTATTTTGATGGGGTTTTTAGATACCTTCAGGTGGAGTGGCACACTAAAAGAGGTGGTCATCGTGACTTTAGTGTTGAGCACATGGCTGGATTCCACTGTACAGTCCCCCTTCAGGACAACAGCAGTGACTGTGGCCTTTACCTGCTACAATATGCAGAAAGTTTTTTACAGGTAGAATAACAGCCGTTTTTTTTTTTTTTTTTTTTTTTTTTTTTCAATTTCAGATCTGCTTGAGAGTCTATTTTGACAGCAATGCTATTTGTATAACCCTAAGGACCCTGTGGTACACTTTGACTTGCCATTGAGATTGGAGCACTGGTTTCCACGGCAACAGGTGCGAGGTAAACGAGAGGAGATTCGAGACCTCATCCTACACCTGTACAGATTTCAGCAAGGACATGAATGTTCAGAAGATAGGACAGATCATGGAAATGTCATTCAGTGATGTTAAGCTTTTAGGTTCTTGTGGTTCATTTTATGCTAGATATATTTATATTTTAGCTGATCTTAAACCTTTTATATGCTTTTGTATACACTGTTGGAAAAACTTTAGAAATAAATAAATGTTGATTTTAAAATGATAAATTGTTTTAAATTTCTCTTGTTTTTCTTTGTTTTTATCGAGGTAAGTAGCACAAACTTTCCTTAAAGGGGACATATGCAAAAATTGATTGTACAAGCCAAAAAATAAGAAGACTGTTAAAATCTGTACTGTGTTTATGCTCTTTCTTAACAGTGGCTTCAGTTGTGATGAATGAATGTAGGAGAAACCTGCCTGGACACATGATTGGATAAAGAGCTGGTGTGGCATGAGTCCTTGTTCTGATTGGCTAATTCAGTAGTAGTGGCCAAGTAGAGCATCAAAAGGCCAGGTGCCTGCAGGGATGGTATAGGTTTAACACTAATCAGGCAGTTCGAGATTAAACTGATTTGCAGACCACCCATCTTCTTGCTGTAATCCCAGCATTCCAGTGTGTGTACGATGATGGTCTCTGTTTGCTTATTTAATCTAGTAAATACTAGCTGGTAAACTGTGTTTACTAATCTTAAAGTGTGTAGCAAAGTAGTTTGTAAAACCTGGTGGAAGCAATATGGTAGCATGTCCTGCCTATTTTTTTGCAACAGCATCCTTTCATATAAGCATATTTCAATTTATGCTATATCTGTCATATGCACCTTTCATTTCCAGTGTGGTAAATGATTTGGAAATATCAAATATTGAACAGTTTGAGCAGGCTAACAAAGGTAAGTGTATGTTTTGCACAAAGTGGAAAGTACAAAGTATACACACTACAGAAACAGTTGCAGTAATACAATAAAAAAGTCTTAGTATGAAAGTCTGGTACTTTGTAATGTTTTGGTAATTAAAAAATAATCTGCTTAAAAACATGGATAAAGTCCTGGCAGAAAATTGCAAGTCTGTTTTCTTAACATTTATGAGCATTCCCTCCAATCTTCAAATACAACACAATTCAATGCAATTCCACAAAACAATTAAAACACCTCCAGAGCAAATTCCACATTGTATTTTGTATTTTTACAAACTTTCTTTACTGTGTATGTGGTGGTTAATTTCTAAGGACACAGACACTAAGCCACCTGTAGGGTAATTGTATTGTGCTAGTTAAATCAGTGTGTGAGCGCAGGGGGTACAAAATCCTGTCTTAGCCTTCAAGTCACGCACATAGCCACATCTAAAATAAAATCTTATTTAGAATGAATTGTTTCCTAAAATGACCTTGATTCTGAAAAATCACACCGGTCTCTGTGATATCCTTATCAGTCAAGGTTTTAGAGGGCAAAAAAGGTGCTTGCAGGTCTGGTGTTAATCTGGTGTTAGCTATTTTCCCCAGATGTGAATACAGCAAATTCTGGCAATAGCAAGGGCTTTGATTTGATGAACATTGAGACATGCTTTCGAGATGGCAGATAATTCTAGTTAACATTGTTACCAGTAATGTTCCATTTATATGCTTACGGTAAAAATTGTTAGCTGTGATGATTAGTGTTGATGACAAGAGGACAACTATGAAAATGGCTGATCACCCATTAAGTGTTCTTAATTATACAATGGCTTTACAGTCTTATCAAAATAGCTGATATGACTATAACACTTTTAATGTTTGCATAGAAAATTGTGAGTGATTCATCCACGGAAATACTCGCTCTATACTTTTTCGGATCTTCTGGTAAAAAACACAGGCTTCTCTCTGGTGATGTATGTCAGGCTTTTTCAAACATTTAGTCCACTGAAACCCTGCCTCTTTTTCACATTCAATTGAAAGTACACATTCAGATCTGCCTCCACTGGATCAACAATAGATGGATTGTACAAGTCCCCGTCCTATTGCTTTATTCTATTTTGATAACCCATTTCATTTGGGTGCATATCACAATATGGAAGAAAATATCTTGTCAAAACTTCCATTTCATTGCAACTAAGTAGTTGGCCATGTAATTTATTTGTACCCTGCTATATTGCATTTGTTCTTTTGACTTGATTGTTTCAGCCCATAGTAGTAGTGCTACTTGTTCTCGGTCTTAATAAAGCATTGTAATTCCAGTTCTGTTACAGTTGTTGCAGACTTTTAACAGTCAAATCATTAATACCTGTCCTTAACCTTACAGGTGGTCAAGTGCTCAGCTGAGCAGTGATTACGTAAGCGTCACGTTAGTATGCCTCCACTGAGAACTGTATACTGGGCTCAGATTATTTTGGTTTATGGAAATCTGGCAAATCACCTTTTCTTGTTTTCTCCTCAACTCCTCATTTCCAGCACATGTATATTTGGTTTGCGCTCTTGTTTAACTCCAGCTCTTCCAGTTACTTCTTGATTAGCTGCTCTACAGGATTACTAAACAAGATTAGAAGAAAAAAAAAGGAAAATCCCTTCCATCTGCCTACCTGCCAGAAGATCGTCACAGTTATACACCTGCGCTTATCTTTGACAATCTGGATAGCACTTTTTAACAATATACTATCGTAAGTATCAGCGGATACTGTGTAACAGGTATGCACAGGTATAGGAAGGCTTGGTCGCATCGTCCGAAGTGAAGCGAAGATTATCGCACAACAGCTTAATTTTCAAGCTACAGGAAGTCACTATGTGGGCGCTCATATGGACATGTATCTTGTGCTGGTTAGGCTGTATTTTTGCAATAGGCCAGCTGGATATATCTGCAGGTGTGTATGTGTATTTGTGTATGTATGTATTTTAGGTGGGAATGTGATGACTAATGGTTATCTCCAAGTAATTTGTATATTTCTTTTTTTTTTCAGGGGAGTTTGACCATATTCCAGTGTTTGGACATCCAGATAAGCTCTCACAAAGATTGTTTCAAAGGTTTGTGGAAAATCCTGGAGACCAGGGACTCTTGCCAAGACATAAGCGTAATGTTTTTCTGTCCAGTGGAGTACGCCTCTGCAGTCAAGAAACAGTGCAGCAAGCCATCAGTAACCACCTCAAATACTACCAGCTCAGAGGTGAGACTCTATTTCTAATTCAAATGATTATTTTTTGCAATAAAAAGCATTAATAGTAATAGCATTGTGTAATGTATAGTATTGCTTGCACATGCATTAATTTACTATATTTATACAAAATTTAATGTCAAAGAACTGAAACGTTAGTGTCTTAAAGATTGCATAATATTAAAATAACACCATTTTGTCACAAAAACTGAATAGAAATTGTTTGCAGGGTTGAAAAATATTTTCACTGCTGTGGTTTGAATTCATTTTTACATTCTGTTGTTTTGGTAAAGCAGAAGATAGCCCTTAAATGACATCATTGTGCAAGGAATTATAAACCAATAGCAGAACAAACATGAGCCATTATTAGCTCTGGAGCTGTTGATTTATCGCATGCTGTTTTTGTCTCGAGCTATAATAAAGTTTACTGCCTGATCTCACAGATAACAGTCTGATATACCCATTTATAGACATTCTTATATTACAACAAAGCATACTTATTTTTAAGAGTTACAGAACTCAAAAGATACTGCATAGGAGGAATGACTCGAGTACTCAAAGCCAAGGAGTGAATCTGGACTTGTAGCTAATGAAGTACTAGCTAAAACGTTTTCTGACTGCTGAAAGGTGTAAAACAAGGCACACTGCTGTAAACTGGCCAATAAATAATTAGTGCCTCATGAAGGAGATGGGTAAATTTTATTACTAGGTAAGAGCAATGACAGTTGGCAGAAGTCTCGACCATATATATTGCTAGATATGTTAAACGCTATGGCGAATCATAAAGTTCTTGCAGATTCTCTTCTTGCGCCAACCTGCGGTTACAATAATCTTCATCATTAGCACATTATAAAAAGACCACATTATAGACCATAACCTAAAACTCATACCAAAATCTTGATCCAACCAACAAGATTTAAATCCAAGCCACATCAAGATCTTACAAAAATTGTTTAACTTCCATTAAATAATAATTAACTAGTGCAAGCTGTTTTGTACAGCTGACAGCTGAGTATATAACAATGAGATCTCATTAGCATTTGGCAGTCAGGTGCACTCTGAGGTCTCGGGTTAGTGTTGATGGACCTCAAGACAGCCTTTCACAGTTCACGTGTGATTTCTCCCTTAACAAATTAGACGGCAGTATGGTGGGGTTAAAAGTCATCTAACACGTTGGATTGGGGCCAGTAAGGCCAAAGCCTTTATATCCATGACAGAGATTGAGGGTGTGAGCGATCTTGTCTAAGCACACCATTGAGACACTAATTGTAAAAGGAGAGTTTGTGAAATGCACCTATATGTGTGCAAACTGTGGCACAGAATTTCAAAAATTCTTGCAAAATACTTTGGATGAATACTGTGGTGCAGGGATGTATCAGGTGATAAATCCATGGTACTTTGACATATACAGTGCTATATACAGTGACATATACAGTGCAGTACTGATTAATTACCATTTTCACAGTATTAATAGTGTCTGACAAAATGAGGTAATTCAATAGTACTATACTGCTAAAGTACTATGTCTAAACTAATGTCTATTAGACTATTGGATTATGCTGAACTATGTTTGTTTGTGTATGCTTTTGTTTTTTTTTTTAAACACATTTTCAGCCATATGTTTGTTGTGGGAAGATCCTGGCTATAACCAATAAATTAGAAAGTTGTTTCAGTAATTTAACTGAAACAATTAATGAAAGAAATGTAAGATGCAATACCAACCGAGAGAATCGCAACCTTATGAGTACTGTCAAGTAAAACTGATTCAAGAATTTGAGTGAACTTCACAAGGAATGGACTGAGGCTGGTGTCAAGGCACCAAGAGCCACTACACAGAAACATTTCAAGGAATTTAGCTACGGTTGTTGTATTCCTCTTGTTAATCCACTCCTGAACCATAGACAATGTCAGAGGCATCTTACTTGGGCTAAGGAGAAGAAGAACTGAGCCCAGAGTCCTTTTTTCAGATGAGAGCAAGTTTTTTATTTCATTTGAAAACCAAGATCCAGAGGAAGGGAGAAGAAGCTCATAGCCCAAGTTTCTTGAAGTCCAGTGTTTCCACAGTCTGTGATGATTTGAGGTGCAATGTCATCTGCTGATGTTGGTCCATTGTGTTTTTTGAAAACCAACGTCACCTGCACCTGTTTACCAAGACATTTTGGAGGACTTCATTCTTCCTTCTGCTGACCAGCTTTTTGAAGAAGTTGATTTCATTTTCTAGCAGGATTTGGTACCTGCACACACCGCCAAAAGCACCAAAAGTTGGTTATATCACCAGTGTTTGACTGCCCAGCAAACTCACCAGTAACTTTTGTTATTGTCAAAAAGAAAATGAGGAACGAGACCAAAAATGCAGATGAGCTAAAAGACACCGTCAAGGAAACCTGGACTTTCATACCACCCCAGCAGTGCCACAAACCAATCACCTCTATGCCACGCTGAATTGAGGCAGTAATTATAGCAAATTAAGCCCCTTCCAAGAATTGAGTACATGTATAGTAAATGAACATACTTTCCAGAAGGTCAACAATTCACTAAAAATGAAGTGTTCTAGTTTGTTGGGATAGTGAATTGATTGGTGGGTTTTTGTTAAATGTGAGCCAAAATCATCACAATTAAGAGAACCAAAGACTTAAACTATTTTTCTGTGTGCATTGAATTTATTTAATACATTAGTTTCACAATGTGAGTTGAATTACTGAAATAAATGAACGTTTCCACTACATTAAAATTTATTAAGATGCACCTATAAGTGCCCAATCTTCACTTAACTTGTAGTGTCAAGACTGAGACCAGAGTTAAGGCTGAGTTTAAAAAAGGATTGAGTACAAGTCAAGATCAAGACCATAGAAGGGTCTTGGTTTTGTCATTGACTTGGGAGCATGTGGACTCATTCCTGACTTCTCTTCTGGTCAGATTTCAACTGTAACACTGGTAGCTGAGCTTTTATTTTAGAGTAAAGGCATGTTAATTTTTTTATATTAAAGGCATGTTGAATAGACAAAAGAGCAGCCCCATTGTATTACTTGCCGTAGTGAGTTTTGTTGCACTAATACAATATTGTTGTTGCTTTTTACAACAGCATGTCAGGAAATCGTATGGGAGGCTTTCAAAATCTTCTTGGATCGCCTCCCAAATCAGGAAGAATACAAGAGCTGGATGAGCCAGTGCCAGACAGAAAAACTCTCTATACTAGAGATGGGCTCTGTCTTCAGTCAGTCAGAAGAACACTTAGCACTTATCCACAGAGTATGTAGCATAAGATTAATATTGTACTAATTATGTTAGCTGATACTTTTGGTATGGATAGAGCATCACTGGATGTGTGTATCTGACGTCTGTCTTTTGAATCTTTATGGTCCATTACAGAGACTTGTACAGAGTGGCTTGAAAAGGTACAATAACATTTAAAAAACCCACCCATCCTTTTACAAATACCCTCTTCCCCTAAGCCATTTATTTATTGTAATAGATGAGTTCTGTCTTACTGAGTCGGTTTTTATCCTCACCTTTCGTCTTCCTCTTTCTTCTCAGTAATACACCTACATACTCAGTATGCAGGTATACACCCTTCATACCTGTTCTTACGTTTTATTTAATTAAACGTACGGTGCATTAGAGGAATTGTGTGTGTGGTCTAGTAGTTAACTTTTATGACAGAAGTTTGTATCATTTTTAGCTACCCGTTTTAATTTATATTTTAATCTTTTTTTTTTCTTTCTTTTTTTAAATACAGATCTGAGGAGTCCTCCCAAGAGCAAGACCATGTGTCACCAGGTCTGTATATTGTTGTTGCTCACAGTTTCTTACATAAATCTATAAAACCCTTGCAAAGCATTTTTGTTCAAATCTCATTAAACTGTAAGACACATGTCCACACATTTTTTTATTTATAATATATATATATATATATATATATATATATATATATATATATATATATATATATATATATATATATATATATATATAAATTGAGCCATACTTTTCTCAACCATTAATATTATATTAAATAATGTTGCATTATGAAATATTTTTGTAAAATTTGTAGCCGCTGTAAAATCACATACTGACACATTTGTTGTGGCAGAATAGAAATGCAAATAGATTTAAAATAAAAAGGATACTTGGCTTGTAGGGTTTGGTTTACATTTAATTTAAAACTAGACAATGTCTAAAATAGACTATTTCTAAAAAAAAAAAGAAAAAGAAAAAGAAAGGTTGTATTTTGATGCACACTTAATGTGTGCAATTAAAATTTAAATGCTGTAATTGGAAATACACTTAAAACATCATAAAGTAATAGTTCACCCAAAAATTTTAATTCTGTCATCATTTACTCCCCTCCAGTAATTCCAAACCTATATGAATTTCTTTGTTCTACCAAACACAAAGGAAGTTATAACAAGGTTATACCTTGTTTTGGGTCACCGGTTACTTCCATAGTAGGAAAAAAACTATGGGAATCAATTTATACCCAAAACAGCCTTGTTACAAACTTTCTTCTTAAGAATTACTTAATGGGGAGTAAATGATGAGGGGAATTTTTTTTTCATGTTTGGGTGAACTATTCCTTTAAATAAGCTTAAAAAGATCATATAACATTTGCCTGTACCCAACGACACAAATAAGTATCTTCAAAACTTGGTAGGTGATGAGCTTCCAGCAGTGACCACGGTAGTTTCAGATGAGGTTGTCGCAGAGAGCGTGAAGGAAGTAACTGCAGAAACACCGTTTGCTGGTATGACAGTGGAAGTGGATCCTGAGGTAGGCTGGCAGGCTGAAACACACTGTTCATTCTGATATGAAGTCAAGTCTGGTTCTAATCTGGTGTATTCACTAGTCATGATACATGTAAGAAATATCCATATAACTTGAATTATGAACACCGAACACCTGCTTTGTATGTTGGGTTGTCTGTGGTAGATCACTAATGAGATTGAGCAGGAAGCAGCTGCTTTTCCTTCACGTCCTTTGGTTGAGCAGAGGGTGGAGCTGGCTATGTTACTGACTGGAGAACCGTGGAGTGAAGAACTGCTCAACTCCACCAGCAGTGAGCATGGCAAACTCACTCAAAAGATCACAGAGAAGGTGCAGCAGTCACATACTTGTTTTCATTTTAACACAAATGTTATGAATAATGGTTAATCTTTACCAACCTTAATTACTATTGTGTATCATTTTGGTTTGTCATTTCATACAGATTTCAGCTGCTTTGAAGAAACTAACAGAATTTAAGAGTGTTTCAGTATTGAACATCAGGCGAGTGCATGTTTAAATGATAAAATAACTTTAAAACATTATTTTAAATGGAAGAATAATAATAAGTCAATAAACAAAAAACAGATACCCTATAAAATGTACAGAACCTATGGATAATGAATTAGACAATATGCAGCATTAGACTATGCTGCGATAGAGGTAATTGTGCTAAAATATGATTTTTTTCTTTTCTTTAGGCCACAAATGGATCCCTCAAGGTAAATAGACTTTATTGCGTGCATGAATACAGGTTAGTGAGTGAGAGAATGTAGCAGTTCTTTAAATTAGAATAAACAATCATGTTTATAATCATGCAATTACTATGGAAGTCTGTGGGGCAGGAAATTCTGACAGAAACCTTAAATGACATAAGACACTTGTGATATTTACTTGCTAAGTTATATCCAATATAAACCCATAGACATCCATTGTAAGTGCAGTTGTTGTCTTTTCTCTGCAGTGGTGATGAGGCAGTATTGGTGGAATATGTTGTGTCCCTCCAGACCAGCAGTGAAGAGATCAGCAGTGAGACACTAGACTTCATTAATCTTCAGTCCAACATGGTAGAAGGCACCTTCAGTTACTCAGAAGGACCCACTGTTCAGTACACCATTATTGACATCCACCCTGACATCACTGAGGCTCTGCATGGTATTGCTCTATCTGCTTGTAGCTACTAGTCCTCTACAGTACATATCAGCAGTCTCTAATGGTGTAATGTTCTTATGTCAGTGGAAATCTCTCCAGAGGAAATCCATCCTGCAGAAGAATCTCTAGACGTGGATCAGAAGGTATATTACATTTCTGTCATGGTGGCAGTGAAGTGACCAATATTAATTACATATACAAGGCTCACAACATGAGATGGTATTCTTGACACAGAGGACAGAAAATGTGAGCAAGTTTTGTACCTAAGTTTCAGCTAACTCTATGAATATAAAGACAGGAACAGTACAATTGTCTTGCTAACCTAGCAAGAATACTACCAATAACTTCAAATAAGTCTGGAAATCAACTGTTTTATTTTGACTATTGCCTAGGATGATATTTTACCAGTGGAAAAGCCATCTGAGCTGCCTGGAGAGGTGATGAAGGAGGTCTTTACTGTTGATGACCTTTTGGATTCTACAATGTCAGTACAAGGTATGAGAGGGCAGGATGTCATCATACCTTATAAACCATCCCAGCTGTAGTTCCTCAGAGGATAAGCACCAACATTCACATGTACAATGATTTACAGCAGAGTTGTACAGTCCTGTTCTTGGAGGGCTTTTGTTCCAACATTCTGACACACTGGAATGTTTCTAAATTCTGCAGTACATGGTGGTGAAAAACTAAAGATGATTGTTTATTTCTACTTTCAGACCTTCAAGACAAGGATTTGGTGACTCAGTTTCTTCCCAACCCAACTCTCGTTGTGGACAGTGAAGCTGTAGGTTCCATTATTGATGCCAAGCAAGACAGTGGCTCGACAATTGATGATTTTAATCCCGCCTCCGGATCTGGTGCAGAAGACGATTGGGTAACTGTATTTACTAGCGCTCAAAAGCCAGTTGGAGAGACAGAAAGTGAGGAAGAGGTTTTGATTGATGGAGACACATTACAGATTGAAGATTATGAATTCTCCACAATTACAACAGTGGTTGAGGAGGACCAGATCTTGACTGAGGAAACCCCTGAACTGATTACTGTTAAGGCTGGAGAAGATGGAAATCTACAGGTTAGTAGCGAAGTGCCCAAAGTGGCTGAGGCAGAATCTACCCTAAAACCAGAGGAAGACATTATATTACCTGCAGAAGAAGAGTGGATGGAGGAAGACCACGAAGAAGAAACTGTTTTAACAGAAACGCGAATAGAAACTGAAGTTGCTGTGATCATAAAGGAAAAACCAGAGGAGGTTGAAGAAAAGGAACAGGAAGAATCTGTTGACAGTACCACAGTGGTACAGGAGGATGATTTTGTACTAACAGATGTTTCAACAATACAGTTTTCAGAGGAAGTTCTAACAGAGGACGAGATCCTTCTGGTCAGCATTGAACCAGCAAGCCCAGTCTACCCAACACCTCTTTCACCTGAGAAAGAACCACCCTTCTCCCTAATCACCACTCTTACCCCAGCCGAGGTGGAGTTGGTGCATACCTTGAATTCAGACATCATGACTACATCTCTAGATGTCACTCATTACAAAGAGGAAGAGGGTAGTGGCATCTCTGGTGTCATCCAGGGTGATGACATTTCCAGAATAGCCTTGCCAACTAACCCTGGGCGGTCTTTGATAGTGTTTTTCAGTCTTCGTGTAACCAACATGATATTCTCAGAGGATTTGTTCAATAAGAGCTCTGCAGAGTACAAAGCCTTGGAACAACAGTTCCTTGAACTGGTAGTGTACCTCCTCTAAAGTACTACCATAACTTGATATTCCTCTTCAACCACATATCCTGTCAAACCTCCACTCATCAATCCAAATCAGGAGTATCCAGTCCTGCTTATGGAGGGCAACCTGTCAGCAGTGTTGGAAGGTGACCCTTTCAGTAGCAGGAATGGACATTCCTGATCTGGATAAAATTATTAAATAATTCAACTCCAGCCCTTGAGGTCTACTTTTCAGTTTGATTAAGGCTTGCAGGAAACCCTGCAGGAAAGTGGACCTTGAGGCCCAGAGCTGAAAACCCCTACAATAATTTGACATGGAGTACTCCCAGCTCTGCACATTTTGTGTTTTCCTTATCAAACTCACCTAAACTGTGTCAGATAAGAGTGGCGTCCACCAAACCACTTGGAAACCACTTTTATATTCCAGGACTCTTCAACTCCAGTCCTGTTGGGCCAAACAAGCATATCAAAAGTTCTTGAAAATGGTGGACAGGTGGGTTAGATTGGAATTATTGCTATAGTCTGCAAGAAACTGGCCCCCCAGGAATGGAATTGAAGAGTTTTATTTTATATCACTTATGTTTGTGAGTTTATGAACTCAATGTTGATATTGTATGTCCCCCAGCTGGTGCCATATCTGCAGTCAAACCTCAGTCACTTTGAGAACCTGGAGATCTTGAACTTCAGGAATGGAAGTATTGTGGTGAACAGTCGAATGAAGTTTGGGAAGCCTGTTCCTCGTGGTGTCAATACTGTTGTTTACCTCATTCTAGAGGATTTCTGCAACACTGCTTACCAGACCATGAACCTTGCAATTGACAAATATTCATTGGATGTTGAATCAGGTCAGATAACATCAGAAAACCTTTGGTCCTACAGTATGTAAATTATGTATTTTGGTACCTCATCACATGCTGTGCCTTATCTATGTGTGTATATGTATGTTTGTTTTAGGGGAACAGGCAGATCCGTGCAAGTTTCAAGCATGTAATGAGTTTGCTGAATGTACAGTGAACCAATGGTCAGGTGAAGCTGAATGTGTGTGTAATGCTGGTTACTTCAGCGTGGACGGACTACCCTGCCAAAGCATCTGTGACCTTCAAAATGACTTCTGCTTGAATGATGGGAAATGTGATGTCATTCCAGGGCAAGGAGCCATCTGCAGGTTTATTTAATTGATTGCTTAAGAAATTTTGTATGTATACTTGCACATTTAAGAAAACTGATTACAGATCACGTATTGTACATTGAGGTCTGTTCTACATGGAGAATGGCATATTTAGTTATTGTCATTCAAGCAGACTTTGACTTTGACGTAAGTTTCAAATTTGTAAGTGTAAGTTTGTTTGTCTGCACTGTAGATGTCGTGTTGGGGAAAACTGGTGGTACAGAGGAGAACATTGTGAAGAATATGTTTCCGAACCACTCGTAGTTGGCATCGCCATAGCATCTGTTGCTGGGTTCCTTCTGGTGGCATCAGGCGTAATCTTCTTCCTAGCAAGAACTCTGAGAGACCAATATGACAAGGATGAAATGGAGGACCCAGTACGGTAAGACAAATACTGTCACAGTCAGTCTGGTAAATCACGGCTTCATCCCAGCTCATACACTTTCACTGCACATCATTATATTCTTTCTGACATGGACTTTGTCTTATGTAAGGGAACTCCAGTTCATGAAAGCTTTACCTTAGAAGTCTGAGCTTTCAGAGCCGATCACCTGACACAAACCCTTGATTAGAGTTTGACCTTGAGTAAAGCAAAGCAGAAAGGTGGAAAGGTGCTACTTAACTAAAACCTATAAAAATTAGAATAAAAACATATTTCAATCAATTAAAATTTAAGCATTGAATTGTAACATTGATGAATGAGAACATGCAAATTTAAATAAGCAAATAAAAGTTTTCATTTGCATAATATGTTTGTTCTGTGTGTATTTGTTATGTATATATAAATATACAAACATAAAGAATATATTTAAAAAAATTAACATGTATTTACTGTCTATTTTCATATAATTTATATTATAAATCATTATATCTAATATATACATCTAAAATATATAAATATATCTAAAATAATTTTTTATTAGATTCTCTTTTGTTACTCAAAATGTCTTTACTGCATGTGCAGCACCTGGGTATCTTCAGTAATTCCATTATGAGATTTTCTTTAATTCATCAATGAGGCTGATCTTTGATCCCTTGACTCTTTAAGTCATCACTTCTTAACCTTGCAGATGTCTGTTGTGACTTTTTTTGTGTCTATCCATGTTTGTATGTAGGAGGGAGGACACTCCACCATTTCTAGACATGGCCACTAAGTATAACCCCATGTTCGAGAGTGATTTAACTACAGGCTACAGCCATTACTACCAGAGGTATCCCGAGCCCCCAGTCCACAGTAGCGCCAGTGCCGAGGCATCCACAGAGTTCAGCAGCGAAGAGATACGCCATATATATGAAAATAGTGAGCTCACTAAGGAGGTATGGGTCTGTGCATGCCTTTGTTTACAACAAATCACTTTGTATACACCATGTCAGATGTGCAAGTGAATTTTTTTGCGAAAAATGTAAGCGAGAATGTTATGCATGTTTCTGGGATTTTCTCTTCCTGTCCTGTCCGTTCTATAGGATATTCAAGATCGCATCCGGATCCTTGAACTCTACACAAGAGATCGTCAGTTTGCAGATTTTTTGAAGCAGCATCAAATGTGAGTTTTTTTTTTTTTTTGCCTCATTAATAACCCATAGCTTTGCTTATTTTCACCCCTCATGTCATGTTATTTATATTTTATCAGAGCAATGGATAATCAAAGAGAAAGTTCCTCCAGCAGTCAATAGCTGTCCAAAGTCCAATAGCCTGCTTAGTGCAAAACAATGAAGGTTAGTAAACAATATTATGAGAACAGCATGTTACAGTGTAACAGTATGTTGTGTGTCTCCAGTGTTGCATCTAGTGTAAACATAAATGGATCTTTAGGGCTTTTCAGAATTTTATTATGATTTCTTTTATTGTACTAAATACAGTGTTTGTATTTATTTGCCTCATCTCTTCCAGAAACTTGCGTTGTCTTTCAAGAAAAGGCCATCTTAGTGATTCCACAGCAATTTCTCTTCAGCCTCTCTAAGATTTTGCCATCGCAAATTAAAATGGCTACCTTTGGACACTTCTTAAAATAAGATTCATTTTGTTTTCGATTTATTACCTATTTATTTTGGTAAAGACAATTTTCTGTCATAGAACGGGATCTTGGTCTCAGACAATATCCTTGTCATTGATTGAAATGATTTGTTAGTGCCTTTTATTTTTATCTGCGGGCCGTCTCTCAGATAGTCAATCTTTGGTGTTCAAAGAAGAAGATCCCTGATGCTTGAATCCTGAAAGTTACTTGAATCACAAATCATTAATCTTCTATTTCCCTCTTATAGTACATTTAGCTTTTATATTGCCACTGTTTGTTAGATATTTTAAGTTGTTCTGTAGCAAGACAAATAACATTTTCTAATTGTAATTATTTTAAAGACAAGTAAACTCACTTGGTGGCCATCTTGGAAGCATCCGGGCAGCTATTTTCTACGTAGGTAATAGTTATACATACAAGTACAGCTCCTACATATCTGAAGATTGACCAAAATCAGAAAGACATTTTAAACGAGTAGAAACAATGGTATCACAGATCTGCTTCACAAGCTTGAATCACAGGATAAAAACAGTTCCTCTAACTAAAAGGTGATTGGCTCTTTTAAATGAAAGTAGTGGCTTCCTTTCCTACAGCTACCACATTGAGTGCTGCGATTTCTCAGTGAGTGTACATCACATCCCTCCAACAAAGATTGTTACAATAATGGACATTTGTATGTATTTTTTACATTTACTGTATTAAAAATTGTATCAGTTAAACGGTATAGTTCACCTACAAGTGAAGACTCTTCTGTCATCATTTACTAACATCATTAATTAATTTAGGAAATGATTTGGCAGAATTGTCAAATTTGTATGAACGATGCCTTTGAGGTTTTGTGGGAAATGAAACTTTGTTATACTGGAGACTTTTATTTACACGTTTTATTACAGGTGCTAAGGAATTGTTGACAGTTATGTATGGTTTGTATTGCATGTTTGCCTGTGTGCGTTATTGCAGTGTGCGGTTTGGGCTGCTGGTCTACAGAGCTAATTAAAGAGAATAGTGCTCACTACAATTAGTCAAAGTAGAGATTACAGCCCAGATTACAGAGCATTACCTACAGCCTGTGCTGAAAGTGTGATATATGACTGTGTTTCTAGTTTATAGCATGGAAAATTTTAAATGGCTCTAACAGTGAAGTCCAGAAGTCTGAGACAGACTCCATATGTGCAGTATAATGTCATGTGGGTTTGGAATGACGGGAGGGTGATTAAACTACGATATTGTTTCAAGTTTGTCTATTGATCATTTAATGATAATGGAAAGCGCTCCAGAGTCACATGCTTCTTTTTGTTGATATTATGAGAAACAAATGGAGACCAATGTGGTAATGTGTAACAGGTGAAAGACACAAATATCCATTATTTGTTTGCTAGTGTTTTAAGTAGAGAAAGCATGAGAAGCGGCTACAATTAAAACCATGCTGAGTGCCTGAGCCACAAAGAAAGTGTTTTTCTCTCTACGATGTGAAAGAACTGATGGTCCAATGATTTTGTCGACATTTTAAGTGAAACTGAATAACCTGTTGCCGTTACACTTCACAGTTTTACCTCTAGAGAGCGGTGTTTGTGTTTTTAATAATTTGAAGTGTGATTAATGCATCACAGAACAACATATGATAAAATGACTGAAATAAAATCCCCAAGCTGCGCTATTTTAGGTGCTGCATTATGAGGCAGTGTTTTTTTCTGTGTAGATGCTACAGTAAGCAGTGATATAGGATAGAGCTGTCCAAACTCTGTTGTGGAGGGCCGGTGTCCTGCAGAGTTTAACTCTAACCCTAAACACACCTGAAGCAGCTAATCAAGCTCTTACTAGGCACGTAGGTTTTTTGAGGCAAGTTGGAGCTAAACTCTGCTGGACATCTGCGCTCCAGGTCTGAGTCTGGACAGAAACAAAGCTGTTCTCAAAACACTGCAACACCTACTAGCCAAGATGATGTAAATACAATGGGAACACAGCTCATAGTGTAAAGCAACTTCCGGTTCAGATGGTTGATGTACAAATGATATAATTTAATATAAAATGTAATCATCTTTTTATGTAGCGCATTTGTGTTTTTAGATGGGACTTTGCAAACTAGGCCAATTAGGAAGAATTAACTGTCTTTTCTTTCTGTATTATTTTCTTGTATTAAAATTCTTGAAAATTGAATTAAGATAAGTAAAAACCATTAGCATTAGTTCAGGGTTTTGTTTTACTGAATTTAAAATAGGCTACAGAAACATCTAGGAATTTTTTTTTGTCAAATTTGTATGTATGGGAATTGTATAATATCCAAGGTACACATTTCAGTTAATTGTGAAGTTAATTCTCAGATTTTATTTTCAGAAAATTAGCTTTCTTTAATTTAATTAGAAGGATTATATTGATTTAGCTTACATCTAGTTTTTAAATAAATACATTTTTATTTTACATTTACATTTTTAATACACAGCAGTTTGCATCAATTCTGTAAAATGGCCCATATAGCCAAGACATAATATCCATAATAGTAATATTTAAATAAATTTTTATAATTATTTTTGTATTTTGTGCCATTTTCTGTAAATGTTTGAGACCTCTGGTTCATTAACCTCTGTAGAGAAATAAGCAAAATATCATTGTGCAGTAAACGTGCACCACAAACCACTAAGGTTTTTAAGATAATAAATTAAAATATATGTAAGGACTCCGGTTTTAAATATCAAGCCACAAAACAAGCTGTTTTGGACAGTTAAAAAGAACTGGAAATGCACAACACTGAAAGCCAGACCCATTAATATTACAAATGGTCTCACTGTTCACGGAAAAATAATGTGGGATCGTTTTCTGAAATCAAAAAGTAGGGTTTTGAAAGTGGCTATCACTTATGTAATTCAAGGCTTTTTTTTCAATCTGATTAGGTGTTTTAAACAAGTATGTTCTTTATTGTTTTATATAAATTTAACGGACAGTGGCAGTGACTGTATTGATATTTTTACCTCCTATGACATCAGGACCCGTCACATTTAATGAGGCCTCATGGAGTTTTCAGAGTCTAGTGGAAGTAATTCATTCAGGTGCTCTTTCCTGGGATTGTGCTAGTTATGGCACGAAAACCCTCTTCGTCATGTCAATGTGCATGGTTCAGCTTGGTTATTTTTGTTGCATAAAACAGGGCCTATATTTAATTCTACTTAATGGATTTGCTTAATAAACAGCAACATACTCAGAACACGACCATGACAGAATGTGAAAGTATAATATGCTAGATCTGAGACAGTCTCACATACTATGTGTTTGAGATAAGTGTTGGACACGGACACAGAAAGACATTCTAACTGTTATTGGTGTGCATCTAGTGATAAATCTGCTAAACGTCCTGCTGCAGGGCACATTTGTACATCATTTGTCAGTGTTACAGTCCTAATGATTCTGTGTGCCTTGACTTTTCTGGCGATGTTTATAATAAATCACCCTCCTGAGTAGAATTCATCAGTTCCCCACACACACATAAGCTGCCAACAGCTGCATTTAGTCACTTTTTCTTCCTCTGAAGAAACACAAACACATAAAAAAGTCTCACATTTAACACGACTGATCGCTGATGTCAAGGGCCACCAATGAACTTTGTGGACAATTTAGTCCTTTGTGTAGGGCGTTAAGCACTCGTTAATGTAGTGTTTTATGCAAGCATGTTTTGTCCACACCTTTGTCTCTTTTCTGCTTGTGTTTTCGTTTGTTTGTTAATTGGTATGAGTGTCTGTTTATATTTGTGTCGTGATCATAATTTCTTCTGCAGGAACATGTGCGTGAAGTTCATTTGGTTCAAGACGACTCTCCCTTTGAGCCAATCACAGCTGTGCAGAAAAGCACACACGATCATCTGTACTAAAACATTACACATGCCAGAGGCTTATCCAGTATCACCATAGCCCCATTAGTACTGTAGGTTACTTCAGCACCCCTTCATTGACTAAATGAGCAGGGTTGGAAATGTATTCTATATGATTTCTATATTTTATCCATTCTAAAGAGCAATCCCAGTTCTCCGCATAGTGTTTTTTGCCATAAAACACAGACTACAGTCACTGGAAATGCTTCTCTATAGCTACGCATTGTGCTCCTCATCAAAGGACGTATCGTGAAAGCAGACTGCTGTTTTTCTCAGTAACAAACAAACAGTAACAGTATGGTAACAAACAAAGTGTAGAGATGATGTAACTTATAGAGCAGTGTAAGGTCGTGATGAGCTTTTTAAAGGTCTATGTCATGCACCTTTTGGGGTTTTATTTTAGGTGTTGATGTCCTTAAGAATATATATATTGTGTGTGTGGTATAAGTTACAGATACCACCTCAGTATGTTTTTACATCCCCTTTCTCAGGAGCTCTGTCAAAAACAGGTCAATTTGACCTGTGTAATTACTATTCATAAGATTTCTGATTGGCCTATTCATAAGATTTCTGACGCACAGCCAGGGTAATCAAATGTAGCAATATCACAATTATGTCAGCGCTAGCTAGATGCAAAACAAAGGTAAGACCTAGGAGGCTCTTTCAAAACAACGTAAATACGGCTACATAAGGAGCTTAAAATATCATCTTCTTGTTATGTTGCGTGCCAGAATCAACATAATATAGCCCTAAATTAGAAATATGATCGTATGCCTGATTTCGCCTGATAAAAAAACAATGACAGCTGTGGTAAAACACTATAAAACGAGCTGACTGGATAGAAATGATCAACAAAAATGCTTGAGTTTGCACACTTTTTATCAGAAAAGGTTTAATAAAGTATTGTCTTTTGTTGTTATGGGTGCGTCTAAAGTTGCATTGCATCCCACAACTATGAAATAACGTCTGTGTGCATGTGTGTAAAAAAAAGAACAAACTAACGATTTATATATAATCATGTGTTATTGTAGATGCATTGCTGTGATTAGCTGGACTAGTTGTAACGTTAACTGAAATAATAAAATTTGTTGCCTGATGAAACTGAAATGTATTTATCTTCATCGTGACTAGACAGACACGGTGAGTTACTATACACATGAGATCATTCTCATGTGTAGAACGATAATTTAAGTAACACAACAATACAAGCTAGATACAAACTGACCACAAACGAGCCCAAATTTTGTCCACCTGCATTTAAAAGCATCTAATTCAAAACCAATCTGGCAACACTGCCTGCAGAATGTGTATTTAGGTTTCTACCTTATTAATCAGTGAAGAAAGAGTCTTTTGCATATTTATGAATGTGCAAGAGTTTTAATTTATTAGCTGCTTAAAAAAAAATAACAAAGTGCAGTAAATGCTAAAACTAAGTCAAGAAATCTATGCATTTGTGATGCAAAAAAAATATTAGTAAAGCAGAAATTACTTTCTACTACATTTTTATATTGTACAGATATTCCATTGACTTTATTTAGTCAACAAAGAATACATCAGCCCTGCTCACTCCCACTCCCTAGCATCTGTTATTAAATAGCCAAGTGATTTCCCCATTCCCACGTAATCTTGTGACCTTCCACCATGATCATTCAACATAAAATTTTTTACTACAAACTACAAGGGGGAAAACTATTTAAAATTTCAAATAGCATCACAGACAGTGGAAGTGGATTAAAGCTGTAGTATGAAGCACCGCCAAAAAGAATACACTGTAATAATTTGTACCAATTTGAATGACAAATTAAGACTGCTTACAAAGTCTACAAAGCCTAAAATCTAAATCTCCAGATTGTGAATCACTAGCCAAATCTATTTCTTATGTTATAACGTCATACCTGACCTGCTGGAGCTCAGATTTATACTGACAGTGCAGTTTGACATGCACAGAGATCCAACTAGTACCTTGGAAATGTATAGATGACTAATATTAATCCATCCCTTAAGACACTTCTTGGCACATTGCTTTAATTATCACTGTGCCCAAGGAAAAACCGCCATAAGCAGTATTATTCATTAACAGAGAATTTTGTTCTGCTGCCAGAGGGCCCATGATCAGGATTCTTTCTGCCCAGAGCAGATGAGTGCTTTCAATTTCCTTCGCGAATGCGACTTCCTCTGTACTAGAGTCTGAAAGATGCAAGGCTATACATCTGCCTCAGACACTGGGACTGCAAACAAACGACACAAAGCAAATAGAAGACAGACGGAGAGAAGAAGAGCGGTAATCTCTGTTTCCCTGACATCTCAGAAACACTACTCTTAAACATGTGACTGCTGCCAACCGCAGAGACACGTCAGTCCTCAAAACAACGAGGAAAGATCCGTCAGGTGACCTGTCACCAATGTGATTTAGCGATTGAAAAGTCCCTGGCCTGCTTTTGCTGTACATATATGCTAAGTAAAATTCACAAATGTATCATTCATATTCATGGTCTTCTGATGCTGGAGGCAGGGGATTTGTGTCTGTTTGTGATGCAGTTGGCATTTTTGTAATGAAACATCTGTGCTGAATTTTCAATTATTTATCGTGAAACATTTCCAAGACTGAGGAGTGGAAAAAGAAAAATAAAACTCCTGGTCACTACAGACAGAAACCGCAGTAGCTATGCAAAATATTGAAAAGCTATCATTCAGTCCAAGCACTTACCTCTTATAACGTGCAAATCATAAAAACGCTAGATACACGCTGTATACAGCATGGGAATGATTTGTCAATCGAACAATATCTCATATGTTTTGAGTAAATGAAAAGCGTGTCACTTTACAAACAAATCAGCATGTTAGAGTGATTTCTGAAGAATCGTGTGTCTGTGAAGACTGGAGTAATGGTTGCTGAAAAAAAAGCTTTTTCAAAACGGGATTAAAGTACATTTTAAAATGCAAAGCAGTTATTCATAGTGAAGCGATCCGTCCTTCTCACTCGACGAAAGTCGACCTTTCGAGTTTGAATGAGATTTAATGAGTTTGAATGAGATTTAATGAGTTTGAGTGAGATTTAACACTATCTACATTAGCGGCGTCCAAGCGCCCTGCTCCTTAAAGGAATAGTTCACCCAAAAATGAAAATTACTTAATATTTTACTCACCCCGAAGCCATCCTAGGTTTGTATCACTTTCTTCTTTTAGACGAGCACAGTCTGCGTTTTTTTAATTATAAGCTTGATAATTCGTGGATATAGGTCATTATTTTGAAGCTCCGTAAATCAGAAATATCTGCAAGTTCTGCGACATAAAACTAATCTACTCGCTTATTAACCTATTGTCACATGCCATCCGAAGCGGACCGATGGGTTGTTGTGACAAACATATTTCTAGTTTTAAATTATAACGTAAAAAACAGACTGGCTGAGCGACAAAGTCCGGTTTCTTTGCTGACTTCTGACTCAACGTGTAGGACGTAAGTTGCGTCATACGTCGAGTCACGTGTCAGCAAGAACATGGCGTTCTCGTGGAAAATACCACGAGTCAGTTGTTTACATTATAATCTTTTTTTTTTTGATAGGTGAGTAATGTTGAGTTTGCTTTGTTTCACACAACTTATCCTACTGACTTTTGTTTGAATATGCTTGTGTGTCATCACTCCTTTCCAGGATTGTCGTTGCCATGGTATTAAAATAGTGGCAAGGTCCCATGGGGGTATGGCCGTGTTTGTTTTGGTGCTTTCAAATATCAGCTAAAAGCTTCATATGAAATCATTTTTGACTGAAAAAAGTCAATGGACTTAACACTGACTTTTTTTCGTGAATCTTTAAATAGGAAGAACGTTAATTGATGTGATCAGTGCGATTTTTATTTCAAAATAAATACTTTTTGTTATTTATTTGGCTTTTTTAAATCGTATATTTGATGGTTTATCAATGCATTATTATTGTATTTTAAATGGAAGACCTCAAAAAAAGATGCATGTTCCCTTTATAATTAATTTAAAACAAATATTACCACATTGAAGCCTCAAGAAGGTGTAATTGTTCAAATAAAATATTTAAAAAACAATGATAACCCCAAAATATTTTTTTAAGTATAATATTTCTGTAAAGGCTAGGAACAGAAAAAAAAATATCCATAGAATGATCTTTGTGCCTGTAGTTTTAACCATAGTGATTGTATACTATTGTCTATTACAGAGCTGGTGTCAAAATATCATTGCTTTTCCAGTCTGACTGCAAAGATCTCAGTAGTTAGACCTTTCAAACTCAACAAACTTGAGCAATTCATAATCATTTGTTTAGTCACAATGATTTGTCCTCTTTAAAGATGGTTTGAAGTTTGTCTGACCCATAATTTATTATTTCAGGGCTAACAGGAGACAGGAGAATCCTGAGACACAATGGCATGTTCAAAGGTCTTATAGACAATGACCGTAAGTGCAAGCAAATATATAAAATCATTTTCTGGTAATCAACTGGAAACAATTATGTTTAGTCAGAAACCTGGAACACTGATATAGATGCTATAAATAACATGCTGTTGAACATTTTGAACATGTTCATTATTAATGAATGGATTCCAATCAGTCTTCAAACATTTCTTCACGTTTTTCTCCTTTAGCTGTGGTTAAATAGATTTAGTCTGGGAAATGGGTAACATATGGTATTACATTATATTTTGAACAGCCACACTGTGCTGGGAAAGGATAAAAAAGGCAAGACAATATGATGCATTAGTTTTCTCTCAACAACAATTATCCTCAGTAACTAAACAGTACTTTGTTTAACCTGCTTGAATTTCTTCGTCCTTGTCAAATCTGAAGATTGATATTTCAGAAATGTTTTATTGTGTTCGTATAGGGTTTCATATTTGTATTATGAACTGTACCATGTGCGTTTAGTCGAAGTAATTCACAATTCTTAGGATTTATGACTTAATGAAACCTGCTGAGAAAATAGTTTTAAAAAGTATGGAAGTATATGTTTGTGTGTAATTATGTATAGTTTGTTTATTTTACTTATTTTTTTTCACTTTCTATTCGAATGATCTGAAATCCAAAATGATTTATTATAATTAGTTTTTAATACATTTATTTATCATTGATTTGCTTTATTTTCTGATCTTAATAATACATGAATAATATAAACATAATATCGTAACACCACAAATGTATTTTTCCTTTCTAATGAGGGTCCCAAATATTGCTTTGTGATATTATCACAGTGACTACCCCATGAAGCTGATCCCAAAGCTTAAGAAGCAATACAGAGCATGCTGAAATTGTGCAGCGAGAGAGAGACAGAGATAAGCTAAAGGTTTAACAACTACAGTGTGACATCATAGGGTCCCTCCCTCTTGTTAATAATCCAGTATAGATGGTCGTACAATCACACACCCATTTCCAAACACACAAAACCATACCACACAGTTTCTCTCACACCGAGTGTGCACTGACACCTGATCTGGGGTCACTTTAAAGGACAAGGAGAAAGCATATGATTCAAGAAAGAACAATTGCAAAAGTTAGATAGATAGAAGAGGTTTGAGTGGACTATATGAGCTCTGTATTGTTTTCTCTGAGAAAAAAGGACAACATGCGAGTCTTCCTCCTCCTCTTCCTCAGTGAGATCTTGCTGCTGAGACTGACCTCCGCAACCACCATAAAAGGTACCAACACAAAGCAATTCAATCTTGGATTCTAGACACGTTCTAGAACCATAAATATTCAATTTTGAATATTTATAAGCAAATTTGACTGCCAATATATCACTTTACAGTTTTAGCTCTTTCTAGCTGTGGTTAGAAATCCACATGCATGCAACTTTGAAATGATATCCATGCAGAAGGCTAATCCTGCATGCAGTATGCCTATTGTAATGCAATACTGCTGAAGTCATTAGTCTGGTATGCTGAGGATGCATGGTGCCGGTTAAAGGATGCAAGCTCAGCTGTTGGCAATCTGTTTATACAGATATACATAATGTATATGTTTTGTTTTTTAGGTTGGGATATTGCAATAATTTGCTGCAATTGTTTTTTGCAGAGTGCATTAACAGAATTCATTAATGATGTTTATGATTACACAGTAAATAATTTGTATTATATCAACAGTGAATGTTTCGAAAGCCTCGCAGGTCATTAAAATGGACTTTTATTGGATGACTGTAATGGATTCTGTTGAAATTGCAAAACAAATATTGTGCGTTGATGTCTTTACTGGCAGCAATTGCAAGGTCACATCAGGAGGCAGGTCTGTTTGTGTGTGTTTCCTGTTAAAGCTTGAATCTCTGAAGTGAGATTGTTAGAAATATTTGAGTGGGTGAAAGCTTAGTGCATGGGCGTTGGTTGAATGTGGATTAGTGTAGTTTACTTTTATTTTGCTTTAGTGTGCAATATCAAAAATGACCGACTCTGTACTTAATATGACTGTGCCTGAATTTGTTTTGGCCTCAGCACTCCTCATCTCCGGTGTCACGTGTAAGGTACAAGTAAGAGCAGACCCTTGTTGTGCAAACTGACATAAATCATACTGAAAGTTGTAAGCATCAACCCAACAACTGCCACTAAGCAATGGCCTCTTCATCCTATGACACTGCCTTATTGTAACACACCTCAGCCTTGACTAATTTATCCCAGGCCACCCATCTGTTCAGTCACTGAACATCTCTAAATCTCTAGTTCTCATGGAAACCCTTGTTTATCAATTCTTCATTGTCATGTGTTGCACACACTCTCCCAGAGGAAAAAAAATAATTTATTAGATGCTGCTGCTTTATAGCTCAGGAGACTTAAAGCAGTTCTCAAATTCAGATTTCACACAATGAAAATGAAACTTCTGTCATCAGTAGGTCCCAACCTCTACGAATTTCTTTGTTCTGCTGAATTCAAAAGAAGATTTTTTTGAAAAAGTTTGTAACCAGGCTGTTTTGGGTCACCAGTGGCTTCCATAATATTTTTTTCCTACAGCAGAACAAAGAAATTCATGCAGGTTTGGAACTACTGATGACACAATTTTCATGTTCTATTTTATTTCCTTTAAATAAAAACATTTTTATAATAGTAAAATTTTACTTAGATTGCATAAATCAAATGTTGATTTTTAGGAAAATATTCATTTTATTTTGAAAGGATGTATTAAGCTTATAAAAAGTGAAAGTAAAAGAAAGTTAAATTTCCATTAGATCGTTAAGATATAAATAAAGTTCAAATTATTTTGAAATTCTATTGACAACACAGTCCTGAAAAATATTTCACGTTTTCCACAAAAATATATTAAGCAGAACTGTCAACATTGCAAATAATAGGAAATGTGTCTTGAGCACCATGATTAGCATATTAGACAGATTTCTGAAAGATCATGTGACACTGAAGACTGGAGCAATGGCAGTATTTCAAATCAAACATTTTAAAGCAGAAAACAGTTCCTTAAAATGACTGTAATGTTTAAATAAATAATGCTTGATGAACAAAAAAATATTCTAGGAAAGTCTTTTCTACTGTAACTGATACTTTGATTTAGTAAGAATGTAATGATTTACATACTGAAATCTCACACTTTTGACTTTTGATCTCTGAAACTCTAAAGGAGAAATATGCGGGCAGCAGGAAATGTCTCCAGTTGCTTCTGAATCAGTCAGTATCACTGCAATCTGGGAGAAATCATTATTCTCAACGTGTCAGATTCAGTGGATGATTATGTTTATCCATGTTGCATGCAACAAGTGTTTTTTCTCATGTTACATCCACACATGATTTCTGCCATATCTCTGAAACACAGCAGTTTATCTGCTGATTCCTCTGGGAGTCATACAGAAACCAGATCTGATGTAATAAAACATGGGCTGTTTGTGTGATCCGGAGCGCAGTGCTCAATGCCAGGGGTTTCCCTCAAGCAGAAACAACTTTCTCTGGCATAGGATGCTGTTTCATTCTTCAGAAATGGGAAACGCACACATTTATGAGAAACAAACCACACTGGGATTCTTTTACGTGTTTGTGTTTTGTTGTCATAGTTTGCAGAACTAGATCATTATAACGTCACAATGTGATGTTTGCAAGAAAAACAATGCTGCTGACAAGTGCATGGGTACATGACCAAACCACTTTCATTTAGACTGTAGAAGTCTAGCTTTCAGAAAGGAAAAAATGACGCCGGGCTGATTGTTATTCCAAATCTCTTGGCAAAAACGTTGTAGATACAGTCACATGACTTCTGATATCCCTAGCTGAAGTCATGAAGTAAATGAAAGGGATCGAAGTGAATCTGAGATCACTTTTTTGAATTCCAGAGCAAAGACAAAACATGAGGGTGCGTATCAGCGCAGTTGGAGACACCATTGTATTGAAGTTCATCCGGCCCCATGCGGACACCAAACTGGAGGGATATATCCTGGGCTATGGCAGCAGTATGTTCTCTAAACAATTTATCCAGCTACCTGAAGATGGACAACCCTATGAGACTGAGATAGGTACTGTATTTGTTTCTAGCCTTCTTGTTTAGAGATGATGTTTATTTAACAGTTTCTTCTCTGTTTTATAGATGCCGAACCTAAATATCTTGTTGCAGTACAGTCGAAGTTTCCTGAGGAACCTAAGAAAAAGTGTGCTAGTAAGCAACACGGTGACACAAATGAAATTAGATCTGTGTATACACTCATCCCAAAAAGTATTCGGACATTTGAACCACACTTTAAAAGTTGTTGGCCTTCAGTACATTGTAAAAATAGGGTAAGAGAAATATTGTAAAAAAAAAAAATAAATGTTGGAGTTGTAAATAAAGATAATTTTCAATATAATCTATATTGAATTCGGAAAAGCTTTGTTCATCCTCTGAACAAAATGTAAGATATTTTGGATGAAAACTGAATAAATGTTGTTATTTTCATTTTCTTTGTGTAAAAAAAGCATTCTCATCGCTTCATAATGTTACGGTTGTGTCACTGATGACAGATGGAGTATTCTAATATTCATAATTTAATTACTTGGCATTCAGTCAAGGGACAGTCATAAGGCTCCTCAATTTGATCCAAAATATCTTACATTCTGTTCCGAGGATGAACAACTTTTTTACGGGTTTGGAAAGACAAAGGGGTAACCCTTTAATTGTAAAATTTGCTAACAGTTTCTGAGTGAACAGTGTATAATGCATGTTAACTGATGACTGACTTGTGACTTCCAGGAAAAGTAGATCTAGACAAACCACTGAACGTTGTGATTGGCTCAGTAACGGAGTCGTCAGTGCTGCTGTCCTGGGGGACACTACTGACCAGCCCCTTCATGGATACCGTTGTGGAAGACTGTTTTGAAGAAGGGTATGTGTCCTTGAGCGCCTGTGTGTGCATATCCATGTACCGTGTGGGTGTTAATCTGGATTCAATTAGTTTGTTGTTGACCTTCTCTCATTATTACACAGACAGAAGACAGAGCAGGTACAGGATCATGTGTGCAGGTGCCCATGTGTTCCAGAAACAACCAGACAGATTACGCACATTTATGGGAAAAACAACAGACTTTAATAAACTAAAACAGTATTAGAAAAAGTAAAAAAGAAAAGAAAAAGGAAATCGTAAAACACTGTGATAAAATCAACAGATGTTTGGGTGGAAAAAATAATTTGGGAGTGTATGTATGCACCGACGAATACACACATTTATTTTTATATCATTTTTGTGATTTTGCATATATGATTTTTAAACTAATGATGATCTCCTACACGTTCATATTTTTGTTAAGACATCTTTATGAAGTCTTTTTACTCATAGAGACTGTTGGATGCTTGCTGCAATGCATCCAATTTCAGTTTTTACTGTCCTTGTGGGTACATATGGTCCCCTCAGTGTAGGCACAATGTGACCCACACACACACACACTGTCCTTGGACACGTTAGTGGAAAGCTTGACCTCAGCCCTCTACAAAACAGCTAATTTGATCCCTCTGACCCATAAAAACCTTATAAAAGCCAGAAGGAGAGAGAGATGCTGGAAAAATTGAAAAAGGGTAAGCAGGGGCATCTGTATACATAAATAATATCTGAATTTAGCTCATTAGTGCCATATCACGCTGGTATAATACAAATGTGAGTTATTCAAACCAGAGGTCTATTTTTCACCTAGTTTATAGTTTCTGGTTTGCCGTTTTGTCTCCTCTCAGTCAGTTCACAGTGCGCTATAGAGAGAAGGAACCCAGCAACACCTGGAACTACCAGACCTGTCCATCCACCAGCACGGTCATCGACAACCTCAAACCAGATGCTTTGTATGAGTTTACAGTCCGAGCAGACACTGACACCAACAGTGGAGTCTGGAGTCCACCAGTCGTCCATAACACAGCTGGTGTGTCCCACTATAAAATATCCATTTTGCAATGAGTCATAGTTAACAATTGTCTTTTGTTTTTGATTTCACTTATGGATGTTTAGGATGAATGTCTTGACTGATATTTAAATGAAACATACTATAACTAAAAAGTTTACAAAACTTTATTGATTTTTCCCTCCCAGATCAAATAATAGAGCCTAAAGAACTAAACCAGGCGAAACCTAAGGTAAGCAAAGTTTAAGGACAGCACTTTTATTACCCTGCTTTATCTTTTATTTAATTTGGATATTGCTTCATAAACAGAATCCAGTTTTAGCAAGCCAGGAATCATTGCCACCAGAGCCAGGTAAAAGACATCTTTTTCCTTCCTAAACACATTACTACTGATAGTAGTAACGAATATAAAACATTTCATGAATTTTCCTGCCACTCTCTAGTCTTAAACAACATTAACCAGACCAGAACAGCTCCTCTATTCAGATACCCTAGCCTTCCAAAGCCAAGCAAAACATCAGGTAAATGACATTTTCCCAAGCAAAATAATACATAAGCAGAATGCAATACAAGTGTAATGCACACCACATACAACAGTATTAATGGCATAATGCTTGCTATTTTTTAAGTTGTATGTGAAACTGTATACAACATTAACTTGTATGCTGCCTTTGTCACCACATTACAAACATGCATATTTTAGTATGTTGACCACCAGTCATCTCAAAAACAAATGTGGTTATTTTGCATTCTTATTTGTTTTAAAAAAAAATACATATATACCATATACATACACAAACTGCAAAAATAGTATAAGTATGCCACAGTAGTTTGCTATACCAACCATCTCATGCTCTGTAAAACTATTTTTCTCCCATATATTTTCAGAACACTTCTTGCATGTAAAAAAAAGTCACATTTCTACTTCTCTAGATAGAAAACAATTCATCTGTTTTTTTATGTACACACACCTGGTTTTCTTCGTAAAACAGAGAGCCTGAATCGATATCATAACTAAAATGATTTTTTTTTTTTTGCGCTTCCAGCTTTAAATGTTTAGACATCTTTAAACACTAAACAAACCAAGTGCACCTGCTTTTACTCAAATTAATTATCTATGTATGTAAAACAGACTAAACAATTCTTCTGTTTTATGTCTTGTGACCTAAACTGTGTTTTAAATTAAACCGCTCAGTCTGCACATGTAGTGAGTCTCCTGTCACAGTGATTTTCAAGATAAATTTCAAATAAATGTCCTTCCATGTGTATCATAATTCCATGTGCCAGATGTGAATTTTCTGAAATACGCACAAGCTGAAGGTTCTGTTGGAGGAAAAAATATGTTTATAAAATTCCTGCTAAAGGATTTTATTAAAACCTAAAAATGTCCCATTAACTTCTGTGACAGGAGAGCTGCATGTCTCATTATCAACAAATTTATATAAATGCTTTTTTTTTTTTCCTGTGTGACATTTTCATTGACCGCCTGTAGTATAAAAAGTGTCTTTTTCTACAGTTTCATCAACATGGACAGTTCCTGACAATCCACCTACCTCAACTGAGGCCCTTCTTTCCTCTCAGACATCTATAATTCTGCCCACTCCAAAGACCACAAACACAGTTCAACCTCAAAACCTCTCCAGCCATCCCAGTACAACCCATGCAGATCTTCTGCCAGAGCAACATACTAGCATAACCTCACAACAACCTACAACATCTCAGCCACCACCTTCCAGTACGCAACAACAAACAAGCACAACCCAAACACCATCCACTACAATCCAACAATATACCAGCAAAATGCAGACCACGGTCAAAGATCAACCAAATACAGCGCAACAGCTTCTAATTACAGCCCTACAACAGATTAGAGAAACATCTACTCCAAATCCACCTACAACCAAACCACCAATTCAACAAACCCAACGACTCACCACAAGCACTGTCCAGGAACATCCTCGCCTATCTAAAAACAAGACACTATAACTCAAGAAACTGTCCATAGAAGAAAAATACAGCCCAGCACCAAGCTACATCGACTGAGCACAACCCAACGTTCACAAGGCACGTCCAAACACCAAACCACTCAAACTTATTTTCCAGAAACCACATCTCACTACCAATCCAGCACCATCACACATCCTGAACAGCCAAACACCAAACCACCACCAACAACACAGGATTGGTCCACAAATAGCCATTCACTGACAAAGACAGCTTTGACTTCACCCACCACTTTGACAAATATTGTCTTAGTAACAGACCAACAAACAGATATCTTAGTATCGCAGCTGAAAACCGATGTTAGCAAACATCCGGTGTTTAGCTCTAATCCACCCATCCCTGAAGAATATTCTACATCTCATATTCCCAAAACTAAAAATCCACCTATTACTGAGAACATACAGAAACTGACTCCACATCCTATATATCTACCCACAACCTTTTGGTACCAGCCCAGTCCCAGCACCATAACTAAGCATTCCAGCACCACTAAAAAGCAAGCTAGTACTGCTAAATACAACCCCAAAACGGATTCCCAAGTTGAAAATCAACCACCTACCCCTGAAGAATGGTTGCCAGATACCCCAATACTAAACATCACACCTCAAACAACTTTCACCAAATCCGATGCCTTACAAAACACACCTGCGACGGAGAGGGTAACAGTGGGGACGAGTCATCCAAGTCGACCAGCGGGTAACTTCTCCCCTAGACATATGATGTAGAAACAGGCTAGTTTTAGAACTTAAACGAATAGAGCACCCCAGAATAAAAATTACCCCATGATTTATTTGACCTCAAGCCATCCTAGGTGTATATGGCTTTCTTCATTTAGATGAAAACATTCAGAGTTATATTAAAAATCTCTTGGCCCTTTCAAGCTTTAGAATGGCAGCTAATGGGTTTTAAGAATTTGAAGTCCAATAACATGTACCCATCCAAAAAGTACTTTGGGGGGGAGTGAATCAATGTGTTTGACTAAGAAAAATATTCTAATTTAAAACTTTTTTAAAACCAAAATCTATAGCTTTCAATAACTGAATGTTTATGAGAGTAGAAGAGAGTCATATATCCCTAAGATGGCTTGAGGGTGAGTAAATAATGGGGTAATTTTCATTTTTGGGTGAACTATCCCTTTAAGACAGTAGTGTCAAGTCCTGTTCCTGGATGGCTGCTATACAGCAAAGTTTAGCTCCAGACCTAATTAAACACACCTGCATCAACTAATCAGGATTGCTCAAAATTTCCAGTCAAATGTGTCCTAAATTTTGCAGGACACTGGCCTTCTAGAAGCAGGATTGAACAGGTTTAAGAGATTCTTGGATGTTTTTCATTCGTTGTTATACCGTTTTTTAAATAAATGGTGCCAGATATTCCTTTCGCTGTCATTGATGATCTAGACAGACTAAAAGCTATTGTTCCACCTCTGTATGTCAGCTACTTCCCAGCCAAAGGACGAACAGCTACTGTCACAGCCAACACTTACAAATGAGGTGGCCAATAGGAATGAGGGTAATGATATCAGCTCCAGTTTTTTCTCCTAAATGTGCTGTTTGTCACCTGTCCATATTAACCACATAAATCTTTGTTGTACACAATAGCGTTTTGAGTGTCAGCACCAAACATCACCACCACTTCCAAACATCATCCTGCTGGGCAATGCCATTACCACCTGACTAGCACTGAAACAGCCCCACCACTGCCCCCAATCACCATTAAACCATCACCAACTGCACCAGCTCTCACATTACTGTGCCATTTATTCACCTCAAGCGTCTTACTACTTCATCCACTCTTCATGTCCAACACTTGCACTGTCATAATGCTACGCACACCATTTCCACCATCTTTTCTTCTAGATCTGTTGACTTTTGTTTCTGGATAGCTGGTGCTCTTTTGTGAGCTTCCCAGACTCATTCCCATCCAGTCAGTAAACAGATCTGTTGCCATAATCTTTAATCATTGTCTCCTTCCCGTTGCTGACTATGTTTGTGTTTATCTAGGCAGAGGTATCTTTCGCAACTCTTCTTCTGTGTCCCACCTCCTGGCACGAAATGTTACACAGAGATTAACACCTAATGGTCGTGTCCCTTCAGTTCATCATACAAGGTTTTTCAGGCCATCCTCTGGATATCGTAACTCAACAGGCAACAAGAAAAAGGGTATAAAAGGTATTTGAGATCTTCACACTGATACAGACATTCATTTTCATCAATTTTAATTGGGGCTTTTGACTGTTCAGTTTTCCATGCGTACATGCTTCCAATAATATATCCAGCCATCCTTACTTTTTTATTAATTAATTCTGTCATTCATTTCGTCTGTCTGTTTTATTAGACTTTTTAAATGTTATGTAGTGTGCAGAAGCTTGTAAGTTATGCTGTAGTGTACACTGCAGTGTTGCTGAAGTAAATATAACATATTATATGTTACTATAATGCATACATATTTTAGTTGTGGCTATTTTAAATATTTAAGCCATATTTATTTTATATCCATTTATATCCTTTCATTTGTTGAAATATTATCTTTATTATTTTTGCTTTGTATATTAGTAAATTGCAAAACAAATACTCAGTGTAAATTCTGAACCCTGTTAATATATATGAACCCTATTTAAAAAAATGTATAGATTACATATGTGAAGTGAAACAAGCCTTAGTCTTATTCCTAATATAGGTCCAATATTAACTTTTTTCAAGAAAACAATACAACGGTTGGACATATAATACATATAATGCATATAATCACAGTGGATCGAAAGAGAAAACTGTTTCTATACAGTCCCTTCTATCATTATTATGTTTATTTAATATTCTCAGTTCACTTGGAATTGTTAGACATGGTTAAAACTTAATTGCATAGGCTTATGTACAGTGTATACTGTGGACATTCTTCTTTGCACATGGTTTCTTGGGTGGATTTTAAATTCATTTTTAAGGGACTCTTCGGACCTGTTGACAAGATTCATTTGTTATCTACAGGGAAAAGACAAACACATACAGTCTACCTCTTTCTGCCAAAAGTCTGTTTCCCATCTTATCCTCTTCACGCTGTCATTTAATTCTGCACAACAGCTGATGACTCCTGTGACACCTGATATTACAGTTCAAACTGCATGGTTAAAAATAAATAAAAATTTAGTCCCTCTTTTTCACATCTGGTCTCTTACTCTAATATATATAAAATATTAATAAATATTATCACATATAAACATTCTTATATTTATTATATTGTTGTTTCTGATATGCTTTTAACACATTTCTTTAATTTTCCCTTTAATTTTAATTTTTTTATGACAGTGCCCCATGGTGAGCAACATCAAAGGCTTTTGGGGTCCAAATTTCCAAAGGGAATCAGAGAGCAACTGGGTAAACTCCTTCATGGATTCTGAATGCATATATTAAAGGTTATCTTAGTTTTATCTATATAAGGGGTTTCATGTCAATGTCATATTTGTATTACAATCCATGTTACTGTAGTTCTAAAACCTGGTGTTGTGTTTTTTAGTTTATTGTATGATTTTGCGGTCCCTGTCCCAGGAAACTGTGAATCCAATTGAACATAGTGTTAGTTTGGATACAGTTTTAACATGATGTCTGAGATAGATGTCCCTGTTTGGTAGAAAACATCTCCTGTCTAAAGAACGATTCCCTTGCAGCTGGATTTCATGACTATTCTGGGCCAAAGAAAATATTTATGTGCTGTTCATGTCATGATGGATTTTCAGAGCTTATGATTCTTTGAAAAAGCATGACAGATCAGCCATTGATAAACTTAGCCAACCAGTGATGAGAACCCAGGATCCTCTCTCACTTTCTCCATCAGCCTCTCCTAACCAAAGACAACTGAATAATAAAGAATCAGACCCCTCTGTCCTTACTCAATTGCTCATCCTATCCATCAATCTGACTCATATTAGAAAGTTTACTTGAACACATTTGGCAGATTACTTGAGTAAATGTGAAACTGTCCTTCTTCCAACTTTTCTTAAAAACCTTCTATTCATACTATATTAGGTTTCTGAAAATGATCTGGAATGTTTTGCGTATCGCATACTGGAATAATAGACCATTAGAGAGATGGCTGCTGGAAATTACATTTGGAAATTGATTCATCGACAGGCTTTGGTTAATATTATCCCGCACTTCTATTTTGAGTGAATATGCAGCATTATATCCGTGTAGTTCTGCACTTCATCATAGCATTGGTCCTTGCTGTTTTTGGAGAAACCGCACGCCTAAGAGTCTGGACAGCATTAAAAGATCCCGTTTGGCTCCCACCATACTCTGACTGTGCGGACATTAACCTGATGTCATACATTATATTTTAAAATTCCAACCATGTCAGTGTTATGCAGAACATACTTTAACTTTTAAATGATAGTCAGTGTGCAGTGTTTTTATTTAGCCTTCGAGAATTATATTAATGTGAAATAGCTGTTTCTTTATGCTGATCTTATTTTTTAAAATGAAAACTAAATTAAATAGAGCAAAACACCAAAAAGTCTTACTCTGAGCAGGCCGTAGGAGCTCCAGCTGTCTTATTGTTATTCAGATAATTCTCAGCAACTTGGGTTTTAATGTTTTTTTTATTATTATGGTCAAACTATTAAATGACTCCTCGATTAACCACAAACAATTACACATTATCTCCTACTAACCTTATGCCTTTTTTACAGAAAATACAAAGCTGAACCAGGTCTCAGAGACTAAAGAAAAGGGTGAGGACACTGACAGATAAAATGATCAAAGTCCACATGGCGAGAGTCTTGTTGGACATGCATGTGTTTCTTGCCAATTAATGAAACAATTTCCATGTTAACTTTTAGAAAACATTATTGATCTGAAGCAGATGGACCCAGTACCAGATTTAAAACCTCTAGCTCCACCCACTACTGAAAGACCAGCCAAACAACGGCCACCATCGACAACAACACCACAATCTCTTTTTGAGGGTATGCTCTAATTCGAGTTACCTCGTTTGAACAGAACTTTGATAAATACAACAATACTAAATGCTGAAATTAATGTGTTTCTGTACATATGTCTTCTGAAGTACTGAAAACATGTAAAACAATACGTTGAGAATGAGAGAATTCGTGTATGAGTAGTTAGAGTGTTGAATTTCTGGTCTTACGGTGTTTCATGTTTGCTTTTGAATCTTAGGGAGTCGTTTTGACACTGGTGACAACTCCTCTGTATTCAGTTCTCATCCCCTCTCTGAGGTAGATGCCACAGGAAAGAAACGTTTCGTAGGTAAGAATATGAGATAAAAGCATTAATATTTTGGAACTACCTTAATGTCAGACAGAATTGTGACTGATTTATGATTCACAGCCTTTTGAAATGAGTGTTGGACCTCTGATTGGCTGTCCTCCTTCTGCAGGGCCTCATGTGATCTATAGAACCGACAAACGTCCGGAGGAACCATGCTCTGTCACTAACTCTCTCAGCTTCTTCCCTGATGAGGAGATCGGATACTTGAATGTCACTGGCCCACCCAAGACCCCTCCATCCAACCTTACTGTGGTCACAGTGGAAGGATGCCCCTCCTTCATCATCCTTGACTGGGACAAAACAGACAACGAGACCACAGGTAGACAGAGCATTTGATTATTGCTTTTGCTGGCTTAAACTAGACACAGTATTGAAGGAGATGATGGACAACTTGAGAAATGAATGGGAAAAGTTGCAATGCCCAATATGGCAGCTGTTGGAAAGAAAGTTGAAAGAGCCAACTGCCTTTTTGATGGATGCAAAGTCTGTTTTTTTACCTCTGGAATGTACATTAGCTGAGCAAGCCTCAAAAATATTGGTTTTTAGCTTTCGTTTGAGCTTAGGAAGCTAAATTTATGATACCATTGTTGTCAGACTTTATTGCGAATTTGAATTATGGCTTTGAAAAGTTCTTCTGACAAATCTTAACAGATTTTTTGTATTTCTCCATTCCAGCAGATAGAAGTTGTACTTTATGTCCATTACCTGCATAGAAAATCACTGCCAAGATGGCCGCCAAGTGAACTGGCTTGCCTTGTGTGAATTTTGGTTAAACTTACTTTAGTTAGATTTAACAAGATATATGAGATACAAAAATGAAAACTGTCATTATTTGCTCCTTCCAAAATTAGGTAATTCCATACTTTCTTCCCTCGAATAACAGAGATACACTACTGTTCAAAAGTTTGATGTTTTAATATTTCTGAAAGAAGCCTCTTATTGTCACTAAGGTGTAATAAAATATTGTGGCAACACTTTATTTTACAGTCTTGTTGCTCATATACCTACTATGCACTTATTATAGTAATTACAATAACTAGGTAATAACTAGCTACTAACTAGGTACATTGTTGGATAAGTACATTGTAAGTACACATACTGTAAAATAAAGTGAACCAATATTGTGAAACAACTGTTTTTTCTTTGAATATTCTCTTTATTTTATGTAATTTCCTCCAGTCTTTAGTATAACATGATCCTTCAAATCATACTAATATTCTTATTTACTGTTCAAGAAACATTATTATGATAATAAATAGATTCTTTGATCATTAAAAAATCAGGTCACACTTTATATTACGGTGTCTTAACTACTATGTACTTACATCAAAAAATGTTCATAGTGTATTGCAAGACACTTTTTCTGCTATTGATTTGGATACAGATAATTTGAGGGACAGGATTGGTGGTATGGGTAAGTTTAAGCGTGGGTAAGTTATTAAGGCCACCTGGTATAAAGTGGTACCAAAAAAAAGTATCCAAACTTTTCAACAGTAGCTTTTTTAATATATTTATTTACTTCCTTACTCGCTTATCCCCAAAATCCAAATAAAACACAACAGATATATTTTATTAAATAATAATTCTCTTTGGTGTTCTACTAAACAATTTTAAACAACAAATTGTTTCTGTTGTGTGAATAGAATATGAGGTAGTTTCCTCCACCAAAGGTCCGCATGGTGAGGAGGTCTCTGTCCAAACAACAAATCAAACACATACTGCTGTGGAAAACCTGAAACCAGAGAGCAGGTATAAAAACAATATTTTATTAAATTAAGCTAATTGCAATTGCTACACACTAACTCATATTTCTACCCTTACAGACAACATGACAAATAGTGTATTGTTTAGTGCTGTTATGAAGCTTTTTGCTGTGGGGCCGTAAAAGTCCACTTAATGTTTGTTAAAAGAAAACATAACTCATTAGTAATGTTTGCTTGTCCGATCAACATTATATTGGTTCAGAGTTATCAGCTCTATTTTCTCTTGTAGTTATGAGTTCAAAGTTACACCCAAGAATGAGCTTGGTTCAGGCCCAGCCAGTGAACCTGTCACCTTCAGTACTGAGTCAGGTAAGTGGAGAAATGTTAAATTAATTCATTATAAATACATTGTGTTTTGAAGATATGTGTAAGAGTCTCAGCTGAAAGTCCCAGATCTGGAACCACAATCTGTTCTGAGGTCATTGTGAAATCATTTGGCTCATCCAGTGAATCTGAGCTCTGTTTATTCCAAAAGTGTCACTGGGCCAATTGTATCAACAAGAGAAGCTTTAATGGTTTTTGCTTGAGTTTTACACTATGTTTAAGTCATCTCAAGCCATAAGACAGACCTAAAACTAAATCACTTAAATCTCATTCAAATCTTATTCATGCTTCGAAACCTTCGAAAGCATTGCGATTAGTCACAAGTTGCGTGTCAACCGATTATGTTTGACATCACTGAAAAATTTCAAGAAACTGGCACTTATATGAGAGTAGAGTCATGCAGGCCAAGGTAACTTAAGAATGAGACATCAAACTCACAGGTGTGTGTCATTGGCAGTGAATGGTTGCTGTAATGTATATGTATAATTAGCATATAAGCATTACTGTCGGCAGTGAGAGTAATGAGCCTAATGTTCAACTAATAGTTCCAATGTGTTCACTCTTCTGGGTCCATTGCACTTATTTACTGTAGGTAAAGGGGCCCTGATAAGCTGCCAGAAAATAATAATAACCATGAGGATGTCTGAGACAAGCTCTGGAAAATTGTACATCATGATAGTGAGGACAACTCTTGGGTCTTTGGATTTTTAATAACTTAAGTTGAAAACCATGCCGTGTCGTTATATTCAGGCGTTGAGTGCAATAATAATTGCCTGAATGGCATATTATTTGGCTTTGTTTACCTTTGACGGCTATGTTTGGATCAGCCTAATTTATTTATGTATAGTTTTATTGAATTTTAAATGGGTTTACTTCATTAACTTCATTAGACATGCATTTGCATGTACACCATGCTTAAATGTTTGGGGTGAGTAAAATTATAGTTTTTGAAAGAGATCAATACTTTTATTCATCAGTGATGCATTTGTTTTCCATTTATCAAAAAATTCTGAAAAATGCATCACATTTTCCACAAAGGCATTAAGGAGCTGTTTTCAACTTGATGTCTGAAGGATCGTATGACACTGAACTGACTGGATTAATGGCTTCTGAAAATTCAAAATGGAATAAATGGCATTTTACAATATACACAAAAACTTATTTTACTTTAGTTTTTACTGTTTTTGATAAATGAAGGAACTGCAGCCTTGGTGAGTGTAAGAGATTAAAAAAAAAAAAAAACCCCAGAAACTAAATCTTACTGACCCCAAAATGTCTCATCAACAATGCATTAAGCCACAGTGACATCATGTTTTTGTGCATTGCAGCTGATCCTCGTGTGAGTGAGATCCAAACCGGTAAGAGCTCGGTCACCTCAAGCATACGATATTAAAATACAAAGAAGAATAATCCTGTATACCAACTGTACATGTGTGTCTAATTTATATTGGGTCTCACAGGTAAAAATGCCATCTGGTCATCGTTTCCATTCAAGTCTGACTCATACTCCGAGTGCAACGGGCAGCAGTTCATAAAGCGGACCTGGTACCGCAAGTTTGTGGGTATCCAGTTGTGCAACTCTCTTAGATACAAGATCTACCTGAGCGACTCTCTCAAAGGTCCGTCTTAACCATTTACAGACTCTACAGATATTTCTTTCATTTAGTTACTTTGTAGTTTTTCTTTTTCTCCAGGGAAGTTTTACAGCATAGGAGATCAGACTGGGTATGGAGAGGATCACTGCCAGTTTGTTGACTCGTTCCTGGACGGACGAACCGGTGGTCCTCTTCAACCACATCAGTTACCACCCAGAAAAGGTTACTAATAAAAAATGTTTTATTGAACAGAAACAGTAATCTAACACTAGCATGCAAGATATGACGATTCCTCCTGTCTTATCAAGGCTTTTACCGGGCCATGCGCCAAGAGCCTGTCAAGTTTGGGGACATCGGAGGAAATTCCATGATCAACTACGTGGCCTGGTATGAGTGTGGGATTCCCATTCCTGGGAAGTGGTAGGATCCTGAGGAGCAGATGGAAGACGTGACAGATAAGAAACATCCGCTCCTGAAGGAAAACAGCCTTTTCTATGGGATGTTTGTATAGAGAGTGATTTAACGGGAGTGTTTATCTGAATTTTCGGGTATCGGGCACATACAGATTTATTTATATACTGAAGTAGTGCAGCAAACGTACAGAGAGCTAAATCAGTTTTATTGTTGAGATTTAACTTTTGAGAATATAGGGAAGCAGGCTCCCTTAAAGGCGAAATGAATGTGTATATTATTTATCAAAATGTTAAATATGCCAGTGAAACGAAAATGACCACGGCCGACTTAAAGGAACGTTCCAGGTTCAAAACAGGTTTTGTAGACAGCATCTAGAACATTACAGAAAAATATCTTTACTAACAAGTTATATTTGTATTATATAAATGTATGTATAATATAAATATATTTATATAATTATAAAAATGTCACTTATGCTTTGCTTTTTACAAAAAAAAAAAGTGATTTTTGCACGTTTTCTCTGTCAGCGGTCCTTTTTTGGACTTTGCAAGTACTGTGCAAACGTTACCAGGTTTACGGGCTTTATATGGTCATACACTAGTCTCATGTGAATATCCTAATTAAATGTTTTGGCTTCACGAAATACTGTGTATTTTAAGCTTTATCCGGGTGCAGTGCTTTGCCCCATTTTCATTGGAGGTGCTTTATTCTGACCATTTTTTTCCAAATAGAGTCAAATGATTTTTCTGTCAATATGTCACAGATGCTGTTAACATACTTATGTACTAAGCTTGAAACATTCCTTTAACAGCTCAAGCGCAATGTTAAACAAGAAATTTAAAGACTAGGTCATATAAACTATTGTTCAAGACATGCAGCTTTTCAAGTAATTGTTGTAATTATACTATGTATGAATGTCAGAAATGCAACATCTCTTTAACAAGGAAGTCTATTGTTTTGTACAGAAGTTCAGTGACTCATGATTTCCAGAGAAAGCTTTTAAATGCCAGATTTTATGTAACATGTTTTTACATTGAAACTTTGATATATTTTATAAGGTTTATAATGAATCCGCGTTACCAATAAAAGCACAAGCAGTTTATTTTACGATCTTCTTTTTTGGTGGCTACAGTTTAAAATTGTTCGAGTCTGACATGAAAATATACATTTTTTCATGTTGTTTTTTTGCAATCCTGATCAGTTAAAAAAAAAGACCCAAAACAAGAGATAAATGTTAAATCCATGAACAAAGATGATTCAGTCTCAAAGTCTTTATTCACCTCCTGAAAACAATGTTACAGTTTATACAGAAATGACAGGCTTCACTGCAGAGGGCCAGTCAGGGGTTAGTAAAAACCAGGACATTGGAAAAAGTAAAGAAAACAAGTAAAGAAAACTAAACAAATATCACTTACTTTGATTATGATAATTTTCTAGTGTTTAAACAGACTCATGGTTTATGACAAAATAACACCAATGAGGAGACCGTGATAAAATAAAATGCACGCGCACACACACACAGCTGTCCACTTCCACACCATTTGGTCTCCCATGTGTGCAAACACACACATACAACCTCAATCTCATTCTCACACGCATTCTTTCAATCACGCAAAGCACAAACAAACACAAACACGATATTAGAATGTCAAACACAGATTTTGGGGGCTGATGCGTTGGAGACAGAAAACTTGTAGCGAGGTGCTGTGAGGATACTAGTGGCCTCTTACCGATACCCAGGGCCCGGCTGGGTGTAGCCCTGGCCAAAAGGGGGGCGGTTTCGGGCATAGGGGTTGGCACCCCCAAGGGGAGGGGTGGCGCCTGGCGGCGGGGTGTATCCGGGACGAGGCTGATAACCTCCTGTGGCCTGGGAGGTTGGAGGCAGGCTGTAGTTAGCTGGCTGCTGAGAGGCCTGGGATGTGTAGTTTTGAGGCGGAAATGCTCCAGGCGGGTATTGGGTGGGTCCTTGGGGAGCAGGAGGCTGTGATTGGCCGGAAAACCCTGGGGCGGAGCCAGGAGCACCAGCAGCCTGAGAGGTAGGGGCGGGGTAATTCTGGAACTGCTGCTGAGGAGGCGGAGCCTGAGGAACACCAGACTGAGGAGTATAACCAGCTGAAAAAGAGGATTAAAAATTATTCATTTAAAAATAAACAATGTTACAATTTGCTAATATACATGTCTTTGGGCGAGGAACTGCGTATGCGTGTTTGTTTGTATGTATTTTGCTGTGATACATTCAGGATTTTTTAATAAAAGAACAGCATTTATTAAAAAAAAAAAAAAAACTTGATGGTGAAGACCTACAACTTAAATAAATGCTGTTCTTTTTAACTTTTTTATTCTTCAAAAAGACAAAGTATCAGAGTACACAAAATACTGATCGGCACAACCGTTTCCAAAATTGATAAATCGACAAACTGTTAATAAGCCAGAATGATTTTTAAGGATCATGTGACACAGAACACTGGAGAAGCAGATGATTAAAATTAAGTTATGCATCACATGAATAAGTTATATGTACAGTATATTAAAATAGAATGTTTTTGTGCAATAATATTTCACAATATACATTTTTTTCTGTATTTTTGATTAAATAAATGCATCCTTAAAAAAAAAAAAAAAACCAAAATCTTACTGATTTCAAACTTTAAAAAGGCAGAACATAATTAGTTTATATTTCACATATTACATTATTTACATTGTATTAATAGTTATGCATTAATAACAAACGCACATATCAGTAACTAGTTTTTTTTCATACGTTTAAGAGAAATTCAGCATCACACCAACTTAGTTGTTTGCAAACGCCTGCATCACTTTTGTTAGGAACAGAGCTAGCAGAGCTCTAATTCACAAAGGCATCATTAGTGGGTGTTTCGGAGAATTACCAGGGTACTGCATCCCGTACTGCTGCTGGGGTCCAGCTGGTGGAGGGTATCCACCTGGAGCCTGATACTGCTGATACATCTGACCTGTTAGATAAACATGTTTTCTGTCATTAAGACAACAAAAATTCATGTTTTTGATTCACACCGTTAAGGGAGGGAATTCCCTAAAAATCAGGGACATCAGCGGATCCTAGCGAGGATATCCCACTGTTACTTGGTTTCATCATCAAAAGTTAGAGAAATATCTGGGACACCAGAGGGCCATAAATATTAAGAACTGATCTCTCTCACTCTGTGTCGGAATATATTTTAATGTGGGATATCTGGCATGTTCCTCTGGAATATCAACAAATGAAGAGCCAATGCAGAGAGGCTGATTGAAAACATACAAATAGGATAGCCACATAAAATTGAGCAGATAATAGATCGTCCAAACACTGGCAGTCAGTGACAGCCTGACCATCTGCGCAGAGCATGGCTCCTGACTGAAGATGAGAGACGTCTGACCAACTCATTTTAAATGCTTTGTTTGGAACCAAACGTAAGTAGACTTAAGAAGCTCTAAATGGTTTTAGACCCACGTTGCGCAAATCACAACGAGTAAAGACAACAGCAAATATGCTGAGACAAAGCACACAGACTATCCAAAGTTTATAAATGTTTGTGTGTATAGCACCAAGAAACTAATGAGAAAAGGCTGTGTGTCTGTGTGTTTCCCTTTGCAGTGGATGATGGGAACAATAAAGCAGAGAAAAGCATCACAGCTCCATAACTCTATGTAACCATGGAGACCATCCACACAATCTGCCAAATCTAGAATAGCTCTGCACAATTTCTCATGTGTTCTGCGTCTATGTGGAAGAACTTCTTTGGAAAGAGTGATGGGGAAAACAAATCCAGCGGACGGGCGGAGAATAACATTACGCTCCTGACTTGAAGGCCATTCTGGTTCATTTTTCTTCTGCTGTACACCTTCCCAAGAGCCTCACTTAGAAGGCAACATCTGCAAGGTGATGTTTTTTTGCTGCAAACAAATCCGTTTTGCGTGGGTTCATGAAGAGAACATGTGTATGTACAGGTGTGTGACCTTCCTGCCAAAGCAGCATGACCTGCCAAATCAGGATGCGTCCTGCATTTCTCAAGTCCACTGGAGTGATGTGGGCGTTTTTTGGAAGGAAAACGAGGGGAGATATTTCAATGGCCAAGTGGAGAATAACATCATGCTCTGAATTCACTACAAAGACTTTTGAGCCACATGATTCCTTGTTCATCTTTCTTTCACTGGACACTTTCCCGTAAGCATCAGAAGAACACATCTGCAATAAGGATGTGCGAAACCGCTATTCTCTAAATCGCCTGGCCAGTCTATATTGACTCTTTTCAAGTTGTATGATTAAACTGGGTCACTCGACACTGACCAGGCATGTTTGTTAGTGGGCTTTACAAAAGACACACTGCTTATAAGTCACATAATTTCAGATCACACACTACATGTAGTACCATTTCAGACTTTGGGTACAAGTTTTAAAATTGGTAGATTTACCATCCATAGTAGCAGAGGGAGGTTGTTGGACCCCTGAGTAAGCTGGAGGAGCCTGGGGAGCCACAGCAGAAGGGGGCGCTGCAGAGGATGAAGAGGCAATACTGTCAGGAGTAGCAGAGCGCTCCTCTGCAGCAGCAGTGGCGGCCACAGCTGGAACTGGAACACAGGGAAGAGTAAAAAATCAGGTGGTTCAAGATCTTAAATGTGACCCAAGTCAATATAGCAATAGCCAAAAATACATAGTATTTTTCTTTTATGACAAAAATCATTAGGACATTAAATAATGCACCCTCAAATTCCAATTTTCAAATAGTTTATCTTAATATTGTCATATCCTATATAAACAAAACAAACCAAAAATACATCAATGGAAAGTTTATTCCTAACAATTTGCCCTTATGACTGCTTTTGTGATTCAGTGTCACAAATATAAATTAATTGGTTACACTAGAAGCCACAAGATTGCACATCAAATGAAATCTGTATTAATGCAGTATGAGGCTAAAAAGTATTACATAACAACTGTCAAGCACTTTACCGCAATGGCTGAAAAAACATATATAAGCCACAATCAAGCACTATGAAGTCTGTACATGTATAGGGTACCTTGGGCAGGTTCCTCAGACAGGCCAAATGCAGAAATGACATTCTTGTTGACTTCTTCCTGGTTCTTCAGAGGGTCGAATGCAGACATGCTAGCAGCACTGACTGGAGGGGCCTGCTTCACCGTTGAATCTACGGCCTCATTCACACATTCTGTCACCCAGAGACATCAAAACAGCTTTAGTATCGCCTGTCTTCACCTCTCAAGCGACATTTATGAGGTGAAAACATAAAAGTAAATGAAAACACTGTCGTTGTCCTCATTCGGTTCCAAACCCATGCAATAAATGTGGATGCATTTATTCAAATTGTCATTTTGATGACAAATTATTACTTTGCAGCTTAAATATTAGCCTTTTCAATAAATAAAAATGTCTTATTGACACATTGACTATTTTTGAGTTGCTTTTTGAAATTTGGCCACTGTATGCTTTTGACTGCAACATCGTTAAGATTTACCAAAGGATCTCCTTTGGTGTTCCACAGTAGGAATAAAGTCTTATGGGTTTGGAAAGACACAAGGATGTGTAAATGACAACATTTTTACTGATCCAACTCTTTATGTTGTCCACCTTTTTATATCCAAATAAGCTTTTAAGAGAGACTTTTTCTTTGCTCCAAATACTTTGGCAACGGTACTAGATATGAAGAACATGAGAATCCCTCTGGGAGAGTTCACGTACCGGTTTCTGGGTTGGTGCTCTCTGGGACAGACTCTGAGGGGGGCTCCAGGCTGTCCAGCAGGCTGTTGACTTTATTCCTCAAATGGATCAGTTCTCTACGCAGGTGCTTCACCTGAGACGACTCCAGTGGCCGAGGCTGCCCATTTACTGCGAAAACACAAATATTATTTTTGACAGCACTGCCTGACACTAGTCAAAATGCATCGGTCCATGTTAGTCTTTATCCTAACCAGACATTTCATTGACTGCTTTGCTTCTATGCTTTTATGTTTTCTTTTATCCAAAACCCCATCATAACATATTAAACATCAAAAATGCTCAAAGTTGCTGAGATTTTGTCATTTCATGCAGCTTTTCGCTTACAATGCTGAAAAAAAAAAGAAAAAAAGAAAAAGAAAAATACTCGATGCTGGAGGCTTGTCCTAATTGGCCTGGTCAGGATGTCAACAAGTGAACAACAAATTTAGATCATTTAGATAGCCAGACTGACGTCTATATGATGAGGTAACCCAGAGGTTTGGCACTATGTGTGAGTCTGGAATGTTTTTTTCCTGAGTCCATATGTGTGAGACCGGCAGCCGCTTGAACCGTTCCAGACTCTTCAGAGATCACAAGAGCTCGAGCAGGCGTCCAAAACCCAGTCTCTGTGCGCCAGTCACACGTTTGGGATGCATACACGCACGTGACATTATACAACCATGAACCAGCACATTTGAACTTTTAAAACTTTCCCAAAATTCTTTTTAACTAGTTAAATCATCCAACAAAGGGCAGGGCTACATTTGCTAACACAAGGTCAAGCCATGACATCATCTTGGACAGTGCAGAGTGCAGACTTGAGCAAAAAGTTATTAATTTCTTTTTATTAGGAAAAGAAGCACACGTATTTTGAGTTGGTACTTAAATCGTTTCTTTCATTGTCTTCGAATACAAGCATAAATAGTGGATTTAGTTAAACCTGCACAGACTGCAACCTTTGATTTTGGCAGGATTTGATAAATAAATCACAGTGTAAAATAGCGTATGAATCAAACAGCCCAAATCTACAGTCTCTGCAGCATTTATGATGACACATTTGAAGAGTAGTGGGCGCATGCTGAGAACTGGCACTCTGACACTGCAGTGCAGATGTACCTGCTCGAGCCAAACTTTGAACAGAGCATGACGTTACTGGCAGGCAACTGCGTCCGATTTTCCTCTCTTGAGAATATTTGTTTGTGCCATGTACCAGTTAGAGTGTGGCTTTTCAGCACAGCTCACATGACTGAGAGCAGACTTAAAGTCTGTAAGATGACCTAATCTATCTTAAAAGCAATAGTTCACCAAAAATGAAAATATTTACTCATCACCAGGTTGTGCCGAACACAAAAGATGATCATTTGAAAAATTGGAAACACTGGATCCCACTGACCTTAACTGTAAAGTTTGAATAAACTTTCCCTTCGTTCAGTGGTTCTCAAACTTTCTGACTCCCAAGTCCCCTCAATTGTCCACAACAATATTTATTCAAAGGCCATATTTTTGCTCTCAAGACTTATTTTTAATATATGGCTATTTAGTTTCTGGAAACTCATTTACAGTTATTCTCCGAACATACAATCATTCATGATTTACTGGATAATAATTTTTATTTTTTTAATTTATACATTTAATAGTCTTCATGTTTGGAGCTGTGCATTATATCTGTTTAACACTTTTAAAATCCATGTTCTGTCAAACCATATTTAGCGGCCCAACAAATATTTGGACTCCCAAGTCACACCAGATTTTAACGTCCCTTTGGGTCAACCTTCTGCTAATAACTTTACAAACACATGGACTCATTATCAGTTCAAATCCTGTAGTATTGTGCCCTCTGCTGGAGATTAAAAGCTGTAGCTGTGTTTATCCCGCAAGAGAAAAACGACATCTCCTGGTTGGATGAAATATTACCAAATTCAGCATTTTAAGATTAAAAGAGCTTAACTCCGCAATATTACACCACCCATGCGATGTGGGATTATGTTCTTAACAGAGAGTCCTTTTAACCCAAAGGTTACAGAACAACACTGTTTTCTGGGTCACAAAGACACATTGAGAAATCAAGAAGCTTTAACTTGATATGCCTCTGTTATTTTAGTATGGAAAACACCAAATAAAAAGAGCATAACACAACTATGTGCTTTGACGACATTCTTTGAGCTACAATTATTAAAAGGTTTGTAGCTCACATGAGCTGCTTGGTTCTTATAGTCTTGCGCACCTCTCTGTTATTCTGTAAAGGGAGACTATGAGCACTGAAGCGTTTTTGGAATATGATCTTCCTGCAGGTAAGATAAACCTACACATGCTCACTGACCTTAACTCTAGGCGTGATTAGCACTGATGAGAACAGCGTTGTTGTGCCTGTATCTATGGCCTTTTGTCATTTATAACAGAAAATATTTTATTTTACAAACTGAGGGACAGACAACAGTAACACAATTGTAATTTACAATTGAAACCTAATAGGCAAGTGGGCTGTGCTTTACATTTAACCTTCAAAGCATCTAAACTATGCTGTTCTACGTTGCACTTTTAAGGTGCAATGTAAACTATGCTTTAAAAGAGATACAACACACTCCCTTCATGCTCCTTTCCGGTATTTTTGTGCAGATATATTCTTTAACATTTATGAGCAAAAATACAGATGTCTTACCAAAAAGAGTGAGCTTCAATATTCTACTGCACTGGATTGCAAAGGACAAATCAGAACTGTCAAAGATGGTGATAAGATCATCATCTGGAAGAGAGCAAAAACATAAATTATGAAATGGATACCAGAGAATGAATGAGGTACTTACAAACCTAAAATAAAACGATCACATGTAAAAGCAGTAGAGAGTATGTGATCTGTACCTCTGAAGTTTATTAAAAACAGGCGTACAGATCTTATATTTTTATACTACATGACTGATTAAAAATGATTAAATATACATGCATGCAAAGTGTCCAGTTACTACAACCTTATATGCTACATGCATGTTTTCCAGAACTGACCTTCATCCTTATATTTGATGGTAACTTCGTCGCTGCTCTGGAGCTGCCCGCGGAAGACTCGCTGCATCATCAGCAGGAGCTCGTCGTAGGTGATGTCTTCATTGTGGATGGGGATCCGGCGGATATCATCACCCAGCTGAGCTTTAATGATCAGCTTCCCACTCAGGTCCAGCTGGCCATTCATACTGCTGAAAAAAAAATACAGTTGTGTTTAAAATACCGTGTCTAATGTATGTATAAATAAATTAAAAATATGCTTTTCATCAGCCAAGAACAATGTAATTAGCTAAAGAGAATATTAACCAAAGACAAATGAAAAACAAAATTGAGATTGAGAATACTCCAAATCCATGTATAAAAAAAAATCTATAGTCAATATTACACTTTCACTATTTGAAAGTTTATTAAAGAAGCAGAACATTTATCACAGTTTAATACATCACATGCCCATTAGACGTCATTTGATAGTACAGGAGCAAACTGAAACCAAACACACTGTCAGAGCTGCAGCAGTGATAAATACATTAAACGTTGGCAGTCCTAACAGACAAGAGAAAAAGACAATTATTATTAATAATAATATTCGATCAGTTAACACAAAAGTTAACCATGAAACCTGATAGTTACTTGTAACTCAATGAGTGTCTTCACTCACCACCAACACAGATGCTTAGGTTATGGATATAAAAATGTCAGTGAATGACTTACTTGGAAACCCAGAGCCTAATGTCTCATGTATGAGGTTATATCTGAACTGCTACTGTACATTACTGGGACATATTATAAAAGTCTAAGGGTCATGAGATATAAGATGATTTGGCACATGCGGATGGCCTACAATCATTCTTAACTCAGACTTTGGCCTCATGCATGATTATAGAGGGAACACTTTGGGGTTTCGATCACAATACAAACAATCTGAGTGTGTGATCAAGGACAATCTTTCTCTGATTAGTTCATCCTGGTACTCTGCAGCATGTAGACAGACCTGTATTTATCTCTTATGGAACTTAATGACAGGCATGACTGAAACTCTTGACATGCTGCGCAATGGACAAAGAAAATGACAAAACTATAAAGGAACTGATTGCTCGGAAAACAATGAATGAAATTAAACGCACTCTCTAGCGTCTTATCTGTCAAGAAGCATTACCATTTTAATTTGTCATTCATACGAAGAGCCATCAGCTAACTCAGAAATTCCTATAAGAACATAAGATGTGGTTTCTATCACAACACATCAGGGCCACTTTCCATCATCGTACCAGCATAACGTTTAAATATCTTGCCTAAGAATGATCCATTTCAATCATCTCATCAGGCCTTGTTCACCTGATGATGCAGCAACTTCCTGCCAAATAAAGCTCTCCCGGTGTGAAAATATGAAATACTGTGATCAATTCTCAAATCAACCGCAGCGACCATTATTCGTGCGTTTTAAATCCGATTATTTAACTACGCCACAGTATTGTTCAAAAGCAGACGTTTGTACAAAACCTCTCTCTTGGTTTTTTTAGCTTGCCCTAGTTTCTCACAGGCTAAGCTAAGCTAATGCTAGTTTGCTTGACAACCGGCCTACTACTAATGGTTCAGTTCCTGAGGTGCCCTAAAACTGTCCAGTTACTATATAAAAGTATGTAAATGTCAGTAGAAGAAGGCCCGCGTCTCTACCTGGTGGTTTGGACGTGTCAATCCCAGCAGCAGCCTGTGTGTCCTGGACTTTAGCTGAACGACGCCTGACTGACTGATGATCGGAAACGCCTCACAGCGACCTGTACGTGGCAAAACCACAACCGCGCATGCGCGCTATCCGGACACTGCTTACACTGTCCTGTAAATTTAATCACCACGCTTTATGAGGTGGCCTATACGGCGTCTGAGTGCGTTTTGTTGTCCAAAATAATATAAATGTGTTTATTATTAATCTGTTTAATTATTTTAAACACACAAAACTGACTGAAGTTTCAATGAAATAATCGATATACTGGATTCTCGTAAAGTGATGCGTGTTTAAGTCTGACAGTGTGTTCAATATGAATTTACCTATACTATTTATTTTTTAGGTGACCCTCTGAATTGTTTCTCTGTAGTCTGTTGTGTTTGTTTTTCAAATTTTGTTTAAAAAAAGCATTATTTTCTTGATCTAAGCCACTAGAGGGAACATCATTTTAACCAGAAATAATCTACAGTCTTTACAAGAGTTTAACCTTTTTTTTTCAATTATGATCAGTCAGACACAAAGGTTTATTAAAGCCTCTATTTACATAAGGTAAAATATTCTAGATTTGTCGTAACTCTAACCAGATACTGATGAAGCACTTAGTCTATAAAAATAGAGTGTTTTGAGTGGATTTCTAGGCAAACACGCTATTGTTTTTTTATTTATACAAGATTAAAATTAAATCAATTAAAGGAAAATATTTAAAGAAATATTTATTTTTATTTTATTATAAAGAAATAAAAATGAGGTGAGTGGCTCTGTATTCTTGACATGGACTAAACATTTTGTAATACAACAGAATTTCAAGTTTTAAATTACACGATAAAACAAAAAAGGTAAACAATTTAATAAGGTAAGCATAATTTTAACATGTGAATAAATAATAATAATAAAAAAATACACATATTAAGTAAACTTTGTTAGCTTACAATTGTGTATTTAAATTGCAAATATCTAAACATTTATAATAATTGCATGCATTAACAACCGAGACAGAAAAATATGGTGGATGAATTCAGGTATACAACAGCATGTTTATTTCTTCTTCTTCTCTTGTGTTGAGTTAAACCAGGCATCCAGAAGCTTCTTGCTGTAGTAGATTTGCCATGCGTGCACCTGAATGGTGATCACCATGAGTAGATACATCACAGATACAGCTGAGAAACCAAAGATAAACCGGTAAGCTTTTCCATGTCGGTACAGCTGCTGGGCCAGTGGAAACATTTCCATTGCGCCAAAAATCAAGGGTGCCACTGAGAACAGACCAGCACTGATCATGGAGATCACCAGATAGCTGATGTTGTTTTTTGGCATGGCCAGGGCTCCGATGAACGAGGGCACGAGACTCAAAAGGTACGGATACTCCCACTGATAGGGCATGGCCACCAGATCATGTGACACCAGATTGAGATGACTAACAGCCACCTGTGCCGCCACCAGTATCCATATGAAGAAATGCACAACGGTGAGCTTCTTTATCTCAGATTTCAATGAAGCACTGAAAGACAAATTCAAAGTTCATATATATATATATATATATATATATATATATATATATATATATATATATATACACACATACATATATATGCAGTTACTGGTTATGTTATATTGCTGTGAGAGTATATTGGATATAGTTACCTCATCTGATAATGAGAAGCCACTTTCTCTCTGTGTTTAAAATCACTCCCATCGGTCCCTGCAGCTCTTGGGCCTGCACGTGATGCCATTGCCGATTTCCAGACTGTAACAAACTATTTTACAAAAATGTTATTCACAGCCCCCAATACATGACATATTAATTTAGCAAAGTGGAACTCTTAACGTACAGAGTATGTATATAAATATCTCAATAACGCACAAATGAATTGTAATGCATCGAGCCACACAATAACCACTGCGACATTCAATAGGGGGTCCCAACATCAATGAAATACATTAATCCTGTAACATCTGAACATCTGCGCAACCTTACATTAAAAATGAAACCCGACATAAATCAAAGCAAAGCGTGTGATATTCACGTTCATAACATAAAAGGCGAAGCACGAAATACACACATACATGTGTCTAAGGAAATAAAGGCATCAAATAAGTGGTCTATTTAAGACCATATAGGCACATTTTGCGACCGGTTTCCGGATGAGGGATAATTTGAACTGGCAGGATCACCGTAAATATAAAGTAGTTATTTCATACGATGCGCCTTTAATAAATGACTTACCTTATGTAGTGATGAAACGCGCCGAAAGCGACAGTGAGATTAGACGAGGAAACGTTAACACAAAGGATTTTTATCAATGAAGGCAATAATATGTTGCTCATGCGCACAAACATGGCAGTGAAGAATCCCTCCGCCCCTCCGCCCCTCCGCGCAATGTGATTTGACAGCGCAGCTTCTCGGTCTGCGCATCCTCAGCATCACCGGGGACCGAGTCGGATGCGATGGCTTGGCTCATGAATGCTGAGGAGGTTTCTGGCCATTCTGATTTCCTGAAAGAAGAGGATGTGACAGCTGGCGAATCCATCATCGCATTTTGGTGAAGGCTAGGCATATTAATATTAATGAGGTGATGTGACCAAACCGATCCAGGAAGGTTATCTTAGAGCTTGAGCATAATAAAATTACTGATGAGCCAAGCTTCTGCCATATTACCTCATAACATCGAATGCATTAGCCAGATACAGGTCTCATTTACAGCAAATAGTAATTTATTATCTTCTTTTTAAATGGCTATAAGACCAAGATATCACAGTAGTATTCTATTTTGTTAATGATTAATATAGTATTATTCACAATATTTTTAAACGACACATTTTAGAGTACCTATTTTCATACAAGATAAATAGACCTTAATTTTATATTTTAGGTAACTTCCATGTTTTTTTTTAAGTTACATGTTATTTCTTGTCGTGTATAACAAAATGAAGAGCACAAAAATTAAGTAATGGAGATAGAGTTATGTATGTAAATCATCTTTATTAAAAAATTCAAAGAAAAAGACAAACAAATGAAAATAAAAGGGGGGGTGGGTACTCAAACAGATTTTCTTTGGATTAGACACTTTTAGCATTGGAAGTCATTGCAAGTGACTGACATATAAAAACAAAGGTTATTATACAATCAGTAGTCAAAAAAAAAAAAAAATCCAACAGCTGAAAAGCCAGCAATTGAATTCAGAATAGGGTGGAAACAAAGAAAGTGATGTGATATTAATGATTAATGTTTGTGAGATTTAAGGTATTGTGAGTAAAACTATCATATATCTGATGACAGCTCATTATAGAAACGCAAGTGGTTTTCAGACAAATTAACATTTAAAGTTTAAAATGAATCTTTTTAGGGAACAGGGAGTAAAAACCTAGAGAATAAAATATAGCACATTAGCTCTCTCATGCTCATGCTCGCAGACACACACGCACACACACACACACACACACACACACACACACACACACACACACACACACACACACACACACACACACACACACACACACACACACACACACACACACACACACACACACACACACACACACACACACACACACACACACACAGACAAACAATTTCATACTTTGGTTGCAGTTCACACAGAGGTTGTGTTATAATATTACAATTGTGCAAAACCTTCAACATTTTGTAAAACCATTGATAAAGAAAGACAAACATGATATGTGATATTTTTGAAAAACTGAATGGCTTTTCTCATCTCATTCAAAGCGAATACATTAGTTATTAACGTCATTAAAAATACTGTTCTAAACATTTTAAAGCATGTATACTCATGTTGGATACCACCAATTAAACAAATACATAAATACGTTACAAAAACAATCTTTTCAAAAATATGTTTAATTGTGGTATGGAATTAAATATTCTTACTACAATCTGTGAGTCTTTGGGCAAGTTGTATCTTTACAGACACAGTATACTGTAATTATCATTGCATATACTCATACAGTCTGTAGATTTATATTGTTAGGTTGAGTTTAAAGGACCTGTTTCTATAAGTCTTCTTCTTTCCTGTGAAAATATGGACATTTTAAATAAGTCAAACATTTTAATGTCAGTTCATTCTTCCCCTTTTTGTCTTTAAAATTCTTTCAATTATTCTTGCGCTCTACATTGGGTACAGTAAAAAGCCAGAGAATGAGGAGTGGACATACTGTCCTGCATAAAATCCAGCTGCCTGGTCAGATGGTAACTGTAAATAAACTGTGTCTCCTGGTTGTAATGGAATCACAGCACTCCCAGATGCTTGATCCAGGTATCCCTTCTTGTACTCATCATATGTATACATAAGTGGCTCCCCATTCCTGTAGAGCCCAACCCATACATTTGCACCCTTGCAATGCACATGATAGGCAAAATAGTAGATGCCTGGGAGTTCACAGGTGAACACACCGGTCTGAGGGTTGTAATTCTGACGCCCATTGTACAGCAATTTGTCAAGCACAATCGGAGTGCCAACTGGAGGGAATGGTGTGGTCAGCTGGGCAGTGAAAGCAGGCATCTCTAGACCATTGGCACCCATAATGTCACCCCCACCTGCATACTTCCCTTTCTTGTACCCACCAGTTTTTATACCATCTATGGCAGGGCCCATCTCAGGGAGAACACCCATCAGGTCTGGAGAAGGTGGGGGTCCTGGAGGTCCAGGAGGACCCGGTGGACCTGGGAGACCTCGCTGACCTGGGGATCCATTAGGGCCAGGTGGACCTGCTGGACCAACAGAACCAGGGATTCCAGCAATGCCTTCACCGGGTGGACCAGCTTGACCTGGTGAACCTGCTTCTCCCTTTGGCCCAGAAGGTCCAGGAGGCCCAATTGGTCCTCCTGGACCTGCAAGTCCTGGAATACCTTTAGGACCCTGTGGTCCTTCGAGGCCAGGCTGACCAGGTTCTCCTTTAAGACCAGGCAAGCCTGATGGACCGGGTGTACCAGGTAGACCTCTGCTTCCTCCTTCTCCTTTAGGACCTATGGATCCTGGTGGTCCTCTTAGCCCAGGTTCTCCATCTTCACCTTGGAGGCCTGGTTGACCAGGAAATCCAGGAGGGCCTGGTTGCCCCATTGGTCCAGGATCTCCCTTAGCTCCTTCTGCTCCTCCCTCTCCTTTTAGACCTGGGGAACCAATTCCTCCTGGTGCCCCCATTGGTCCTGGAGGCCCCAGAGGACCGGTTTGGCCGGGGGGACCCATCATGCCTGGTTGACCAGCATAACCTTTGTCTCCTTTTGGTCCCTGAGGACCAGGAAGCCCTCCCATCCCTTTGTCACCCTTTGGGCCAGGGTATCCAGGTTTGCCAAATCCAGGTAATCCAGGTTTCCCAGGCAACCCTGGTGGTCCTTGTAATCCTTTGTGGCCGGGTGTACCTGGCTGTCCTGGTAATCCTTTTTCTCCTGGAACTCCAATGCCAGGGGTTCCCTGTGGTCCTTGTAGGCCTTGTCCACCAGGCGGACCCTCTGGACCTGGCTCCCCAGGATCTCCAGGTTTTCCTGGTATACCAGGGGGACCTGCTACACCAGGAAGACCAGTCTTACCAATCCCCGGTAATCCTGCTTGCCCTGGGGGGCCAGGTGGCCCAATCGGACCTTTTGGCCCTTGTGGGCCTTGTTGCCCAATTCCTCTGTCTCCTTTAGGGCCAGGTAACCCTGGGAGACCAGGAAAACCTTTATGTCCTGGCTCTCCCTTTGCCCCTGGCTGTCCTGGTAATCCTTGTCCACCAGGCTTTCCTATTCCTGGCAGGCCGGGGGGTCCAGGAGGGCCAGATGGCCCAATCATGCCTGGTTGTCCCTCTTCACCTCTGGGTCCCTGTTCACCTTGCTGTCCAGGCTGCCCAATACCCCCTGGCTTCCCGGGCATACCTGGCATTCCTGGTTTACCAACTCCAGGAAATCCTGGAGGGCCAGGAGGTCCTGGCTTTCCAAGAGGGCCTTGAATACCAATACCTTGAGGCCCAGGAGGTCCTTGGGGCCCAGGTGAACCAGGAGGCCCTTGCGGTCCAATCTCTCCTTGAACACCCTGCTCACCTCTGGGAATTGTCTCACCTTTGTAAGGGAAAGGCAGGGTCAGTACTACAATGCCATGTATACCATACATAACGTAACTGTAAGTGCTAAGACACACAAGGTTTTTATACCTTTGATATCTTTGCCTTTGTTTAGGTGCATCGGAAGGTCTTTTCTGTAATGTGGATATGGCATGTGTGACATATCCTTTCCCATGCCCATGTGAGGCATCTGTGGTAAGGGTTGATGTTGTTGAGGATGTGGTTTGTGTCCATAATATGCACCTCCCAACGCTGATGGTAACAGAGCCAAATGCACCAAAGCTACTAGGAAAGAAGCCATGTCCATGGCCTGTGAAAAAAAACACAAAAAAATTATTATTAATTCAATCAGTGGTCAGTTATATTATCAATTAATTATCCAATGTAGTTAAACATCAGTAAGTGTTAATCATCAAATTAACTTGACATAAATAATTTATACATAATCTTTAAACATAACTAAATAAAAACTAAATGACCATTAACAAGTTTGTAAAAAGACCAAATAATCATATAATATATATTGCTAGCAGTATCAATTAATCTGTGCAAAACACCTAAAAACAAAAAAAATTATATACCATCTTAAAAACATTAAACTACCAAAACACTATCAAACAGTGATCTACTGAGAGATCAAAGAAACAAAAACATCAAATAAAACATCAACAACAGTTTTACCTTGAAATGAAATCATACCTATTTTATGATAATTTCCATATGATTCACACATCCAGGCCATTTAGCTTAAAATGTTAAGAGTAAATGTCTAAGAACAAAAGAGACCTCTTTAAAAACATTCAAAATCCTATATTGACCCTAGACTTTTTATCTTAGTGTATAATTAATAATATACTATCATAATGTAGTGTCAATGTTAACATCGCCTTTGAATGTTTATTTTGAGATTAGACATGACTTTCTCAGTTATCTATATTTAGCACATACTCTTAAACATGACCTTAAAAAGGACAGGAAGCAACCTGCTTATTGGAATTTCTCACTTTTTTGAAGGACCTCTTTAGTGAAGTTGTGCATAACTAGAAAGGAACTTTCAGTAATTTACCTTTCACACTGCAGAAATCCCAGACAGTAAACAGTGGGTGTTCATGCATGCTTACATTGTTACATTTTCATTTAATGTTTTGCTTGTCCAGTTACATGACGAAACACGCTTTCAAAACACATTGATGCTTCATTAAAAAAAAAAAAAAAAAAAAAAATCAATATCAACAAGATGCGAATGAAAAAAGATTGCTTCAAAATGACGGAAGTGCTGGAGCTGACCTTTGGCTTTTTCTCAGGCTCCTGAGAATCACACAGGTATGCCATGGGCCATCTAGGTTTTCCGCTCTTTGAGACTTTGAGATGTAAGGATATAGTTTCTGGTCAAAGACTGAATAGCTGAACACTAACATAAATCATTTTTAATCTGATTCAGCATCATGTAATGCTAGTAATAATGTCTACTATACACCAAAAGCTTGTTAAAAAAACCCATTAACATGTATATGCGTCATTAACTATTTAATTAAGTGTAAAGCATTTCCATTACATATTAAGAAAGTGTAATGACCGCATTTATCAAATTATGTGGTATAAGGCATACACTTTTATCCAACTACACACATTTATTGTTGGCTACAATTAAAAAAGCATATTAATCAACTCACGAATCACAGCATTCTCAAATGCAAATGCTAATGTAACTGACTTTTCTTATGCCTAAGAAAATGCAGAAGAAAATAGAATAAAAAGATGAATGTGCAAAAAAGTCTCTTTCAAAAAAGCTTGTTCAAGCAGCGGCCATATTTGCTATGTCTCCAGGTAGCTATTTAGCCATTTGAGTCCTATTAACCTGAACCCCCATTTAAATTACATATTTTAAATCAACAACAACATCTGACATGAATAACACTGAGTGAAACACTGATGTAGACCTTTTCTTCCTTTCATTTGGTCTCTTTTTTCTCCTTCACTCTCTCGCGTTCTCTTCCAGACCTTTCTTTGAACTTCATTTTTTAAAAAGTTTGGACACATGGAGGACACATTCGGTCTCATTCACTCACAAAAAAAGCTAAATCATTTAACAAGTACAATGTGATGGGTAGGAAAGGCACTGAGTAACATACATGTAAACGCTAACATTAGTGTTTTGATTAGCTAGGCATTAAAGCAATGACTCAAACAACATACACATACCAGTTATAATTATAATAACACAATTGAAAATAATTACAATGGAAAATATAATTAGAAAACAGTTTATGTGTAGATGTATATGCCAATGTCCATATTTAAATTAAATTATCTACAAAGGTTAATTTGTATTAGATGCTATCAAGCGATTAAGCGTGATTAAAGTGTTTGTTTATATAAAATATATGTATGTCCAGTGTATATTTATTATGTATATATAAATACACATACATATATGTTACATTTATGTATGAAATATATTTATATTTATATATTTAAAATATGTGCTGTATGTGTGTCTTTATATATACATTTTATATTATAAATATACACAGCACACGTACATATACACATCTATAGTATAAACAAAATAGTTATTTTGGACGCAATTAATGGCGATGAATCATTTGACAATACTATTAGATATTTCAGGGATATCTTAATTATTTCATGGCATGTCATAACTTAAATTTGTCAAATATTTATCATAAATCTTGATTTTAGTTTATAGTGTTTTGTAACAGATTACACTTGAAAAAAAGATTTTCATAAAAATATTAAGCAATAAATATTTTCAAGATTCATAATAATAAGAATTTGTTGAGTATATTGATGATTTCTGAAGGATCACGTGACACAGGATTAATGGCTATTGTAAATACAGTTTCACATCACAGCAATAAATGATCACTTAAAATACACAATAGCTCTTTAAAATTGTGAAACAAACATTTACCAGTATTTTTGATCAAATAAAGAGAGCCTCATTGAAGATAAGATAATTTGTTCATTAAATAAATAATACAAATCTTACCAGTCAAAATCTTTAAACATAATGTACATTAATTAATAATATAACATCGGTTTGGATGTTAAAATCACCTTCCATAATCACAAGCCTTCAGTCTTTTTCTTTGACATTAGACAACTCTGAAGAAATGAGATGCCAGCTCTGTAGCATCTAAATTTAGCCCATGCGTTTAAACACGGCCTCTGAACCCAGTAAAAATGAAAGTCCTCCGTGCTATTTGTGAAATGTTCTTCTGGAATCCCATCGCTTCAGTAACTGAATGCACGAACACCTCAGCAAATAAGTCTAGTTAAACACCCACATTCAGCCCCTCACTGAGACCCAGATGGCCAGCAGTGTTTACAGAAATTCTTCCATGCTCTTGCCGCCTAGTCCCTCATTCTTCCCTTCTGTCTTTCATTTCATTCAGTCTCTCACACCCTTTTCTGCCATCACAGAGTGCTGCATTCACAAAGAAACACATAAATCATCCGTGACAAAACTTTTATTCTGGCTCTGAATGGGAAGAAAGGAGAGGGCTGATTTTTGGTGCAAACCTAGGGAGGATTTCAAAAGGTCATGATGCAGTAAGCCAATATATTCCACACTATATCTGCTGAACTGCTTGCCTAATATCTTTTTTACATTTTCTGCCTTTCTGTGGATTCATATTAGAGACGGTGTCAATGATCAAATACAAGCGAACTGTAACTGCAACAAAATTGCATATTGGAGTTATATTAACGTTTAACTGGAACAACTGAATTCTGTGAATCCCGACAGATGAGACAGAGACCGTACTGACTCGCTTGTGTCGTTGCAGACCAATCAAAAGGCGCCTAAAGAATTCATAAGCCAGTCAGCCTACAGGATATGGCCCTGTGACGTAAGCAGTAAATGTCTCACTTTATCTACTGTATGATGTAGCAGCCAGGTGCACTATATTGTGCTGTGGGATTCACAATTCCCAGCCCAGCTCTGAAACAAGCAGGCCTTTTTGAGATAAAACAGGGTCCTCATTCTCTCTAAGCATCTGTTGGGTCACTTAGATGCATTTTAACAGCTGAGCGTTAATAAGAGTGAGAAACACAGCAAGGGTCTGCTAGCCTCAAAGTGCATGTGTGCAGAGAGAAGAATGTCTGTAGAAGACAAAGAATTTATCACTACTGAATTAACACTTTAGATTTGTAAAGAGCTTAACATGTTAAATATGATTATGCTATTTAAGATTTATTATAATAATCAATATAATTGATAATACATTCAAATCTCTCAAATCATCAATGCAACACTTGTCAAAATAGTACATAAATAGAAAAATATCATGCTGCTCCGTACTATAAACTTACTATGAACATTAATAACATTTAGGATTGAAGTGAAAGCCCCTTAGTTCCCATCTATCATCCACTCACCTAAGTGTAAATGAACTCCCTGTCATTATTCATGTGGATAAATTTGAACATTTGTCTTCATGTGTTGGTTTGATGACACACTAAAACGCTGATTGGTTTTAATAGTTCCCTACAATGAAAAATGGTTGGTTATTTTTGCAGAGAGAGGCAACTTTTTGTGATTTTTCGCATGTGTTAATGGCCAACAATAGTACAACATCACAGAGAAGTTGAATGAGCAGGAAAATACAGAAAAAAAAAAAAAAGGTTTCACTAGACACGGTTTTTGAAGGTTTTTATATATATTATAATCTATGATATATATATATATATATATATATATATATATATATATATATATATATATATATATATATATATAATCTTTATATTTAAACATGATTTTGAAATTTCATGTAATTTCATTTCAGGGATAGGCAAGTAACATCAATTCTGATTGAGTAATAATAATAAGCTCTTAATATTTGTATAGTGAATAAATTACTGATAGAAGACATGTTGACAAGTAATAAGCATGTACGAAACATTACTGGCCAAATATTAGCTGATTAATCTGCCATCAACCTATTGCTAACTTTAACATAACTTAATAACAAATACTATTACATGCTGAAACATGCCGTGTTTGTCAGTCACACCGTTTATTTCCGTTGAAACCATGACAAGCTGCCTCTCCCAAGTCACATGCCATTGTGCTTCTAATGGATGTCTGCTTTATATTCCTCTCACAATTGAGAGTTAAACTAACAGTGCACTATCAGGTACACACTACCACAATCACACATGTATGCCAAGACTCCATATGGCTGCCACCAGGAGAGGGAGCTCATACATTATCTTAGAAACTGCCCACCAAACTTCATAAAGCATCGAGGTGTATTTCTACTCAGTATTTCTGTAATGCATTTGATAACTTAAATATATATAGAACGTTATCTGTTTTAATGTACACTGTACACACAAATCGTATAAACCACTTATAAATGATAACAAGATAAAAAACAGCTTTCGCTTAATATACATCATATTTGCGGCATTAAAATACATCAGCTTTATTTGTTAGACACAGAGATAATAGTCCAAACATAAATAGTATATTACCTTCAAAAAGTAAGAACAATTTAATATGAAAGTTTCATTTAGATTTTCAACACTGATACTACCTGACACTGATACAGAAATATGTTAAATAAAATGCAAAAAAACTGCACATTTTTTCTAATTACCTATTAGCATTACTTGGCTGCTTTGATCGTCATTTTTGCAGCAGTTTACAAATTATAGGTGCAGCAATAAGCATCAATACAATAAGCAGTTACAGACTAAAATAATGAATATATAAATGCATTTCTTTACCTTTCCTTTGAACGGCCGTAGGAGGAGATAATCTCAAAGATTGTCAAGCTCACACTCAGAAAGACCCCGAAACACACACCTTGACCAACTGACCAATGCAAACTGGACTTAAACAAGAAACAGTGTGCAGACAGCCACCTTTTATCCACAGCAGGGTGGAGTCAGAGAGCAGGGGAGGGAGAAGAGAGGCCGATAGAGAGAGACATTGCTACAGCATGGATGAACATGTGACGGTATAAAGGTGCAGTGTTTTCAGGGTAGACACCGAGATTTGTTTGATTTTCCAAAATCGCTGTCTAGTGATGGGCAGCTACACCCGTACTGTGGTACAAGATGTCTGTAGACCTTCCTGTTCACTGATTACTCACCACATTCTCAATTGAGGAAGGGCTGCACTGTTAGGTTTAACGCAAAGTTATAAGACTCCTTATTCGAACGTGTTGAATAATACTACTACTACTAATAATAATAACAAAAAAACATTTCCACATGAGAAAAGATCCACAAAATCTTCCACAAAAAACAATCTGATGTTATAAGCTTGAATTTTTTATATAATATAATAAATGTAATTTAAGATTTAAGATATTTGGTTTAAGATATCTCATTCCGTTTTAGCTTATTTTAAAATTAAATTTACTCTTGTGATGGCAAAGCTGAATTTCAAGTCTTCAAGTCTTCAGCGTCAGTGAGAAATTATTCACATATGATGATTTGTTGCTCAAGACATGATGAGTTTTTTTGTTATAATCAATGTTTAAAACATTGATACATTTTTGCAGGATTATTTCATGTAAAGACAGTAGGCTGCAGCATTTATTAGAAATAGTAATCTTTTGTAACTTTAATGCATTCAATTTAATGCATCCTTGCTGAATAAAAGTATTAATTAAAAATATATGCATATATATATTGACCACTATCACTGTATATAGTGTTACACAGTCTTCAATTTATTTACTTTTTAACCCTTATTTTATGTATTGTGTTTAAATAAAAAAAAAAAGCAATAAGCGAAGAGTGAAGTTCTGGCGTTTGGGACGTAACAGCAGAAGCGTATTAGTTGAAGAAGAGGAGTATAGGGTCGCTATGGGGACAGGTACAATCAGTGTGCTCAGTCTTTAGTAATCAGTGTGGGAAACAGGCTGATATTGCCCTCAACCCTGTGTTAATGAACAGTCAATTACGGGGCTTTGCGGACTGAAGTGGGGGTAGAGTGTGTCCACTGCGACGCCGCCATGTGAAACGAAAGGTTTTCCAAACCTTCTTCAATCTGTTATAACTAAATCGACTGTAATTACTCATTCTGTACTTCATTCATGCCTGCTTTTCCATTCATCCAGCGCCAAAAATATGTTCGACCGACACGTCATTAACCTTTGCAGCGACAGCTGTATGAAGCAAACCCACAGGGAAATGTGTTACGAAGTGCACGTGCACGTGCACCCTTTCAGAAGTCTGTTCAAGTGAATGATTTTAAAATCAAAATTGACTATAAATATTGCGTTTACCCAAGCTAATGATCTTAAAGTTTTAAAGCCACTTACAGCCACTTAGCTAAAATAGCACCCTAAGGATAGGACTCTCCCTAATACTATGCGCATTCACACACTTTTTCACAAAGGCACAAAACTCAATTAGCTGTGAGCGTGTTTGCTAATCGCACACTGTCCTGGCATCTGTTGCTGGGTTTCCCCTCAGGAAAGAAAAAAAGTTTCGGAAAGGGAATTAATACTGGCGTGAATAAAATTAAAAGTCTTTCAGATGTGAAGTATCGGTTGTTAGCGTTATCCCTTATTGCTACTGCCGTAGCTTTTCGATATTAAATACATATTTTACCGACAGAAGTATCTGTCAGAACTCTCACGTGGCTGAATTAGCTGGAAATAAATAAAAAAACAAAACTCAAAAATAAAAACAAACAAAAAGGTTCCATTTGTTAAAAATTACTACATTATTTCATATGAAATTCCATATATTAGTATTAGTTAGCTAATTAAAATAAATTACTTATACAAAATGTTAATTGACAAGTATTTGATGTTAGTTAACATTGGTTAGTTAAGAGAAAGTAACGATTAGTTAACACAAAGGAACAATTGCATTTGTATTAACGAACATAACAAATATTAATTAATTCTCAGACAAATGTATTGCTCATTGTTAACTATTGTTCATTAATTATGGTTAACTAATAGAATTTTATTGTAAAGTTTAACCAAACCTAAATACATTAAACTTAAATAATAACAAAAGTAACATATATATAATATATAATAACAAAATATTACTAAAAAACTATATATTGTATATATTGTAATATTGTATAAATAATCCATGCATTTCAATAAATATATTACAAAAAGGATTCTTTATCATGCTAAAAGCATATTATTAAGCATAATGTTCAATTATTAAAATCTCTAACATTCCTAAAAGGTGTAGGTTGCCAATGCAGCTGATTAGCGTCATACTTATCTGTAAATATTTGTAAGGTTTACGATTAGCGATGTTAAATGTGTTGGTAGGCCAGGTTGTCTAGGTGACAGGGTCTTCGTAGATTGTATAGTCAACAATGGCAATAAAATTGCTACGTTCCCACAGCTGCTGTTGTTCTGTATTAAGGCCTCGGAATGCAGAAAGCATGCAGTCATTACCACGGAAACCTATCACGGGACACCAATCCACAAAGGACAAATCAAAAGTGCCTCGAATCATTCTTGTGAATGTACCAACACCGCACACATCATCAAAATCACTCCAGCCCAGGTGGTTCAGGAAAGGGCCTGAACTAAAAATGTAATGAACTACTAATCATGCATCGGCACATTTTCAGTGTGTGCGTGGAAGTGTGTGTAAATGAGTGTGTGTGAGGTCTGAACCCCCCCTTGGTTCTAAGAGGCTGACCTGACTGGAATCCGCAGCTGATTGGCTGTTCCTTTGGGAACTTGTAAAGTCATCGCCATGGAGACCTAAACCTGTCACCGGTAAGATTTAGGGGTCCCAGAGGTTGTTTTAAAAGTTTCAGTCTGACAGCAGGCAGCAAAAGTTTATTTCTCCGTAATAACTTCATATTGCACTATACAAGCTACAAAAAACAAAACAAAATCAATTTTAATTCTTTTGGGATCCACTTGCAGTCTTTGAACGTTGTCAAAATGACTTCAGTTTATTGATGATCCTAAATCTGCAATCGTGGTGACTTCTACAAAATTGCGTTAGCATACAAAAAAAACTAGATTTCTAACACAAGAAGAGTGCATGAGATTTTTTACATTATTACAATACGTTTATGTTTCAATTGTACTTTTTTATTCATCAGAGAATCTTGAAAAAAGTATCAGTGTTTCCAGAAAAGTATTAAGTACAACTGTTTTTCAACATTGATGCACTCCCTTAAGAATAAAGGTTCTTTATTGATATCTAAATCTCCATGAAGAACCTTTAACATCCACAGAGGACTACAATTGCACCAAAGGTTCTTTATTCTGGAAAAGGGTTCTTCACAAAAAAATTGGTTCTTTTAAGAACTGTTCACAGAAAGGTTCTTTGGAGAACCTGTAAATGGTTTGTATATAGCATCACTCATTTAATTTTAAATAACATTTAAAATATTTATTGCGCATCAAATCAGCATATTAGCATATAAGAGAAAAAGACAAGAGAGAAAACATCTAGTTCAGAATTCTACACATGGTATATGAAAGCCCATACTAAATAAAAGACATAATGTAAATGATCACCCTGTGAGAGAGAAGATTTTCAAACAAATTGTTTAAATTTTTTGGACACCAATATATCCATAATCAGTTAATATGATTTATATCTTAATTATTTGTTACTCTATTAACCCAACCCAAAACCAAACACTAAAGAGTTAACACACACAATTTATGTTTTGTGTGTGTTATGTCTGAAAGAAAAGGTCACCGTGGAGGATTAATGTTGTAATAATGTGTCTGTGTGACTGTGTGTATTTGTGCATGTGTGCAGTGTACTTCACATTACAGTGTTACTGTCTCCCCACACACACACACACACACACACACACACGCACACGCTCACTGTCTATCTCGCAGTGGACATACAGTCAGCAAAGCACCAGCATACCTCCTTCGTCAGTAAGTTATCGCAAAACTATCTGACTCTGTGTGTGTGAACTTGTCTAAATGTCATACATACAGTATTGCCGGTGCCATCGTGTTTGACCTGCTGTGTGTGCAGTGGGTGGGTGGCTTGTGTGTTTAGCTGTAGGAGTTTACTGTGAGTGTGAGGCAGATGGCTCACCCCTTACACCTCCGTGTTCCTCCGTACACAGTACCCACAATCCTTTGCCTCGGTCAACAGCCTGTAACATTCTAGCGCAGTGAACTGTCGTGGGGAAGGTGACATCATCGTTCTGCAAAAGTCAGACGGCGTTATGACTATTGGCATTTCTGCATTAAAAAAAAAAAAAGCTTTAATATAGTGGCCCTGAAATGGAGCAAAAAATAAACCAGCTGGCAGCAATTTTTCAGCTGATGGCTGACAGTCTGTCACCTATGCCTCTGAGACATTACTGTCTATGTGTCTGTGCTCACACATGTGTGAAAACCTATTACTAATAGTGCTGGAGCCATTTTGCTCGACACAAGATAAACGACAAAGTCATCAGAATATATTTTGACAAAGAAATTCAGAAAGGCAAATAACATGTTCGTGTTAAAAGCAACACACACCTCTTAAGCTTGTGACTTTGTGTTTGCATGCATGTGTGTGTGTGTGTGTGTGTGTGTGTGGCCAGACGGATCTCAGGGAACCGTGGAAATGGCTGCCAAGCTTCATTTAGGGTGGACAGGCAAACCCCTCTCTATATAGGGCCCCGACCCCGCACGCCTCCCCAAATACAGACAAAAACTGCAATATGCGAAGTTGCAACACTGCCAGACGTTGTATTATCTATCAACAAGCAAATATAGAATAACAACACGAAAGATAATAAATGAAAGCCAAAACACCAATCTCTCAAATGTTCTGATTATGCAATGTTTTTTCATTAATGTCACTTCATTATTTAATGTCATTTCATTAATACACTTAATATGTATTGTATGCTATCTAAAAGTCACAAATAATTGTTATAAGATTTCAAATAACTTTCTATTCATCAAAGAATCTTTTCCATATAAAAATATTAAGCAGCACGCTTACTGGTAAAGAATATTTTTTTTTAGAACCGAATCAAATAGAACGTAGAATGACTTCTAAAGGATCGTGTGACACTGAGTTCTATTTTAGACAAATACATAATTAAAAATCATTTTAAAACTGCAATGTCATTTGTAATCTATAGTATGTTTATGGTATATATCCATTATACAATCGAACATTAACATTTGTAACAGCTTAAAACGTCCCTTTTTCTGTTGCTTTACAGAGCAAAACAAATCACGGACGTTACTGTAAGCATAGACCCAGCGATATAATATTTAGCATCCCCTAACGTTCACTGACCTCGCAAAACATTGTGAGTGATGCATTTTCATGTATGTTAGAAAAAGCAGGTGAGGTTAAAAAAAAAAAAAACTATGGTGTTACCTTTTGGCTGTGGATGTTAAATGTGGCTCAGAACTATAGCAAGAACAGCCTGCTTTACTTTCACACCCTATAGCCATTTGCAATAACATGAATGACCTCTCCCACGCTGAACTATACCTGTACACCTTGGGCTCCTTGACGTCTGTCTAGTTGTACATGTGTATATTATGTCTGTACAGGGGGTGTTATGGTCTCTGAGTACATGGTTGATGTCAGATTTAAAATGTGAGCTCTTTTGATTCACTGTTTTGGTAAGCGCGTGATGGATTTGGCATTCTGATGTGACAGGGAGCTTTTATCTACGTGAACTCTTAACTAAGCCATTAACTTTTAAAAATTAAATGTAATCTGAATGTTTTTTCTTTTCCTTGGGGCCGGTTCACACATAATGTGTTTCACACCATTACATGCTTAAAAATACAGTTAAAGCTACAGTCCAAAGAAAGCCTTTAAAGTTTAGGTCATCCAATCCAGCAGTTAGTCCTAACGCACTGCATTATGTACAGTGTGGCCTATGCTTTAAAGAACACATAAGCTAATCAATGATAAGAAGAACTCATAATATAACACCAAGAATCTCTGAAGAACCTATTAAAGAACTCAAACGGTTCTTTTGGAATCTTTGGTTTATCAGAGAGCCCTACATTTTTATGATGGACAAAGCTGTCTATAACGCAAGTTTGTGAAACACAGCTTTGTTGATTAAAATTAGAGCATTCTCTGAATTCTTCCTTGTTTAACTTACTTTCAGTATAGACAGGGAGTAACTTTGAATATGCAGAAACACCCAGACGTATGGGTCAGAAAGTCACATGAAGCAAATTCCTAGAGAGGAGTGGTGACTGTCTTTTATAGGCCTAATATTTATGAACAGATTCTTGCAAGATAATTTCATTTTTTATTCATTTTATTTATTTATACGCTTCATTCATTTAGTGTTTATTTTTTAAGAAAAAAAAGGCAATGAATGAAAGGTTATATTAGACAAAACAAAGAAATGCATATACCGTCGGATCCGGAAACACTGACTGAGTTTTTGTACTATTGCCTTAATACACCATTACAATAGATTTGAAATAAATCAAACAATATGTGACTGAAACGCAGACTTTAGGCTTTAAATCAAGGGGCTGAAATATAAAATAATATGCTTAGGAATCAGAACTGTTCAAAAGTGGTCAAATAAATGTAATTATAAATAATAGTTTGAATCTGTTCATAGAGAATATGACCGTACACTTCAGAATTCAAGCTGTTTACATCTTATGTCTCTATGTCACATTATTAATTAAACAGCAGTAACCCAGTGTCACTAGAAGCTATGCATATTTCACTACCCAATGTTTTACAGATGATGTTGTATGATTTGGATCATGAGCTGTTCATGAGACCTTTTCCATAATTCTCCATACTTTTTTCTTTCTATCATTGTCATCTGGCTGTTTTTGACTAAGTCTAATCAAGGCCCTGCAACTTGTGGTGAACCCTCTGTATTTGCTCTGGTGACGTTTTCTCTTGATTGTAGACTTTGACAGTGACACGTCTACCTCCTGGAGAGGGTTCTTCACTTGGCTGGATGTCTGGATGAAAGGGTTTTTCTTTACCGTGTTCGTGAACCTTCCGATCATACACATACACATACATTGTTTTTTTTCTCCAGATCTTTTACTTGCTTAATTGATGCAGAAATAATAAGGAATAGCCCACATCTGTCCATGAAAAGGCTTTTGAGTCAACTGTCCCTTACGGTCCCTTGAAAAAAAAGAGAATATACATATTAAACTTTCCCCCAATTGTGATGAGAATACTCTCAAATTAAAGCTCGGAATGTGCACATTAAGCCCATATTCATTATATTGCAGTAACTTGAATATGTTTTGTTCAAATATGTATATACTAACACACACACACACACACACACACACACAGAGTCATGAAATATGATCAAAGAAGGCTGTGAAAATTCATCTGCATTGTTAATGCTTTTGATCTTTTATAAAAAAAAAAATCCAACCTTTCATTGGATAATAAGAATTTAAAATGGGAGAAATTATCATTATGAAATAAATGTCTTTCATAAATACCTGTTGAACCAATTATTGGCACCCCTAGAAATGATATATATTATATATATGAAATTATAATAATTATAAAATATTTCTGAAGTACATTCTTATTCATATTCACAATCTTGAGCACTTCACGGTGATTATGAATATGAAATTATGCATGGCTTTATAATATAAATTGGAAATATAAATAGGAGGGAATACAAAGCCAAAATTCCTCTAATAATCTGTCAGAGAAAAAATATATTTCTGATGTGCAGCGAAAGATAATTGAGCTTCATGAATAAGTGCAGTGGCTTTCAGAAAAGAGCTAATGCCGGGAAAATTCCCATTTCCACCATCAGGGCAATAATTAAATCAATCCGATCTACAAAAAATGTTAGGAAACTGCCTGGAAGAGGATGTGTGTCTGTTTCGTCCTAATGCACATCGAGAAGAAGAGTTTGAGTGGCCAAAGACTCTCCAAGGACCACAGCTGGAGAATTGCAGATAATAGCTGAGTCTCGGGGTCAAAAAAAATAACAGAAAAGAAAAGTCAAACAGCACCTGCATCACCACATGTTGTTTGGGAGGGTTTCAAAAGAATTCTTTCAGCTAATACAAAAACAAACTCCAGCACATTCAGTTATCAGACATGACTGAAACGTCAAATAGGACTGACTTCTATGGCCAGATGAAACTAAAATATGAGCTTTTTACCAGCAAACACTCAAGATGGGTTTGCTGAACCAATATACACGTCCAAAATTTACTGCTGTAATTTTGATGTTGTGGGCCTATAATTCTGTTGGCGGTCCTGGACACCGTTTAGATACATGAGCTGCTTTTCCACCATCGATCTGAACGGACAACAGACAAGTGACAGATCCTGATTGGAGACATCACGCACACGCACTCTATCTGCACAGCAGCCATTACTCCAGCTTTCAGTGTCACATCATTCTCATAAATCATTCCAAAACACTTTTTTTTATATTATGTTTAATTCAGAAAATGAATGCTGCTTAAAATATTTCTGGTGGAAATTATGTTATTTTTAGCCTTTTGTTTTCCTCTTTTGTTTGTAACAGCGTATAAGTTGTCAGAACTTGTCACACTTTGTCAAAGTAACAACATCTTTTGGGAAACAAAACTCAATTTGTCAGTAAAAATCTGCATGTATGTCATGATTAATTTAATTTTAAACTTTACCTTAATATTTACTGCAGAAAGTAGGAAATCAGACAGAATGGTCCAACTGGTCCAATAACATGATGCGGATGGCTACCCTGAAAAAGAAATAATAATAAAAAAAAAAACATAAATTAAACATAAAACAATATACTTGTCCACAATTTCAGGATTTTTTAATATGTGAAAAATTGGAATATTTTGAAATGACATATAATTTGTAATAAATCACTGTAGTTCAGTAAATGATACGTCTAATTTTCAGTGACACATTTATTAATCATTTTATTTTACATATACACACAACCACCAACCCACGTGCCACACACACACACAGTGGATAATAAAAATAGTCACTTGGAAAAGAAGGAAGATTGTAAGTAACACTGAGGTGCAGAAATGTGGAGAATGTCTAGCATGTTTACCTGGGACAAACACGCACACACACACACACACACACACACACACAATCACCCTATCTGTGGGATTATTACAGTCAAAGATTAGTGACTGACAGGACATTTCACCAAAATACTGGACTACAATAACAATATTACCACAAATCAAAATCTAGAAACTGTTACAAACATTGTGATACAGAAACTGGTTTGTGTGTGTGTGTAAAGGATATAAAAGACAGGGGCATGTGTTTGGTCTTATCAGCTCTCTTTGTTAGTCTGTTTATATGACTGGGTTAAGTGTTATCTTTGTCTCTAGTTCTTGAGAATGTTGCCCAGAAAAAATATTTGCTCAGATGTTGCTCTTTCAAAGAGTTCTGAGTTATATTTAATTTACAGCACTTGTCAACTTTCATAAAATTAATGAAAACACAAAATCGACACGAGAGGCGATTGTGAACACACTGTACAGAGCAGTAACCGCTATGAAACTAAAATCGATAATATACTAGTTTAGATCATTTACAATCTGATGTAAAGACATCGGGCTGATGATACAAGTACTACTTTCTGAGCAATGTTACCAGGCAACTAGCCTGACTCTGTGAGACTAAAGATATACCGTGCTGCAGAGGAGCAGCTTTTGACCTTTATGAACAGTTTAGGTATTTTTTCAGGCTTTAATTTAATCACCCTGAAAATGGCTGTTGGATACATGCTTTTAGATATGCACATCCTTATAAACCGGGAGACACATGACCTGTGACCTCTATAAACCACAGACCACCAGACAAGTGCTCTCTCAGTCATAATTTATGTTTCACACTCAAATACACATTTAAGCAAAATAATAAACTATGAAAAATAAAAATCTTACTTTTTATACAATACATAGTGGGCAAGTTGTGGTTGAGAAACAGGAGTGAAAAGTTAACTTCTGAGAAAATGTGATTGCAGACACCACTTGGTTTGATATTTGGTTCATATATTTTACATGATATAATATAATATAATAACATAATACGATATAATAGGATGTAAGTTCCTCTCTAAGCAGTGGCCTTCTTAGACTTCAGCTGTGAAGGAAATGTTATGGCACGGTGGTCAAACCGAGTCTGAATCCAACCAAATCTCCTCACAAATTAAACAAACGCTTCTACGGCGAAAGTGACTGACAGGTGGAGACTCTCTGACCTTGAGGTTAAATAGGCATACTGTTTATTGGGATGAAGGGATGTGCGTCTATAGGCGTATATATGCGAGGTGGGGTTGATGGAAGCAAGGAAGACATGTGTCCTCAGTGGTCTGCGTTTACAGTGGGAATCCATGCTCGCTGGAAAGGAAAATACACATGAAGTAGAAATGAGAGAGTACTGACGGACATCACACAGAGAAAGAGAGAAGGGGAGAAACCAGATGCACCAAGGGGACTTCAACAAGTCTCCTTCATCCAGGCCTCTGCAGACTTCTTTCAGCACAGATATTCAAACAGGACAGAGATTCAGAGTAAATGTGACTCTGGACAACAAAACCAGATTCACGTAGTGTATTTGTAGCAATTAGCCAACAATAGCTTTAATGCTATTGATTTTTTTTTTATACCAAACATCATTAGGATTATCATCATTATTTAAATATCATATTCTAAGTAGTATATTTTGTCAATATTAAGTCAATATTGATTGAGTCAATCGAATTTTGTCAATATTGTGATTGTGTGTCTCAGCCAACAACGATCCTATCCCAACAAACCATGCATCAAGGGAAAGCCTGTTATTCATTGGTTCAGAGTCACTGATGTTCTCTATCTCAACTCAACAAGTAAACACACAGACTTGGAGTATGTTTACGTAATATTCTACAACGTTTCAATAATTAAATTAATTTAATGAATGTTTTGTCTAAGAATTCCTTAAGATTTAATAAGAACCTTTAGAAGATTTGCTCCACGTACCTTGTTTTAGAAAGTATGTCCCATTTTCTGAGCAGATCTTCAGTTTTTCATTTTTCATTCTGACATTTCTCCATCAATTCTGCATGTTGACTGTTGGGGAGAAAAAAATCAACCCGTTATTCTGTAGAATCTGTCACAAGACAGTACTTTTACCCACTTTTAACTATAAGCTATAACATTAGAGTTAGATTAATATCTACACAATGCTGTAATTTATCCTCCGGAACAGACAGAATCGATAAATATTCTCCTCAAGAGCTCAGGAAGACACTGCGACACGCGAACCTATGAGATGGACCGCTGGACCACACTCTGTGAATGAGTGACAGTCGAGAAGTCATTTTTAGCTGTGAGTGACAGGCGCACATACAGGTGGGACACACACACACACACACACACACAGACACACACACACACACACACACACACACACACAAGTGTGCCGTGACCTTGGGAGTAAATTATGTCCCATATACCCCACACATACAGTTGCAAAAGAAAAATCTCATATAATGCTGCTTATTTTTATGATCTCTCAGAAGATGAGTGTGCGCATATTTTTGTATTTATATCAGTGTCCTACATTGTTCTCTATATGTGCAGTCCCAGGTAAAATAACAAGTACACTATATTTCCGCACGCTAATTTTGTACTTATTATACTAAAAATGATTCTTTAGTACTTCTTAAGATAAACTTAAGATCATCTAAGTGTACTCAGCTGTGCTATTTTGAGACACCATGAATATGAAATAAAACACACTACCTTTGTATTATTGTAAAATGTTATTGTAAGTTGCACATTAAACTCCTCTGAGAATTTGCATATATTCTAAGATATGATTAAGCAATTAATCCTTCATAAATAAATATGTAGCAATTAAACAGCCAAAATGGTCGACCTTCGCATACTATTAAGATGAGTTAGACCTGCAGTCCAGAAATAAATCATAAAACAGCTAATAAAGCTTGCCGAGCATCAGTAATGAAGAAGCAGTAGTGTAAATTAACACAAATTTCCTTGTTGCTGGATCTATTTTTAAATAGAAACCTCACTCATTTTTTAAACTAAATGATTAATATAATATAAAAATGTAATCTAGAATATTGCCTAAATATTTAAAGGTGGGCAAAAAGCGAGCTGTACTGAACACAGCAGGAGCCTATTAAATATTCTGGGTCCCTCTGTCTAGTATTTGATGAAACACTCAAAGCTTTGAGAATTGCGAGTGATGTGCTTGTGTCTCCCAGCTGCAGAACAGTGCTGAAACACAGACGGTGTGATCTGCGTCTTCCGCGCTGCTCTGCTGAGCTCTTTGTTTTGATAGACTGTCTGAATTGGCCGCTGTGGTGCCGATGATCAATGTCGACTCTCAGAGGTCAGGGAGGCAGAGGAGATTCACTCTGTCTTTTCTTAGCTAATGAGGTGGAGTGCCTTAAACAGATCCGAAAGCAGTTGATCAAGTCTTGTGCTTAAAGACTCAAGAAAAGGGTATTTGGGGAGAAACACTTTTTCTTTTAAGTCTCTTTGAGTAACATGTAATAGTTATGGTATTACACGTGCATATGCATATCAGCGGGATCCAGTCCAAGCTTGAGATATACTAAGACCTATATAAATGTCCAAATCCAGACCATGTTAATTTAAACAGATGGAGAAAGACTATAAAACAAGCTAGAATTATTGGCAGGTTCATTTTCAGATTCCAACAATAAACACACAAGGCACTCATAAGATCTTTCTTAGAATACCATGGTATAAATACAGCATTTCGTTTCAAAATGTTATGTAAAAGTGACGTTGTATTTTTTATTTTTTTTTTGGAGCTACTGAAGTGTAAAGTCAAAGAATGGCAGAAACGTCTAGTATGATATATAAAGAGAAATAAAAAAATGACGTAAAGAACAAAAGGAAAAAATGAGATGTGAAGTTTGTTCATCTGCGTTTGACATACATGGCAGGACAGAATAGTGTGACACTTCAGTGATTTTTTAACTTCATAGCAGACATCTCTGACCCACATGAACCCAGGATCAGACTTAAAAGAGCAGAGAGACTCAAATACAAGCTTTTTAGTCCAACCATATTCCTCCAGCAGATTAAAGTTAGAGCACCTATTTATCTATCAAAGATAAAAGATTTATCTTTGATACAGTGCCCCAAAAACTGCATATGGACACTTAAGCCACACTTAAAAATGTTATTGGATCAGATTAATTATGTTCAATTTTTAAAATTAGATTCTATTTTAACATAATAAAATTGTATTTATTCCATTGATGGCAAATCTGAATTAGTCAGCAATTAGCCATTAGTTTAGTCTCCAGTATCACATGATCACTCGTTCTAATATGATCATTTGATGCTAATTACTGTCAAATTATTATCAATATTACACTATGTTATCAATATCGTGTGTTTTATTTTATATATATTTTGTTATACAAGGATATTCATAAGCGCGCGCATTATAATTAGCAATAAATAAATAAATGATGGGCCACTCGGGGGCATTGCTTTACCTCGTGTTTCCACGCTGTGGCGGTCGTGTTCTTTTAATCATTTAACAAGACGACGAGGAGTCCTGCACCACCAGGTGGAGTCTGTGACATAGAGACCGTAGACGTGCAGAGAAAGACCTTGTCGTGAGATAAAAGATAACGGCCTTGGCTGAAGGACTCTGGTTCTCCATTGAGCTATCCCAAGGACTAAGAGAAAGGAAATTAGATATAGAGACAGACAATGAGAGAAAGAGAGAGAGAGAGATGAATCTGAGAAAAACAGAAAAACCTAAACCCTTAGATATTTTGACCAGGATGAACAAACTCAGCTCGCCTGGTGCATCTAAAAGACAACACATATTCATTACATCAAAATAGAAGTCCTCTTTTTATTGTTATTAGCATGTTATAAAAAAATACGAATCATCAGCAAATACACAGATAAAAATTATGGCGGTTTTGCTTACATTTTAAATCGCAGAAAAAGGTATAAAATATGCTTCTTTGTGGTATCTGTGCTGTGGTTAACAGTTTTTACACTGAAGTATTCAAACTACCTAAAGGGCCTTATTTCACAGAAACTGAAAGCTTGAAATGTAGTGTATTACAATATGCTTTTCACTCAGTTAAACTCTGTAACGTCTACGTTTTCTTCAGCGAGAACACGTGACATGAAACCTCTGACTTAATTTATAATTGATCTTATAATTATTATAGCAAATTTAATATTCACGGTTGTGAGCTTCCCGTAAGTCTTCTTTCTCTGCTTTCTCTGGTCTTTTATAATGGATATTTGACATTATAAAAGACACTAGACGAATGACTGAACTTAGTGCTTGACCAGACCTTTAAACAAAAGTATGTCTACTTAATAAAATATAAGCTGTATTTCTAACAGATTATACATTAAGCCTATTATGCATCTGTTAGGTTTCTAACAGACACAAACTCATACAGATACTCATACAGAACTCAACAGATAATTCAAGGTCAGCTTTCAACATGAAGGTCCTCATTTCTATATTTTACCAATGAGTTCAACCAAGTCACAAAAGTCCTATGAGTGTTATAGCTTTATGGAAATCTGTATATCATCTCATCAGTGAAACATTACATGCCAACCCAAAAACAAAATAATTACTGTGTGATATTCATAATAGGTCAAAGATATACTTTATGCATGACTAAGGTACATATACAATAAAAAGCCTTTTTGCAGTACAGTAGGCCGTTTGTTCTATTAGGTGCAATAATAATAGCCTACGAAGAAGAAGAAGAAGAAGAAGAAGAAGAAGAAGAAGCAGATCTATTAAATGTCATTACTATGCGCATCTTTTACAGTATTAATAGCCTGTATATAAAACGTCAGCTAATAATATGTTTTCACTCGTGTCTCTTCACCTTCACATTTTGTTGCAAACATGTCTTTTCGTAAAGCAAAAACAAATGACTGATTCCTCCCCATCCGGAGCAATGTATGGAATACCACAGAATTCCCATCTAGGGGCCGCTGTGTGGTGGGAGGAGCGGAAGTTGAGGAAGTCGTGTAATAGATCGGGGAATGAAGAGACCGTGTTTGTTCCAAACGGTGCGCCGCTCCGGAGTTCAGGAAGCGCCGATAAAACCATCCCGAAACTAAACACACACGCGCACTCGCCGGCGCGCGCTCATCGGGACCGTGACTCGGGACCGGATCAGGACACTTTTGCATTATGCATTCGGACTGCAGGCTGCTGGGATGGACGCGTCGGTAATGGTGGGCAGAGGGACCGGAGGGGCTGCGGTCTTCATCCTGATCGTTTTTATCTCACTCCTCGGTGCCAGAAGCTCGCGGGCGCAGAAGGGTACGTGATCTTCAGAGGGGGTTAAAGTTTCTAGGAGTTGCTAAACTTCTCCCAAACCGCTCCGCCACCCTCGGGGTTGGGACTGATCGCGGTTTCACAACAAACTCTTGGGGTGGTGCGGTGTAGCAGTTAAAGACCCAGACTGGTCATTGAAAGTTTGCTGGTTCCGATCCGGGCTCGGTCCGTTAACATCACACATGGTTTTTGTTTGATCAAGACACCGGTAACTGACCAATACACACCAGCTACGGCTGAACCCGTAATTAGTTCAGTGGGTAAACACCTCAGCTCAATAACGGAGTGTGTGTGTGTGTGTGTGTGTGTGTGTGTGTGTGTGTGTGTGTGTGTGTGTTGTGTACTTACATTGTTGCTGCGCTACAGCTGGAGCAACAGAAGAACGTGATGACGCAACGCGCTGCCCCCGCTGCTTTCCCAAATATGTAGCGAGTTCATGTGCTGTCCAGCGTCAGCTTAGGCTGCTGCACTTAAACAGAGAAACTAACAGCACGCTGACTGCAGATATAGGCCTCCTCGATCTAAGAGTGACTCAATAAGTGGTTTAACACAGAAGGAAACGGCACTTTTGAGAAATGTCATATAAATTACGCACGCTCCAGACATCATATCACGTATCACATTACCAACCCTTTCATGCAGTTGACTGTTATGAGCTCAAAACCCATTATAAACGCGTGCTTATTAAAGCATTAAGGCCCAAGAAGCTGTGGTTCACAGTGAGTTGCAAGCAACGGCACTATCAATTTAATAAGGTGACTTTTATCCTCCAAGCAAATAAAGGGTGTCCGGTATTGTTGTTATAGGGGCATGTTGTCACAGATGATTTTCAGGTATTCGTTTAAACAGAAAGTGGATTTTAAATATATACCTAACCTGAGAAATGCAGTCAGGAAAATGTGTGACAGCTAGCCTCAGTTTCTTGTACAGATCATTATCTGAAATATATAGCTGACTGTGTCTGAAATAGTCTTGAGTGTGACTTCATGTTTTCAGATATCATTCTAATATCCTAATTTGCTCCCTGAGAGTCTGTGTATTATAATCGATGTTAAAACTGTTGTGCTGCTTTATTTAAGAAATTAGTATTTTTTCATTATAGAACGTTCAGAAGCACAGCATTAAAACAGAAGTCTTGTAACGTTACGAATGCCTTTGCTGAACAGTTTACTGCATCCTTGCTTAATAAAAGTATTCATGAGAAAAATTCAGTGTAACGAGTAAAAACTAGCTCCTGTTCCTCATACCGAATGTTAGCTGAAATAACTTCCTTTGCAGATAGTACTTTCTGTGCATAAAACTTTGGAAGTGTAGGGTTGTGTGGGTGTAGTAAAGCTAGGGGAAACATTGAGACTAGAGGTGTGTGTGTGTGTGTGTGTGGATGGGGCTGTTGTTTTTGCTCCGGGGGTCTGAATATTGTCCAGCAAGGATTACGTAACAACAGCGCAAGCTGAGTTTCATTCGGTGTGTAAACGCGTGACAGGCAGCGCAAGCAGCTGCAATGCAATGCGATCTCATCTCATCTCATCTCTCTCATTCTCCTCCTCCTAAAGATTCAACAAGGAGCTCTTTTGCACAACTTTCAAGCAAAGCATTTCACCAAATGAAGTGTTAGTTTTAAGCGGCATTCTGTGCATAATTAAGACAAAATGTGGGCACTTTATGAATCCCTTGTGCAGGGTTTCTCAACTCTGGCCCTGAGGTCCATTTTCCTGCAGAGTTTAGATGCAATTCTAATCAAGCGCAACTGAACAAGCTAATCAAGGTTTTAAACTTTACAGGCGGGTGAATTTGATCAAGGTTGGACCTAATCTCTGCAGGAAAGTGGACAGAAAGTTTAGAACCCCTGCCTTGGCGAATCATGCAAATATCATCAAATTAAGTTGATTGTACCGCATCCAGATTAGACCGTCATTTCCATAATGCTAACAAAGAATGCCTTGTTGTAACGTACGATGATTTCTTAATGTTTTTCAGGGGACGGCTGTGGGCACACCGTGCTGGGTGTGGGCAGTGGGAGCCTGGCGTCTCTGGGGTACCCTCTGTCCTATCCCTCAAACTCTGTGTGTGAATGGGAGATCAGCGTGACCACCGGACACATAATCCTTTTGCGCATTGCGGATCTTGACATAGACACAAACAACTGCCAAGTTTCTTACCTGCGACTCTATAATGGCCACGGACCGGGGCGAACAGAAATTGGTGAGAAACACTTCTGAACAAAGTGTGCTTTGTGGCTGTTTTTTTTTCTAGTCTTCCGTCGCATTCATGCTCCTAATATAAATTCAGAAAGTTTGCAAAAAAGTATTTTCTTTTCAGAACTTTTGTAGTCTATGGCCCTGTTTACAGCTGGTGTTAATAAGATTTGCCCCCAAAAAAATGGATTAAACCTTTATAGCCCATATATAACACTGTAATAAAGTATAAATAATTTCAAATCAAACCAAACAATTAGAATAGCAAATGTAACAAACTTTAATGTTACCCTAATGTTAAATAATATACAAGTAAAACTAATTATTTTGTTAGTATCTGTCGCAACGAGAAGATAAGTTTCTGTTTTATAGCAGCAAAACCACCCACTAATGCACAGAGTGCTGATGAGTAAATGGAAAAGAGTTGAACGTGATTTCCATTTCTCTTTCTGCAGTGAAGTTCTGTGGAGGGAAAGAATGGAGAGACGCTGTCATACAGTCAGAGGCGCATCAGGTCACTGTGCAGTTCATGAGTGGACCGCACAACAACGGCCATGGCCTCTTCCTCTCCTACACCAAAAGTCAGCACACAGGTAAGCAGTTAAGACTTTTCACTGTTATCAGTGTTGAAAACAGCTGCGTAATATTTTGTGTGGAGTCTGTAGGAAAGTTCAAAGGAGCAGCGTTTATTTAGAATAGAAGTGTTTTATGACATTATACATTACTGTCAGATTTGATCAATTGAACACCTACACAAAAATATCGATTTCAGCAAAGAACTTTCCAGCGGTAGAGTACTTATTGTGCTGTATGTGTAAAAGCTTGTGTTGAAGCAGGTTTGGATGTGTCTCAAGATGCATAAAGGGGCTGCTATGGCAACTGTGCGTGTTTGTTCAGATGAGACCGAGGAGCGACATGTGAACCTGATTACAACGATTATTTCAGGGGTATGTTTTTGACTGCAAGGGTGTTAGGGTTTTTCCTGGTTCCAGGGCGCGTCTGGAGAACTTATACATGGCAGGCAGTTAATTTAACAGATGAGTCAATAGTTTAAATTAATTTCAAATGAGAGGAAATTATGTCATGGCTGTTGGTTCTTGCGTCATACAGTACAAAAATGTCACAGAGTTCAAAATGCATCTAAACATCTTGATATTTCCCACTTTCTTGGAAATGTTAATGCTTTTGAAAGTTCCATGTTCCTAGAGGCCTGTGGGTTATTGCTAGGTGATCACTTATTGGCCAAATCTATATCCTTGTTCCAAGTTGTTGCTCGGGCCACTCTTTCAATGCCTGTTGGATTAACATTGCAAGTCAGATTGCTTAGAAGATCAAGTCAAGGTTATTTATATAGCACTTTTATATGAAACAAAAAGTTTCTAACCAGTTTTACAGTAAAATAGGCATGACTGTGTATTATATATTGTAAAAATACTTTCATTATTTTATAAACTTCTAAAATAAATTGCATGTCCTATATGCAATTTGTATCATTTTCCCTATCAAATGTTTTATTTTTTTCCAAGCTTATGTTTTATTTTTACAATTTTATTTTTAATTTCTGTATTTTAGCATGTCTAATTATTTGAAAGCATAAAAAAACAAAAACAAAGTTCCTTTAATTGACTTCTGTTGTGATCTAGCACTATAGAGAAAATAAAAATAAATACGATTAGCTTGACCTTTCAGGGGGTGCCTAAAAAAAGCAGGGGAAACACTAATTAGTACAAAAGATTTTTAGTATCTTTGTGCACACAGTGTAGCTGTCTGTGTCCAGTGTAGACATGATGTCAGAAGTTTTTTTTTTTCAAATCTCTCGTTCTAATGCCAGAAGCGTAAGAAAAAGTTCTAGTTATTTTTGTAATAATGTCAAATGCTGCAGGAAAGTTTCAGACTGCAGTGTAAGCACGTTTGTGAAGGTGTTCTGTGCAGCACAGTACATCCTGAGCCTCCAAATCTGTGGAATCACAGCTGTGCACTTCTGTGTTTGATGTGTCTTAACAATGACATTTGGCCTTTGACCTCTGGAGCTGTCTGAGGTCAGGAGTTCACTCTGCCATGTGGGAGCTACACCTGTTTACCCTAGTGCTGCAAGACTGTGTGTGTGTGTGTGTGTGTGTGTGTGAGAGAGAGAGAGATCATATTTCCCATGAGTCAGGAAAGAGACAGATGAATCCATGCTGTGGGTGTGAGTAATGGGTACAATAACACCACAAAATACCTTGAACCAGAAATGCGCACACACAGTCATACGCATTCCAGTATTGTGGCAGGAAGTTTTGCACGGGTGAGCACCACTCATATTTACTAAGGGAAAAAGTAACGGATGTGAATCTAGTTGGTATTGATCTGTTCATTCAGATGGATGCTTTTATCCACAAAAATGAAACGCAATACGCCAGTCTGTTACACCACTTACTGAATGACCAGTGTGCACATAACACACGCACGCACACATGACCGTGTATTGTCTTTGTTTGGAAGGATGACATTAATCAATAGTGTCACCATGGCAACCATCAGACGTGCTCTTTTTTTCTGACAGAGGTAAATATATTTCAAGAGGGCTCAAAGAAAATGTGTTTCTCTTTTCTCATCCTTCAGACCTCATCACCTGTCTGGAAAAAGGAGAGCACTTCAGTGAAGCGGAGTTCAGGTACTCACGTTTACAGCTGTCTGGGGCGTGTGTATACACACACATATACACATGTTCTTGTGTGTGGCTCATTCCTGTCCTGCATTTGCAGTAAATTCTGTCCTGCTGGATGCCTGACTGATTTCGGGGAGGTTTCGGGAACCATACCGCATGGATACAGAGATGTAAGTATTCCAGTTTAAGTGGATATTGGATTGAAGGGTTAGATCCAAGTTTGCAATTATATTTTTCAAGAATGTGAAAGGAGATATTGCTACTAATGTGTGAAGTTCAAGGTATACTTAGGTTTTTATGCAAATGTTAGTGTATGCATAGGCTCTTTCTCCAGAGTTAATAAGTTGCATAATTGTACAGGTATGGCGATAGCACTTTTAACAGTTTATAGCACAGATCGTTGAATCCACTTAGGCCAGTAGTAGTAGTATGCTACTGGTCTAATCAGATTCAATGATCTATGCTAAGAGTGCTATCATCGGACCTGGAGATTAACTGAATGGATTAAAAAATGGTAAAACTCAGCTTTCAACTCTGGAGGAGTTGGAGGAGAATGAGCCTGTTTCCAAAAAAGTGGAGTGTTCCTTTAAAACGAATGTGTCCCAAATTGTAGTATGTTGAATTGAGTATCCCAAACTTGATCCCAAGTAGCATTCTAAGGGATAACAAACTTTTTAAAAAAATCAAGTGTTATTAAGGGTAATATTTCCGCTGCAATAACATTGTAAACATTTTTAAAGGCACGTTTGGTTGTAAGCTTTTAAATGCATCATTATTCTGTTCGGCTGTGAAACAATAGGCAGCTCCACGGTGTTGACACCTTGTGGACTAAATAATTACTGCCAAAAATTCAAGTTACACATGCAGACTAAGCGTTTAGAGTATGTGCAGTTATATAAATTCAGGCTGAATTTTCACATCAGATGTGATTTATTAAACTGAATGTGTACTGATGCTTTCAAGCGTGAAAAATAAAGCCAACGCGTCTTAAAAGTGGTCAATATGACTTATGTACTTTAAGTCCTTTACCCTGTTTTGAGAATATGACTGGCATTTATATCATTATTTACGGATTATCTTCTTTTCCAGTGAGCTTTCAGCTTGAGAACCACATTGAATCCTTGAGATCACTGAAAAGATCTGACTCAGACAAACCAGACACCGCTCAGGGACACGTGCGCTGGTGCTGTCGCTTATGCGTTATATTTTTTTGTTTATCCTCTGTAACTGCAGTGATTCAGCTTTTCAAATTAAAATATTCTCCTAGGGTTTCATGTTTGAAATGTTCCATCTGAAGTCTTTACATTCTTAAGAAGAAAAAAAAAACTGTCCTTCATTCCATAAAAAATATGTATTGATGTAACACAAAAGAAGAGGCATTCACTTAGAAATCATTTTTTCAATGAATTCCATCAAGTTGGTTGTTAAGAAACAAAGAAACCTGTCCTGTCCAGACTATTGAAATTGCACAGTTGCACAAATAAATCATTTTATCGCTATCATATATTTAACACGTGCTGTTTAACTGTTTGGTTGTGTTTTCTAAGCAGTGGCGTATTTGAAACACTGTGCGTAAGTGCATCAAGTAATGTTTACTGTAATGTGTAGAAATTGCTAAATTAATGTGCATGAGTCAAAATGATAGTCCGTGCTGATGAAAAGCATGTCACAGATGCTGTCAGCTGTATTTAACAGAAGAATATTTCCGCACACTGTCTTAGCTGTATTAGGTCATTGCTGAAGACTTCATCGCTGCTTTAATGCTTCCTGCTTGCGTTTAAACGGTTTAATTTTGTCTGTTTGAACACAATAAGCAGTTTTCTTGAGAGCTTAATTTTGGGGTGTATGAATAGGAGTTTGAGGGAAAGACGGAGCGTGAAGCAGACGTTCTTCTGAAGTTGAGTCATTGTAAATGATTCTGCGTGTCAGTTTTAGAGCTCTTGGTCTCCTAGGGGCGTGTTGGTATGCGCGTCTGGGTGTTTGGATGTATGTGTGCGTGTTTTTATGTGTGTATGACAGCGTGTTTCTCGGGGAGATGTTAGATCAGGTTTGGCTGAATGGTTTTCTAATGCACACCAGCTGACAACAGTCTTGTTTCTCAGCTTAGATAAACCCTCAGAATTAGTGTGGGGCCCATATGACGCTTTTTACGGATGTGTGTGTGTGTGTGCACGCGTTGTTTGTGGCAAGAGCCATGTTTTATTTTGCCCAGAGGAAGTGGTGTATGTTTGCGGTGTCGGTGTGTGGGGGTGTTGAGAGTTTGCCTAGTGCTTGTGGTCTCTTTTTGGTTTGGAGTCCCAACTGTGTGTGTGTATGTTTAATCTTTTTTTTTTTTTTTAAACTAGCAATTTTACTATTATTCCAGTGCTGGGCAGCAAGTGGCTCTGGCCATATACATATCGCAGTTATATGTGGTCGTTATTTTCTCCCGAGTCCTTCCGGGACGTTCCTACTTGCGAGTTTGGACGTCGTGATTTCGGCATGATGTGCATTCGAGTGCCACCGCCAATATAAGTGCAACGTAAAACACGCATCTGTGGATCAAATTGTTTAAAACTTGTTTATTAGGACTGTTTTTCTTGCTGACAGGCTTGTAAGACTGATTTAAATGCGTCTGATTATATTACGTTCACATGCACGGCAGACATTTCTGTTGTAAACATAATCTTGATTTGTTTATCTGATTAATTGTGCAGCTCTTGGACACATTAGGGAACTTATTAAGAAAGACAAGGAGCTTTTTAAAGCCCTCATTCAACAAAATAGAGGGTAGGATGCACATTAGGTGTGTAAATGATACTTGCGTTTCGTCCTTTATGTGCTGCCACAGCAGATGGCAAATGTGGTACATTTCCTGTCACCTCATAAGCTGCTAAATGAGTTGTATTTTCTGGCAAGCTTTATCGCTATTCTTCAGCAATAGTCCACAGAATGCATGCAGAATAACATTGTATAGTCGACATTCACAATTGAAAATGAACCAAAACCAAGTTGCATGTGATTCTTTTCATGGACGCAAACATACATATATTTTTTTTGACTGACATCTGCAACTGACAACTGAATTCACTAAGAATTCACGCTGACAGCCAATTTTTCAGTTGGTTGCAAATGTTCAAAAGTAGAGTGGGGAAAAAGCAGAAGCATATCAGTCATCATTTTCTCACCCTTGGGTCGAACGTAACCTGCATGACTTGTTCACTCCTGAGGAAAAAAGGTGATATGTCTACAATGATTTTAGTTTTTTCTTTTTGGACCCTTTTTGACGTTCATTATTTGGCCAGATCAGTTGAAACATTTGAGACATTTTTGCTTCTCGTGCAGAAGAAATAAAGTCATGTAGGTTTGGAGCAACATGAGGGTGTTTTTAAAACAAGTCTCTTATGCTTGCTAAAGCTGAAACTAATTACAGGCCTATTACTAAATGAATGTGTGTGTGTGTGTGTGTGTGTGTCTGTCTAAATCCTGTAAGAAGTTAGTCAAATGAATCATCCATCATTCTTCATCACAGTGGCATAAATGATACCACTGCAATTCTGCTTCAAGGATGTGACCTCATCCTGCCAAGTCACAGCTTGTGGGTTTTAGGTGAGTCAGTGTCAGCTGTCTTAATGTCTCACCGTCTCTTTCTGCAGTCTTCTCCTCTCTGTCTGGCCGGTGTTCATGCGGGTGTGGTCTCCAACACTCTGGGGGGGCAAATCAGTGTGGTCAGCAGCAAAGGCATCCCACACTACGAAAGCTCACTGGCCAACAATGTGACATCTGTGCCGTGAGTAACCCATCTGCATTCTTGTTTGCTTTCTTCATGGGAAAATCCATTTCATTTAATTACAGGGCTTGCAAGGCAGTGCAATATTGTAATTCCTCTTAATAACATTTTCTTAGTCTTTTCCGCAAATTAATTAACTGTGTAATGCAGTGTTTTTTTTTTCTTTTTTTGCCAAGGACCCTCCAAATATTGCAAGGAATCTATGTATCCGTCTATTTATCCGTCTGTCTGTTTTTTTTTTTTTAACCGAGTATGGAATTAGTCTAATTGCAAGTTTTCCAACAAGCAAAAACCGTCTCTATTTTTCTTGAACTTCTAATTATAAGTTGGAAAGTAAATTTGATCAAAGCTTTGACTTAAATATTATAGTTATTACAGTGTTTTTTTTTGTTCTTTAGTATTTCGCAAGAGTGTACAGAGATGAATTAATATAGTGAATTAAGCACTGTCATAAGCAACAAAGCAGCACATGGATCTGTCTTTTCATTATGAATCGTGTGTTGCCATAGAAACAAACACTTTCTGAGTCAGAGGACCTGAACTGCTCTAAATTGTCATCTGGTAATTATGGTAATTCTGACATGACGTGAACACAGCTTAAGCGACAGCTTAACATTTGCATACTGGATGCATTTATTTGCAGCTATCTATGATTGTCTACACCGTAAAGATGATCTTGTGTTGTGTGTTGATTCTCATGCACAGCTGGTGGAAAACTAGATTCATGCTGTGTGCAGAACATCTCTGATGCAGCATTTCATTTACTCAGAATCAAAGCCCAGAACTTCTACATATTAAAGAATTTTGCTGCCTTGCAAGCGCTGGTATTTATTTCTGGAAATGCAAATCTAGTTAGATTTGATTCTGCTCTTTGGTTGAGTTTCTTTTGCTCCTATGTGGCAAACTGATTGATTGGTAGACAGAATGATGGCTCTGCATCTTTCTCCCTCTTACAGTGGAAATCTCTCCCCAAGCCTCTTTACTTTTAAGACCAGTGGTAAGTGAATCAGTAATGTGTCAAACTTGTCTGTTATGTTGTATATTACAGAATGAACTGTTTTGTCCAAATTGTTATAAAGAATCTGTTGAAATAACTATAAGATTTTGTTCTGTATTCCTGTCAGTTCTACAGAAACACCTTGATGATCTAATAATAGAAGCTTTCATTTTCCCTCTCTGTCAAGGTTGCTATGGCACTTTGGGTTTAGAGTCGGGGGTGGTCAGTGACTCTCAGATCACAGCCTCCTCAGAGTGGGAATGGGGCGGTCACGGAAAGGAGCCCACTGTCTGGGGCCCCACAGGGGCCCGACTCAAAACACCAGGACGTCCGTGGGCAGCAGCCAACAGCGACACAAAAGAATGGATTCAAGTGGACTTAAAGAAGGAGAAAAGAATAACAGGTAGAGTTTGAGTGTGTGAGAGAGAAAGAAGGAGCGGCGTGTTTGCGTCTGTATCTTGATTGGTCAGTCAATCGATTCTGCTTCTCAGGTATTACCACCACTGGCTCCACCCTCCAAGAATATCAGTTTTACGTTTCAGCCTATGAGGTGTTATATAGCCATGACGGACAGCAGTGGAAACCCTATCAAGAAGTTGGATCCGATAAAAATAAGGTATGGAGGATTGTTTGTTTCGTGTTAGCATGGTTCTATTCCATAATCTTTTAAGACAGCATTCTAACCATCACTAATTTTATAAATGACTGATTTCGAATACTCTTCATTGGAAGCAATAAAAAAAAAAATCAAAAGATGATGTTTGATGCAAGCCTGATGCTAAGGCGTAGTATATTGGGTTACAATTTGGATTTAGCAATATCTTTTATTAAATAAAATCTAGGTTTACAAATGTTATTTTATTTTGATTAATATTTATTTTATGCAATTTTATTTATTTTATTTTATGAAGTTTTATTATATGCAGTTATGATTTGGCTCTTTTTATTTAATTTCAATTTTATTATATTCATTTACATTCTGTGCAGTTTAATTTTATGCATTTAAATTAGGCCAAAAGAAGGCATTTCGAAAGGCACCATACATTGACTAGCATATCCAGCTCTGTAGGTTTTGAAGCTTTGTTGTTTGTTTTTCTTTTTTGTTTGGTGGGTATTTGGCGGTGGTGTTGGAACTGCTGCAGAATGACTTCACGGTTTGTGTATTTCCAGGAAAAAGGGTTTTACATTCCTGAGGTTTAAGGAGCCTGAAATTAAAGTGCACTCTGTGGTCATTAATAATGAATGTCCATCGACTGTCAGAGAGCTTAACGAGAAGCGCATTGATTAGGCGTAAATAAGATGGACCTTGGTCTGAGGCCAACTTCTTTGTTCTTTGTTGCCAAGGCGATGTGTCCTTGTGTGTCTGTAACAGATTTTCCAAGGGAACACCAACTATCTCCAGGAAGTACGGAACAACTTTATTCCTCCAGTCGAAGCACGCTTCATCCGAATATGTCCATTGCAGTGGCACCAGAGGATTGCCCTTAAAATGGAGCTTCTGGGCTGCCAGCCTCATGCAGGTGAGAGGTTTTTAGAGAAATCAGACTCCCATTCGGCCAATAAGCCATGCTAAACATGATTGGTTCTCTTTGTTTTTCAGCGAGGCCAAGAATCTTCCATCCAGCTCCTCCTCCCCCTCGCAGAAGAAGCACAGTGCCCCCCCTACAGGAGAAGACCACACACACTCCCAACATCCGAAACACCACCATGCCTCCTCACTCTCATGACGGTAAAAACACACCTCATTCAGCTTTTTAACATACAAGCTTTGTTATACACCTTAGTGAGATGCCTTGCTGTCTATATAGGTGTCCCATTCTTTCACACAGATTGCACTTTTTTTTTTTTTTTTAATGCAAAGCATTGGAAAAACAGTGACAAAAAGCATGTCCTATAGATTTTTTAATTTTTGTTTTGGTGTGGCCACCGGGTTATTAGAATGGTCAAGAACTTCTGTCTACATATTTTAAAAAATAATGAAAAAGCAGCACACTGGAAGGCTAAATCATATTCTGTGTGAACGGCCCATCGGGCAGCATTCTTTATAAATTGCAACCTCATAAATGGCTTATTTTAAGATGTTTTATGTACCCAGCAAGCTCTTTTCATTGAATCTCATATTGAGCGCACTCGTAGGATTTTGTGTTGATTCCCGTTGATTTTCATTTTAGCGTGGTGCTAAATTAACAATTATTAAAAAATACATATCACATGCATACATTGGGTGAAATTTGGCCAAATTTGAATTGGTGTAATCCATCTGTTATTACTGTTTAGTACAGATTTTTATTTTTTTAGGCAAAACTGTATTAATTGACACCAGATCAATGTTATTAATGTGCTGTGTAAATGTGACAGAGGTGGCGCTGGTGGCGGTGTTGGTTCCGGTATTGGTGGTGGTTCTGACAACGCCTTTGTTAGTGATGGCGTGCTCTTGGCTGTGGAAGAACAGGTCAGTAACATTTCAATATCTCAACAAATTATTTAACCCAAATAGTTGAAAAACGACGTAATAGATCTTTATGTTATCATACAGTACCCAACATTTCAAGAGGATCAAATAAGTTTTGGTTTTTACAACTTGATGAAAGGTTTTGATCAACTTCAAATGTTGACTTCTGTATTTTAGCCTAGTGTTGAAACCTTGTTATTCATGAAAATTTTAACTAAAGGTCCTTGCACACCGAGTCTGTAATTTTCGTATGGGCCCGTATTTGTCATCCTGTCCTATCAAAATGCTTGCTATGGATGTAAAAATATATTTATATTATATTATTAAGTATATATATATTTATTTATTTATATATTTATTTATTTATTTTTTATGACTGCACAAAGGTTTCAGAGGCATTGTTTAAACGTGATTAACACTTCATTTTTATATTCACTTTTTATATGGAATTTTATGTCGAGAATTTTGACTCGTGCAAAGACCTTTAATGCAAATAAGCATTTGAGATGATAAATTATGTTCACCATCTGTATTGAAACCTACAGAAAAAGCCCAGAGGTGACTTATGACCTCCCACACTGGGAGCGCACAGGTGCGTCCGCTTTCATTTATTTACTCTTTTGCATTTCCACTCACATGAATAATTAAATGTGCGTGAATGTGTGCTTTAGTGTGGTGGAAGAGTATGAAACAGTTGCTGCCTTCTAAGTTGGATGGAGAAGACTGTGTTCGATACAGTTCCACAGCACGAGTGGACCACCAGAGACCCCGGGTGGAGCCTGCAGGTACACATGCAAACGAAACTGTTGAAATTAGTTTTATGTTCTCTGACAAATCCTTAAACGATCTGTTTTCTGCCATCCCTGTCTGTGTAGAATACGCCCAGCCTCTTGTCACCGGTACAATGGCCTCTCTTGGACAAAGGTCAACATTTAAGCCCGAAGAAGGCGATGCCCCCGAGTATGATGCGCCTATTCCCCCTGAACATTACCACGCTTACGCTGAGCCCCTTCCTGCGTCTGGCACTGAATATGCCACGCCAATCATGATTGACAGGGCTAACCACCTATCAGGAGGCACCCTGCCATTCAGGGGCCGTGGTTTAGTGGCTCGGACAGACAGCAGCCAATCAGCAAGCTCAGCTTATGACACACCCAAGAGCACATCTGATCAAGTCACACCCACAGAGGGACAGTTGTACCAAGTGCCACAGAACTCCCACAGTGCACCGTGTCAGAAAAAAGACTGACCAATCGCAGAAGAGCGTACCCTTTTGGAAGCCCGCGGCTGAACACTACCTTTCCCAGAAATCTGCAGATCAGATCAGAATGTGCCGTCTCAAATAGTACGCCACGCAAGTCCTATCACTGAAATAACACACAGGAATGTCAGGAGAAAGAGAACAGCAGAGATCTCTTTACACTACTGTGTTTTGTGGGTGTTTTGTGTGTTCATAAGTCTAAATGTGTGTACGAGTGCATATATGTGACTGTGCTCTGCTATCAAACTGTGAGTCCTTAGATATCTGTGCATTTTTCTGAGAGCGGAGATGTATTCGTCTCTATCGCTCGTTGTAAGGCACATTTTTTTTTCTTTAGGCAAAGATATTTTCAACAAAACCGCCCTCACGCATAATACCAAATGATTGCATTTCAAATGAATAGACAGACACTCTCATAACACTGTGATTCACTGTCATGTTGCACTGTTGTATTGTATTCTGCTGTTACATAGGTGCCTTCTTTGTGACATAGCAACACAGGCCTGCGCTGGTTTCTTTAGTTCTGTTCCAAAACCTGGTGAGTTCATCTGCTATCTATACTGCCTACATAGACGCCTGCCTTAACAGTGCAGCATGCTAACTTATAGGGGTGAACATCTCACATTGATTTTCATAGCCGTAGGTACAGAATTTGAGATCTGGCTGCTTTTTTAATAGATTCAGGGGCCTGTGATTGATCTATCAGTAGTATGATATTATATTCCCGTTTCATTTTTTTTCATTCAATTCACAAATGCAGCCAAAATATAACAATTGAACTCTGAAAATGGCAAATTCTGTATCTTCAACAAAAAATCGAGTCACACATGAGATCATCAGTCATCTGATGACAGCTCATCATTGGCTTGTGCAATGATATAAACCATGACGAAAGAAAGAAAGTCTCTCAGTGCAAATTTAGCGCTCTAAATTCTAAATGAGGTACTCTGTTGTTGAAACAATGTACTTGTACTGAGGCGAAAAAAAAGAGGCTTTTTTTATAACAAACAAGTTTTCAATTATATCTCATAGATATATGAAAATATCGATTTTTTTTTTTCCAGTGTTGAATCGTTCCACATTGTTAGTCACCGACAAAACGTTTTGTCTTGTGATTTTACGTAAAATCAAAGCGTTTGATAACCACAGAACCAATATACGATAACTAGTGTTTAAAAATCTGTTTAGATTTGAGGAGTCTTCCACCTAGAGCTTGTATCTTGAAGATAACTAATTTGAATTGGTTTATAATGGTTAGCATGTTGCTAAGCTAACTCCTCAGCATTGTAATAAGCAGAAAATAGTTTTTTTTTTTACACAAATATTGGGCAATTGGTAATTTTTTACATATATTTAACTAGTTAGAATATAGTTTTCATTATTTAATGACATTATGTTCATCCAAGTGCATACTTGCATACATTTTTCACTGAGCGGTCTGCTTTTGGGGGGAAAACATTTAATGCCTTAAAGCGCTGCCTTGCTAGGTAACTCTCAAGGTTTTGGAACAAGATGATGGTTGTGTGCATTGTTCAGTTAAGTCTGAATAAATTTAAGTTGGACGGGCTGACAAACATTTATTCAGCACAGGAACTAGCGAGGCCTTTCTTTAAAAAAAAAAAATAATAATGGTACAGCAATGGTGCTGGTGCTGCATTTTCAGTTTCCCATGCAAAAGTCCTCCGTGCATGACTGCACATATACATTCATGCCAGATGCATTATTAGTCATGCACGTCAAAACCTGTGCCACGCAAAAATTCATTTTATTCTTCCTGCTGATGTGTCTTGTATTAATACTCCCAAACCACTAACAGGTCGAGTTTAAGCTAGCTCCTATAGTTACACTGTCCAAATGGATACTTTACCAAATGTGACCCTTCAAAGCGGTCAAAGGTTAAAGAGCAAAACACAGGATGCCGACATTCTTGCCTATAACAGGATTCACTCTGTGCCGAGTTGTCGTTTATATATATATATATATATATATATATATATATATATATATATATATATATATATATATATATATATATATATATATATATATATATATTTTTTTATTGTTGACTTGAAGACCAAACAACCTGATGGATAATCAATCCAAGCATATTATCCATTTAACGTTATCAGACCAAACATTGCCTCACACTATGGATTTTGGATACCAGGATGTTGCATGTTCAAAGTCAAAATAGTACACTGTTATGTTTGTCATTTACTACAGCATTATAAGTCATTTTTCGGTACTTGCATTAGTTTACTGGCTTAAAGCAAAGAAATGTCCACAGTGGGGGTGCTATGGACATGCCTGTATGTTTCAGTGTCTTTGTGTGTTTAAGAGTGTACCAGATTCAGTTGTGTATGTGCATGACTGCTTGTTACCAGAGTTCTATGTAATGTGTTTCTGTGCACTGTATCCACGTGTGTGTGTGTGTGTGTGTGTGTGTGTGTGTGTGTGTGTGTGTGTGTGTGTGTGTGTGTGTGTGTGTGTGTGTGTGTGTGTGTGTGTGTGTGTCTTCATGTGTGTCTGCTGTTTACTGTACATCTGTCTCTAAATGATGATTGGTACTGTAGGTTGATTGTAAAGAAAAAAACAATTTAAAATGGTAAATTGAAGTTTTATTAAAAATGTAATTACAAAAAGCAGACAGCTGGATTAATTCCTAGCCTGAACTAATTAACTCAGCAGAGCCTTTTCTTTTTTTTTTGTTGTTTTTTTGTTTTAGTCATTTACTATTCACATTAATGCATTAAAATTAAAACACGCATCTATTAATGAGACCCAAGCAGCTGAAATCCCAAAACATATTAACAGATTTGAGCTTGAAAATGTCTTCTTTTTTTTTTCAACATCAAAATTTAATTTTAAAATGTATATTTTTACACAAAGACATGTTATGTTTCAATATTTTAAATACACACTATATTGTAGTTCATTCAATAAGTCTTGCAGTGACAAAATATTTTTGTTACACATTCTATGTAGTACCTCAATTAATAAATGGATATAATACGTGCAATAATTATACAAATATTAGAAGCCGCTTATTTTGTACTTTGATATGCCAGCTACTTAATAAATTTTTCTCAATCATAAGCAATTGACAAAATTTTCCCACTAGCAGGCCTAGTCTGACTGATTGACAGGGCATTATACCAAACTGACATACTGACAAAAGAGTCAATTTGTAAACTATTTGGCGCAAAGCAAATACAAAAGGCCAAGTGTCTAAACTGGTGTGTTCTTCTGCAACTTTTACATGAAAAATGACCACGCACTGTATAACAAGTAAATGCAGAGTTCAGTGAACACAAGTGGTAAATTGTCAAAGACGCCCCCTGCTGGCAATTAATGCACATTACTGGAACCCTTTCTGCATATGCGGAGCATACTTTATGCTATTATTATTTATATAATTTATTTTAATAAATTGTTTTTAAACAGTATACAGTTGCTGTTGGTTCATTCATCGCGATGTAACTAGATCAAATCAAATGTGTGCGCTTTGTATACTGCGCATTTTATATATTGTAAGTCATGTGGGTATGTACTGCAGAAAGTAAATTTGCATACACTGTATATATATATATATATATATATATATATATATATATATATATATATAAATATAAATTAGTAGTATTGTATTCCAAACTTAGAATATGCCGAATGTGAGAAAAGACCTCAGTGATTTAAGTCAGCTAGACAATTATAATTATCCATTACTCATTTCCTGTCTGGAAATATACAGGCCAGTTTTTACATTTCATCAGAAGATAATCATGTAACATACAGTGGGGTTCAAAAGACCACTTGTGAAAATCTTTCTATTTTACAATTTTCTGCTTTCGTACAAGTTCGGTTGTTTCTTTGCATCACAGATTATATTTTAATCGTACCAATTTTAGTAAAATATCAACACAAAACACTCACTCAATCTCTATTTTCGAATCCTGAATCTCTATATTTTCCACCGTATATCAGACAATAAATATTATTATAGAGTGTATCAAATAGGTATTGGTAAACAATGTATTCTCAAAATTAGAAAGGCTAAGTTAATTTAATGCATTTAACCTCTTTCAGTGCGCCTAATAATGACTCTTAAGTGCAATGCTTACGTCATCATTGTTTTCCGATGGACTTTCCATCTTTTGGTTTATTCCTCCATGTTCTTGCCCTTTTTGCCTACTTTCACATACACCGTTGTGAGCAGGACAGACGTCACCAAGATCAGTCCGCTGGTTACCAGGTATGCTATGGGCAGGAAGTAATTCTGCCCGCCAAACCAGGTCACCGTTGAGATCACTAGCTCCTTTCGACCTCTAAAGGGTTCGGCGGGAAAATCTGAAGTTACCGGTCAAGGCAAAAATCTTGTTACAGGGAGAAAAAGTTTTCCTCGTGCAATATAAATCAATGGTCACCAAAACTGTTTGGCTACTGTAACAATATGCTTCAAAACATCTTGTGCTCTTCAGAGAGAAGTCCTAGATGTTTAAAATGACATGAAAATTAGTAAATCATAAAAGAACAATTTTTTGGGGATGAACAATGCCTTTAAACAATATGTAAATTTGTCAGTTGTTTAAATAGGTTTTGTCACCAAACTGAAAGCCTGTCAGCGCTGCTGAACAATTTCCTTCCATTTACAACCAATCCTGTTCTCCATCAAGCAAGGATACTGTAATTTATAGAGAGGGTGTAGTTGCCGGCAGGCAGGCCTTCAGTGAAATGCCCTTGAGCACGATTGAGAACCCCATAAAGCTTTTTGAAATTAGGGAAGGCCGCTTCTCTCATCCAAACAATCAGGTCATCATTTATAAAGCCATTGTTGTTGGAGTCTGTGTCATCCAGCTCATAAACCGAACGCTGCCAGTACAAGGGCCTAGTCGTGCCTGAGTGCAAACAGAGAGACAACAATGACAAAAACAGACACATGTTCATAAACGTGTGGCGTATGGTGCGTGGAATACCTTCAAAGGCTCGCTGGAGAGTGAAAGTGTTGTTGGTGAGAGGGTTACGGAACTTGACGTTTTTGTCCGTGTACCAAGCGATGCCCTTCCTGTAGAGTGGAACTTCTACTTCTGTCCCACCCGCATTATACATCACTGTTAACGAGTCTGAAAAAAAAAAAAAAATCAAAACTGATTTTATTCATATATATTTTGAAAGTGGGTGCAAAACACTAGATTCCATTTATGTGGGCGAACACATTACGCTCAAAAATTCTTCACAGAGTGGACTGATAGATATTTGGGATCAAAAGTAATTCGGATACTTTGACCTGGCCATGTTTTGCTTAAGTGTGTTTTGAACTGAACAAAATCAAGCACGGCTTGACCTAAACTGCGGAGGCTACTCGGATTTAACAGCTGACAGTTATTCAAACTAATTCATTACTTCTGTCAAAGTTACCTGACATTATCAAATCGAATTTGTCACATTTCATTGGCATAATTTTTCAAAGCTATAGTTAGTGTGAGAATGTTGAATGTGTATAGTATGAGAAATGTTATATATATATATATATATATATATATATATATATATATATATATATGAGAGCACGAACAGCAATTAAAATGGACGGCTTATTATTAGCATGATTGTAACATGGGTCTTACCATTGAAGATGCTGTTGGCCACGGCGCCGCAGGGGGCTATGGGTACTCTGTTTGCATCGTAATCGAACGGAGCGCAATATGAACTCGGTGCCTACGTGAGCAAAAAACAGCATCTTGAATGTGATAACAGCGCTACTAATGCGAAGCGTAGTGAGAGATCAAATAAAGACAGACGTTATTTTAATCAGCGAGTGGGAGGGATGAGGAAAGAGCGTGAAAAGGGAGTGCAAAAACAGAAGGGGAGCGAAAGAGACGTCGTGCACCTTCAGGTTGTTCTTCCTCCCCACCATCTGTGCATCATCGCGGGAGTCCATGTACCTCCGCAGGTTCTGATGAAAGTTCCTCAGACCGTAGTAAAAAAACATCGCCCTGAGGGAGACAGCGCGCGCTCAGACGAACCACTACATCATGTTGAAAGGGAACACGCTGATGACAAATTATGAGGTTCACGAGGTTGTCTCGTTTAAATTAGGCGACAGACTTTTTTTTTTAATGACTTTAATCTAGGACGTCTTCTCTTTTGATAAAAAGCGACGACGGTGTTTTAAACGGTCTAAAAACTGAGGCATACAAACTTGCCATAGAAGATTATCGGTGGGAATAGTTTAGCCTATAAAAAACACACAATTGTGCGTCTATTGGGCAGAATACAGGTATTATTTAAGAGCTATATTAAATAATAAAATAATGTTACATGAATTTATGTAAATCATGCTTTTAGCAGTGGGACTTTAGGCTACTTAATATGCTGTCATTTTTATATTGTATAATTACAGGCCTATTAAGTTTGCTCAGACAAGGTCTCATGCTAACTTGTAGCCTATAAGCTATGGAGGTTAAAAAAAATAAATAAAATACTGCTCAAAATTTGGGGTCTGTAAGGTTTAAGATATTTTTGAAGTTATTTGTAGAATAACTTATGGATGTGCTTAAAAGGTTCTTAAGAGTGATGCCATCGAAAAGAACCATTTTCGGTTCCAAAAAGAACCTTTTTCTTTCTTACCTTTTTATAATTGGGAAACGACCTTTTGTAAAACGGAAAGGTTCTTCAGATGTTAAAGGTTCTGTATAGAGCCATTTAGACAAAAAGGTTTTTCTACGGCATAGTGAAGCCCCTGTATTTTAAGAAGTGCGTCTAATATTGTGAAATATCAATACAACTGTAAAAAAAAAAAAAATGAAACGTTTTCTATTTTAAAAAAAGTCAATATACATATAATGTATTAGTCTCAAGGCAAAGCTGAATTTGCAGCACCATTTCTCCAGTCTTCACATGATCTTTCAGAAATGATTTGGTGCTCAAGACATTATCAGTGTTAAAAACATTTGTGTTCATATTTTTGCGGAAACCGTGATACATATTTTTTAGTATGATCTTGTGAATAGAAAGTAAACAAAAAAGTTAAATAAAATGTTTAGTAACATTATGGACGTCTTAAATGTTTAATAGCATTATAGATGTCCATTTGCTGAAAAAAGGTATTCATTTCTTAAAATAACATTTTGACCCAAAACGTTTGAAAGATGTTGTATATATAGTCAGACCCACTGGAAAGGTTTTGGGAAGGTGGAAGCCGACGGTGCATGTGCAGGTTGTCCTGAAGGCATTGGCATGCTTTCTCAAATCGAAACACCGTTCGCATGATCCAGCATCGGTATAGTCCACCTATACAGCAAAATAAACAAATAACAAATTACAATATGAATGTAAAATGTGACTGGTACTCCAGCATGTAGAGCTGCGTCCCTCAGTCATTCCACAAACGATATATAAGTAATTCTATAATTTAATATATTTCACATCTGAAATAAAGTGGAAAAACAACATGATTTCTCACTACAACAACTACTTTAAATGTTGACCTATATTTCATCAATGTAACACTATTTTGACATAAATATGTGCTGTCATCTCTTATGTTGCTATGCAGTTGCTAAGCGGTTGCTAGGTTTTTTTTTTTTTTTGTAAAGATTATTTTAAAAACATTCACCCCAAAGCTATAACATTCTGGTCTCTACATATGGCTTCCCTAGCAAGCAGTGCTAATAACAGCACAGGTGACACATGACCATTGTAGCAAGTCATGTAGTTAAATTAAACGAATCAAATTATTTTTAAAAGTTGGTACGGCTTTTTATTTAAAAATGAACATCATTATCAGTGTGTTACGAACAGTTTGGCTTTTGACCACCAGTCTCGATTAAAAAAAAATAGTAGCGAAACCAGAAGGTGTTAAATGTATCAAATGATATATATTAGGTCTATTACAAGTAAAAATAGCAAAAGGCCAACACGCTTTAAGAACACACGAAATTCACTTTCTGATGGATTTGTGCGTTGCGTCGAGTTGGTTTCGACAAAAGAACACATCTTCCTGGACTATTTCTCCACTTCCTGCTGTCTTGCAAACTGGCAGATGATTAAAAACATGTCTAACCTTCAGTTCATATGTGTTCTTAACAGTGACGAGGAGCCATACGCCCAGTATCAAGCAGACGAGAGAGAGGATGTAGAAGGTTGGCAGCACGGTCTGCGCCGTGAGAGATGGAGACCAGGCGGGTAACCTCTGCTGTTTAAATGCCGAGTTATCCGGACGCCTCGAAAGTGGCCCTGTACCTGCCTGCTTCTTTCCCATCTCAGATTCTCTAGAACTCCAAAACTACTAATAACACAACTTCAAATAAGCAAGTGTTTTCTTTAACTGCCACCGAAGGAAGTTCTCCCAGTTCCCAGTGTGACTGAACCTTTGAACCTGAAGCGATTGTTACTTATTAACTGCTCAACCGCTCCACCTTACACACACAGAGAGAGAGAGAGAGAGAGAGAGAGAGAGAGAGAGAGAGAGAGAGAGAGAGAGAGAGAGAGAGAGAGAGAGAGAGAGAGAGAGCAGTTCTCCCTGTCCTTAGCTCTGACTGTTAAACTTTCTCAGTGCTCCACACATTCTTTTCCATCAGAACGGAGTCTCTCCTCATTCCTGGACTCTGCTGTAATGTGTGGGAGCAGATTCTGGATGAATGTGTGTGCGTGATGCCTGAGTTCGTGTTGCGACAGAATATTGCAAAAAGCAGTAGGCCTGTATCCTGAATGAAGTATCAATAGTTTATCATGGAAGGGGCTCCCGGTGTACGAGACAAAATAAGGACATGTTTTTGACCAATCCGACTTGTTTTTTATTTATAATCATAAAAAACAATCACACACCACATGTTTTGATCTTGCAGCAGACAAGTAAACGAACAGTAAATGAACACGGCTGTTTGTTTAAATAATAGAGAGCATCTGTTTAAAAGAGTCCTATTTTAACTGTTCCAGCCTTGCAGCTCTGAATTAGACCATGGTCCAACATTTTCAGCAAGTCTCCTTTCACCTGAAACAACAACAAAATTATTCTAGCTTTTTTTTCTTCCAGTTATCAAAAAACTGTTAAAGTTTATGGTGAATTAAATCAAAATTAAGTTTACTTTTTCAGACATTAATATTTAGAAGTTAAATAAACAAAAATAAATATTCTTACGCACACCAAGACTAAACTAATTTCAACAAGAAACACAACGGACACAGGGCAGGAACTATATTCAGGGTGTCACCATCTCATTACATTATTAGATCATTGCGTATTCATTACTATCAGGATTATAATTTTTATAAAAAATATCACTGCAAGTCTGTGCAATCTGAAAGCAGCACTTATGGTTACCTCTGGAATATCCACCATTCTCCTATGTTTCTGGTCTCGGTGGTTCCAGTCCAGAACCAGATATTTTAGTCCTTGTGTAGTTAAACCCTCTAGAGCACCAGGATCAGAAGTCAAGTCAAGCGATAATAATAAAAAACATGTAAAAGTCGGATAAATAAAAGATGTTTAAGAAATGTGCATCAAAGCAAACCTTTCTCTAACAGGGCACATATTCTCCCAGGAGTTCCAACAGCAATATGGGTCACACCTTTACTCAGTAACTTGATCTGTTCATCCACCTTGATGTGCTTTGCGAACAGCTTCAGCACTTTAGCTTGTCCTTTGAACACTATGAGCTGCCTTAAACACAAAAAGAGGGAAAAAAAGTCTAACAGTTGAGAAAGCAACGCCATATTATTGAAAACAGGACATCTGAGACTCACTTAATGACATCAATCGCCCTTAAAGCAGATTCGCAAACGATGAGCAACACCACTGACCGGGTCTGGCTGTGCTGCTTCTGTATTTTTGCCCACTTTGGACAAACTGAAAAATATTTAATTAAAAAAAAAGCAGAACATAAGAAAACAAATGTCAAATATTAATAGCAGAGTTGCTGATTAAACATAAGGCAACGCAATACAATTACACAATAATAAAGCCCTCAGAGTTGTCCGTACAATATCACTTAAAAGACAGATTCTTCTGAAAGAAATAATTACCTGCTTTTATTCAGCAAGAAATATTTAATTGATCATAAATGACGGTAAAATAAATAAACGACGTTCATCTGAACTTGCCACTCATGAACGAATCATGAAAAAAAAACATGAAAAAATCAGATTCCACAAAAATAGCAAATGTATACTTCATTCAGAAATGAAAAATCTGTCATTTACTCACACTCAAGATGCCTTTTCTTCAGTTGAACACAAAAAGAAATAGATCTATGGAATTCAGTTTAAACATTACAACTATTATCAACACTGATAATAAGAAATGAGCTCCGAATCAGAATATTAGAATGATTTCTGAAGGATCTTGCACAAGATAATTCAGTGTTGTCAAAACAGGCATCTAATGAATGACATCTTAAACATTTTATTTTAAGGAATTCATCCAAATAATGATTTATATCTATTTACATCTATCTGCTTCTTTTTACAATATTTGTGTTTTACTATATTTTTGCACATTAGACACTTCCTTCAAAAACTCCAAATGTTTTAGGTTTAAATGCTGCAATAAGAAAATCTTTCATTTTTCTTTAAAAAGCTAAAACAGTACACGAAAAAGCATTTCACCTTCTTTGAGGTAGGAAGACAAGCTATGTGTAAGGTCGTTACAGCGCAGGAAACAAGACTCTGAAACAGAAAAGAGACGAACAAAATCAACTTCCTAAACCAGATTGAAATGAAACCAAGACAAACACGCCTTCATCTGCTCACCGCTTAGCATCAGTTCCTCCTGCTCGATGACAGAGCGCGTCTGGCTATGGTGACTCTTCAAAAGGCTCAAAAGGTCAGCTGGAGAGCCAGGCACAGGCTCAGAGTTTGTCAGCACATCTGTGATAGTTTTCTTCTTCTGAAGACAAAGAATTATGCAACAACAGCGTGTTTTACAGCGCATGCATTAGGGGCAGAGGCGGTGGCTAGAAAGGGAATGAATGAATTCCGATTTGTCCTCTAACATAATTTAAGAGGCCAGTTTCTCTACATAGTCAATGTTAACCGCAATGAGAATTTAATAGTCAAATTATGTTTAGCAATATAAAAGCATTTCTGCAGCAAGTTTGCTCTTTTTATCAAGCACGAAGCAGCATATTGAACTGGGCGAAAGAGTTTGACATCCACAGTAACATTAACCGACATGTGAATGATAATTCTTACCTTTCTTCTCTTCTTGTTTTTGTTGGACCCCTTATCACCCGTTTCCTCTGATCTCTCCTGTGTGATGAAACATTCTTTCTGCAGGGAAAGTAAGACACTCTTTACTTAAAGATGCCCTGGTTCTGTTTTCGCTCACAAGACCTTTTGTCTCAAAGACATCTCTTTGATGAAAAACTTAAATGCCTCAACCCAAGAAAAAAAATGACTCACAAACTTGCGGTTTCTCCATGTTTTGAAGTGCCATGTTATGCTCATTTACAACTTCGTAATTTTATTTTTGCGGTCTGATAGAATACATTTACATGATTTAAAGTAAAAAAAAAACACCACATTGTTTTTCTCATAGTTTCTGTCTCTTTAAAGCCTTCCTTTCTAAAATACCCAGACTGCTCTAATTGGTCAGCTGGCCCATTTTGTCGTGTTTTGGTTGGTTGTTCAACTGCATAAAGCATTAGTGCTTTTTTTAAAACATATTTTTGTCATTCGGCAATAAACACCATTTGCAGCCTACAGGCAAAACCGTTTTAAGCAAGCTTTTGAATCTTTGTATTAAAGCAAAGAAATACAATTGCAAAAGTGACAGTCAAATTAAAAACAAAATATACAAAAATTAAATGCAAAAAATACAAATATTTAAGTAGTTTGAGAGACTGACATGATTATGAAATTCAAAGTGCTTCACACGAGTGACTTTCTTGAGGCCAAGTTATTGTTCATATTTAATTCCTCTATGGAGAAAATTCATGGGAAATTTTACTTCCAGGACCCAAATATCACACACTGTTCTGGCAGAAAATATTTTTAATGGCAGTATATTTGTTTGTGTTACCTTAACAGTTTTCTTCCTCTTCTTTTTCTTGGTGTTGTCCTGATCCTGGTTTTCACCCTTCCTTTTCTTTGATATAGGTTTCTGCGGTTGTTCTTCTGCAGGTGGCTGTATGTTCTCCTCTACCCCTGACACACCTGTACAAAACAGATTGAAGACCACAAAAACATCACAATGCACATAAATAACAACAAATTAATATAAAAATCTGAACTGGGTAGTAACTGATTACATGTAGTATACATTATCTAATCAGAATCCAAAAATGAAGTACTTGTTATTAGAATAAATCACATTTTGAAATACTCAAATGTAATCAGACTACAGTTACGTTTTATTTATTACATGATTATAAATTATTTACACAATAGCAATAAATTGTGTATCATTTATTAAATCTCCACAATGCCTCTTAAGCGTCCCTTGCTAAAAACCCAGCTATTCCAAAACCTTTTTCATCCTTTTGAATACCTGCACTTCATTTTAATAACATCAATAGAATTTTTTTTTACTCGTTGTATTTTTAAATGAATGTGGTACAAGATTACTCTATTGAAACCCATGTGATAAATGAGTCTGGTCAAAAGTAATCAAAAAGTAGTCTGATTATATATCACCTAAAAGCGCAATGTAACGTATTAAGTTACTAACTACAACTAGTGTCATGTAATTTGTAATTAATAACGGATTTGTAGGTGACATAACCACTAAAATACAAAATTTAGGAACTGCAATTATTCACGTGGGGAAAAAAAACTACATATACCCCAAGATGCTCTGTGGGCAGGGTAAGCACGTGTTTTGAGTAGCCTGAAGCCAGTAAGAGATATTTGGTCGTAGATATGTGAATACACAACTAACCAAGTTTTAAAGGGTGCTCGCTTACTGACAGAAGTTTCATGTACGTCAAGTTACAGCTGAATTTTAATATATCTAACCGAACCTTGTTAAAAAGAACCAGTTTAAAGAACCACAAAGTGTGCACTGGCACGGCAGGCAGTTTAAAGCCGACACGCGCAGAGCAAAAATACATTATACAAACACCAAGCTACAAAGTATAGCTGAAATGAACAAAATACCATGTAGTATCACATAGTGGACACATTTGCTACCTGAATTGTCGCCTTGGGTCCACCACTCGTCTCCCAAATCATCAGCCATGTCTCAAACCGCAATCGCGTGCCTGGAGTTTGCGCACGGCAGATTCGCCTGGATAGAAAACCTCGCGAATCTACCGACAAAAAAAATAATAATAAAACAAACAAACAACAACAGCAAAAACCCGACGTTTTCATTATACGTCTTTCATATAATTGGTAACAGAAAACATTTGAGTACTAAAAATGCACTTTATTATTTTCAGTTATGTTTGATAATTGAATGTGTGCTATAGGTTTTTATTTTTGAATCCAAAATACGCTAAAAGTAACCGAGACAGTGGGCTTTTCATTTATTTATTTATTTCCGTGTAGTTCCATTAAATGCGGTATTCAGATTAACTAAATCTAAACCACTAGGCGGCGCTGAGTCCTATAAAATTATAATTATCACTCTGCAGGGTGTTTACTCTCTCTCTCACTATGTGTATGTGTGTGTGTGAATGTTGGACGGGGAAGGATCATTTAAAGCGTGTGTGTGTGTGTGTGTGTGTGTGTGTGTGTGTGTGTGTGTGTGTGTGTGTGTGTGTGTGTGTGTGTGTGTGTCTGTGCGCGCGCACGTACGCGCGTGTTCGTTTGTTCCACTTTCCCTCACACTTTTTTTGACTGGTCATAACTCTATAATTCCTCCTTTCTCATTCCAAGCGCACGCACACACACAAGAACGCGCACGCAATTATTTATTCATCACAAACATGAATTAAAAATCTCTGTTTCCCTTCAGCGTACAGCACTGAAAGCAACTTCACAGGCTGTTCATCTAACGCAGAGATCACTTGTAGTTGACCAAAGATGGAAATGATTTTGCAGAGAAATCCTCTAAAGCCATATCTAATTATTCAAGAGCAGTTGGCAACTGAGAGAAGGTTGCCTAGCAGTTTGTTTTTATGCGTTGTCCCAAATACTGCTGAAGATTCTCCGAATTTTACTGTAAAGATCGAGTTCTTATCATGAACTGCAGTTGTGGAGCTGCATTTTATGAGATTGAATTAAGATTATGCAATTTCAACTTGGTCCATGAAACGAGGAGGAATATTTTACAGCCTTGGACTTTCAAGTGCAACCTTAAAATACACATTTACATGCACACTCTCACACACACAAAGAAAGAGAGAAAAAGACCCTCAACATTGTAATTTGCCCTTAATTACAACCATTCTCTCTCATTGTCTTCTTTCTTTCTTTATTCCTTCCTTCCTTTCTTTTTCTTCCTTTCTTTCTTCCTCCTTTTCTTCTCTCCCTGAGTGATCCTTGGTAACAAGTAGGTTCTCGTCATGGCAACATGCTCTGAAATAGACTGTGAAGCTGTGTTGGATTCAAGCCGCGGTGGTCAAAAGACTGATGGAGTGTGGAATGCGTTCAGTGCATTATGGGATTCATTGTTTCAGTAGATTTTCTGTGTTATTAAGAGCTATCCTTTGGGCAACAACACTTAAGGCCCATGGGAACGCAATGGAGTAATGCAGCAATCAAATCAACTCTTAAAACCGAGTGCAGATTGTAGTCACTGGCATGTTACATTTTGTAATTTTGCTGACGCTTTGATCCAAACTGACGTACAGTACCTCACCTTATTACAGGGTCAGTCCCTCTGGAGCAACCTGAGGTGGAGTGCTTTGATCAAGAGCACAATGCTTATAGTTCATAGATCAGCCCATTGTGGGGTTTGAACGTGTGTGATTCATTTAAACGTGCCTTTACAGCACAACGGTGCTCTTGCTTGTGTGATATTTCTTACATAAATAAGGAACTGACATATGACCACTATACAAGTGTAGTGAAACAAAATATTAGTTATTATAACCAGGAACTAAAACTTTGGCTGGTTAGTATGACCCACTGGCCCCAGTTTGGAGTCGCTTATGGTTAACCAAGGCTGCATTTATTTGGTCGTAAATTCAGTAGAAATTTAAACAAATTTAAAAAAAATCTTCATATTTATTTTACTATATTTTAAAATGTAGCTTATTTCTGAGATGTCATCATTCTAATATGCTTATATTATCAAAACATATTTTCATTTACATTTTATTTTATTTATTCATATTTTTATAGAAATCGTGATACATTTTTTTCAGGAATCTTTGATGAATATAAAATTCAAAATTTATTTCAAATCATGATCTTTATAACACATTTTCGCTGACCCCACAGCTTTCAATCAACTCAATTTTACGAGGAGGCTAATTCGTATGACCTCACACAAATTTATATGATTTCTGCTAAATCGTGCATATTTGATGAAGTGCCAGTATGTATGAATTTGTACGAGACTGTGTTGAAATAAAACTTGTCCACTTTTGACCACTTGCATTCAACGAGACCGAGAGGTTTAGAAATACCTCTCTGACCAAATGTCTTCAAACAGCCACAGAAGATAGTCTCTGCTCTCCACCTACTTACCTAGCATGTAAACATTATGGAAAACACTCTGAAATGGCAAGTTTGGTTTGAAGATGAAAAATGTAGCAGCACAGCATTGGCTGTGGTTTTGTATATACCAGGGAAGAATAGAAAGAATAGAAAGCTGTGTTTTTTTCTGTCATCTGATTCATATGTAAATCGTGCAAGCATATTTCATCCATTAGATCGAAAGATCTGATAAAGCCCATGCATTTACCCTCCCCCCAATAAATGAGGACAGAAGTGGTTGAAAGCGGACAAAAAAGGTGAATTAAAACACCAGGTATAAACGGAAATATGCCTTCCTTGACTATCAATGATCTGAAGCTCAAATGTTGTTTGGTTCCCAGCGTTCCACAAAATATCTCCTCTTGTGTCGTGCAGATGAAAGATGGTCAAACTTGTATGAAACAACATGAGGGTGAGTAGTTGTTGACAGAATTTTTAGGGTAGACTGTTTAAGGATTCAATGAACCTTGTTGGCTCCGTGCTATCCTACTGCTAATATAGCTTATTCTGTGCCCCAAGCAGGCCCTTCCTTCAATCCAGTCACCTCATTCAACAGACTGCATTGTACGGCACCGATCTGTGTTTGAATATGGGTTAAATATGCATAACAAATACAACTCCCAGCATGGATGTGAACTTTACATCGCAGTGGCCTATTTAATATCAGCACGACATATGATGCATCTCTTATATATGTGCACCATATGTAACATAACGAGAGACAGGGCTGGTAAGTTGGCGGGAAGTCGCTGCCGAGTGGTGCAGAGGGGCTTTTTCGTCAAAGGTTGAAAATAACAGGAATAGGTCATGCAAGAGTATCTAACAGAGCTTTGAGAGCCCCAATTTAAGCAGCACAAAAGAATGCGGTTTATGTTCAGAGCTGAGAGTCCTTACTCAAACGCAGTGCTGACAAATCCAGGTCAGCGCTTCTCACTTGGAAATGATAAGAGTTTATTGTGGCTGGAGATTCGAGCGCCGCAGAAAAGTAGGAAACAACGGCCCAATTGCATTCACGAGGCACAGAATCTCCTCTGCATTTTTTGAATTGTCATTGTCACCGCTTGTCCTCCTCCCTGTGATGATGATTTGAAGATTAGAGGGCAATTTACCAGGTCCCCGTTTGAAAGAAGAAAGGTGATTTAACGTGGCTTTGAAAGGCAACAATCTAATCTCTCTTTCTAATCATCCTCGCTTATTTCGCTCATCTATTTTTTCAAAGAATTTGACCTCTCTATTGTGGCGAGGCAGTGTGCGCCGATACACACACAAACACATGCATCTGCAATATAGACTGTGTGGGAGCTCAAATGGTGGCAATTTGTGTGGCTATAAGCGATTGGTTGACACAGAGGTGCTGATTATGGGGTATAAGTGTTAGGTTCCGATGGACCCATCCACACTGATGCCCTGATTATGGATAATTTACCCCTACTGTGGCAGCATGGGACTCTACCCACGCTCCCATTCTCTCTCTTTCTTTCTTTCTCTCTTTCCTTCTCTTACGTCTCGCCTGATATCAAAGAGAGATGGAAAGAAAGGTTGTCACCGATTCCTTCGATTCCGCTGCCATGCCAGTCGTTTCTAGGGTAATGCAGAAACTCATAAAGCCACTATTGAATTGAATATCTGCAGTCTAATATTCCTTGACAGACCCATGAGGTTTTTCTCTATCCTTCCACCCTTATGACTCGGAATAGCAAATAACCGTAAATGACGATAGTCAAATCTCTCTGGTATACTAGATGGCGCAGGCCTTTTCCTTTCGCCTTTTCTGCATCTAATATATAGCATCCAAAGGACGCCTATAAATTACACGGTGTGTGTAATATATAATCCAGCCTAAGTGTGTAAGAAATGGCCTGCAGATCAAGCACAGAATGAGGCGCTTCACATTAAATCATTTATGGAGTCTGCATTCAAACAGGCCGTGTGGAGGAAAACCGGCTCCAAGTGCATACATCATTTAGCGAAGCTTCGCGTGCAAGGCATAGCGACATCTACTTCACATGTGCGTTTGAACACATCTTGAACTCAATTCAAATATAACGTATAGTATTTTGCCGGGAAAGGCCAATGAATACGCCCACGTCGTCTTGCGTGTTACTCGCACGGGAACGATCCGCCCACAGTGACACATGCTGCCGTTGGTGTGTGGTCGAATGCAAGGACACAGATTTCTGCCATATGGACTGTGAGGCTCAAGCTACAACTGGGTTAAAGATGGTTCTTGATGTCCTGGAAGAAATGACTCGCAAAACAGCATCACATGTGCGGCGAGAAGACCAGTTTAATCCAGAACGATTTCCCAATGCCGCTCTGGATTGTGGACATCAGCCCACCAGCATCAAAAAATGACAGCAGCGCTGGTCTCTGTCTTTTCCCTCCCTTCAGCATACCCTTTATGTTTTTATCTCTCCCCCGAGCGCTGCCGGCGTCATTCAATAAAATTTGTCAGTCCTGCATTCTCCCAGATGCAATAAGTCTTTGATACTGCAACCATTCCTTTCCATTAGAGTGAATTCCTCTTTATCAATACTGCATTTAAATGCTGCAATCAATAAACAAATTATTCACTGAGTGTGGCATCTCTTCCCTGCTGTCTCATGCCGAATAGTTCATTAGTCCATGCCAATGCACTCTGTGGTGTGGAAATATTCATACACGCACACACAGTATTGACTAAACATGAGGCCAAACGCGTACTGCTAGTTTTGACGTTAGTGCTGTATGCAATAATTGCGTACATAGTTAAAAAGTGTTTCATCACTCTACAACTCAATACTACCAGTGTTCACAAAGCAGCATGCGGCGGGCATGCCAGAGTGATGACAGGATCTGTCTTATTTAAATATGACTGTAAGATTTCACTGTACCAGCCATGTCAACAAGTTGTTCTATTTACGTAAGTACTGTGTCTAATATATATATATATATATATATATATATATATATATATATGTATTTACATAATCAGTAAACATGTTTGCATGCATATACATAATATGTATGTGTAAATCGTTTTATAAATATTTATTAGTATTTGCTTGTATATATGTATGTTTATTACATTATAATATTTTATAAAGATTATTTAATGGTTATATAATACAACATAACATAATATAATATAATAATATACTTTTTAAAAATATTAAAAGAGTCTATTTTACATCTCTGATGATTTGGTCTTGGACAAATTTGATGAGAAATATTTGAATGAATTTTGAAATCTCTGAGTTTTGATGGCAGACTTTGATATCCTGGCACATCCGAGTGCAGCTCGAGATGCAGCTGAGCTCTCAAGAGGAGACATGCGAGATTACCAGGGTCTTTTTACCCAGCAGACGAGTCTGAGCAGCAGAAGACTTCTGAAAATCTCAATTTGCTCTCCAGTTAATCTCACAGCTGTTTAAACAAACGAGAAGTTAAACTGATCCCATTTGTGAGATTTCTTTCCTACAGAAAGCTGCTTCTTCACATATTGTAGGTAGATTTGGTCTGGATACAGAACAGTTATTATATGAAATGGAAACTATATCCATATCCTGGCAGTACAAAATGTCCTCAATATGCTAAACGGCTGAAATGCTCACCATGCTGTAAAATAGAGTGACAGTATGGTACAGTTATGTATTCCCAGGTGATGCTGCTCACTTGCCTGCACAGATTTTACATACCCAACAGCTCAGCAGAACCCGGGAAGAGCATGACTCAGAGAAGCGCTCATACTGCCAAATGAGGATGAAAGAGACACTGGTTTAATCCACCCAGTAGATATAAGGAGGGGTTGAGAAAGAGAGAGAGAGAGAGAGAGAGAGAGGTAAGTCCTCACAAACTGTGTCCTATTCTCCCTTGAAAAGCTGCAGGGTAATTCACCCTTCTGAATAGTGAACTGTCCACTCAAATAACTCAAGACTCATAGTGATGTACCGAGATCCTCTCTCTGGAGGATTAGGGGCAATATGATGTGCATTTTTATGTGAAGGTGGATTTGTGCGTGTGTGTGTGTGTGTGTGTGTGTGTAGGTGCGTTGCGCTGTGTTTAAACGTGTGTGCATAGCAGATCTGGTCTTAGTCTTGAGGCGAGCCGAGTGTGACCCACTTTCCCTCTGAGCTTCTCTGCTAGAGATGCACTCAGGCAGGCGCGCGCACACACACACACACACACACACGCTAAACGCCAACATCAGAAGACAGAGAGGAGGGGAGATAGAGAGAGGGAAGGAGCAGGGAGATGATGATACATAGCCGCTGCTGCACTCTTCAATTCAAAAATCAATCCCTGTTCCAAACCCGCCCCTCCAGCACTTTGTCATGTGCAAAAACACAGCGCCCATTTTGCTGGGGGATTTTCATCCAACAAGTAAGCACAGCTGCACCCCTGTGTGTGTACTTGTGTGTGGGTGTGCATACATTGCATATGCATGAGCAGAGAGTCGTCAACCTCGGCTACGTGCCAGCGTGCGAATCCTCCATATAAAATGGTCTATACGTTAATAGTTCATCTAATATTAATGAGTCCCAAGTGTAATTGTATCACTGGGAAGACCTGCACGGAGATTACCCATCGAACTTTAACCGCAGAGCGCTGCGAGCTGCTAATGTGTATTTATTATCAGGTCAGCACTCGCAATGTTGCACGCTATTAATGTGTGTTTCACAAATGTTGTAACAACAGCACTGTTAAGATGTTAAGAGGGTAATAAATGTAATCAAATTTTAAAGATACAATCTAAACAGACAATTTTTTATTTTTTATGGCATATTGTGGTATTAATTGTAAATTATTTATTCATGCAGATTTTTTTAAATTCATGCACACCTGTAATCATTAATGCAAACCATTAACATTTTCTGGGTCTCATTTCTTAACATCAGTTATACCACAAGGCTCTTGAAAACTGGATTCTGATTGGTTGATGAATGTTCTAAAATGTGCATTTATAATATATATATATATATATATATATATATATATATATATATATATATATATATATATATATATATATATATATATATATATATATATATATATATATATATATATATATATATATATATATATATATATATATATATATATATATATATATCACTTTATCTTAACGCTAAATTATGTTTTATATATATATATATATATATATATATATATATATATATATATATATATATATATATATATATATATATAACATTCATTCATAATATTCAATATCAAGCAGCAACTGTTTTGTACAGCTAAAAAAAGGCTGGATGTGAAAGAGACCGGAAGCTAAACCCACAGAGTTTACAAATGGCAGAAAAGTTGGATAACAGCAAATGAACTAAACCCACAAACGACTCTGATCAAGGTTAACACACAACTAACAATCCATAACTTTCAGTCAGGTGACTACTTTGAAGACCTGGAGGGCCAAACATCCATACAATTGCAGCACAAGCATAATATTTATATATAAAAAAAACCAATAAAACAAAGGTATATGAAAAAAATTCAAGTTTTTGCAATTTGCAGTCTATATTAAGCACCTGTGACAATATTTCAACTATTACACAGTGCAACAAAATGTTGTAGAAACACTAAAGTGCCTTAATATATTTAAAACAGTAATCTTAAAATATAAAATTCAGCAATCTCTGTATGTGTAGTTTACATAGGAAAGCAGATGAGGCCGGAATATGAAGTGTTTTCCTTATACCGTTTTTTATGAGAAACCACTAAATGTAAAACTTGCATTTTGCGTTCACATTCTGGCTTCATCTGCTTGCCTGCACAAAATATAAATCATCACTAAGGTGTAAAAATTTCACCTTTTAATATCTGCGTTTTACTACATTATAACTTAATGCAAACTGCTTCAAAGTGTTGGTCAGTGGAGCGATTCTTTGTTTTGTTTTGGGGGCATTCCTATAAGGGTGTTATGTCACATTAAAAACTATCAATAGGATAAAAATGACAATTTCCAAGTTATTCCAATCAAATTACTTTTTATTATTATTACTTTAATTTTTCAGTACAAAGGTGGTAAAATTGCTGTTTTTGAATCAGTTAAACTCACAGTTTCGCCATTAGTAGATATGCTGTTGCTGAACGCTGGCTGAGAGATGCAAAGAAGCAGTTCATTGACAAACACTTTATTTCTCCTTTTCTCTGTCTCTCTTTCCCAATTACTGCATTAGTCTGCATATGAATGGCTCAAGCCTCTGTATAGCTCTAAAATGACGTTTTGGAATTAGCACCGGAGGCATGGGGTGAGATGGAAAAGAAATTAGTTCTACACACAAGAGCATTTGAAGGACAAAATCCTGACAAATGGATTAAAACATCTGAACAGTGTCTTTAGGTGTTGTGTCCATGGTATGAGAGGAATAATTGAATTCCATCACTCTCAGAAAAAAAGTACAGAGCTGGCACTGGGGAAGTACCCTAAGGTACAAAACTGGAAACTTACTAAAATAGATACTAATATGTGAATTTAAGGTTATACTTCAGGCAGGTATACAATATAGGTAATATGTACTAATACTATGAAAGCACTAATATGTTCTATTTAGGGGTAAATAAGATACAAACATGCACTATTTAGCTTTTGTACTTCAGGGTATTTGCCAAGTGAGAGCTTTTCTTGCAGCAATTTAATTATTTAAGAAAAATGCACACTGTTGTCAGTTGTTTCTAACTTAATGCATTACCTAACATGAACTAACAATATACAATATATATATATATATATATATATATATATATATATATATATATATATATATATATAGGTTTTATTGACCTTTGTTCATGTTAGTCAATAAAAATACAGTTCACAGTGCATTAACAACATTTTGATTGATTATTAGTTCATGTCAACCTTGTTGTAAAATGTAAAATGATAAGATGGTTTATAGAATACAGGCTATCAATAAAGTAGTCACGTTAAGTGAAAAAGGACCGTGAAATTAGTACATAGGACATATAGAACCTTACAAGAGTTCTGCACTATACTCTATAAAACTGCAAGATTTCTGAAGCCATACAATACCATTGTGAAAGGAAGGTAATGGAATTTCAGTAATTAATGACAGCAAAACTCAAATTTAATTTACGCGTGATTACTGAAAAGAGCCGAATTAACATTCTAGCAAACATCATCTTTTGTGTTTGTTACAGGTAAATGATGACAGAAGTGTAATTTTGGGATGGACTAGCCATTAATTTGTCTCATAGAGTGGTGTAGGTATGACATCAGAACCTAGAAGACTAATTTGCCGCTGGTTCCTTTTCTCGTGGGGTTTAATAAAGGGTAAAGTAAAACATAATAATAATAAGCCAAACAAAGCCTTTGGTAAACACAAAGTCTCAGTCCCGCAGATCTGGAACAAATGAGTTTATTGTTAAAAGCGCTATATAAATAAAGGTGACTTGACTTGACTTGACACTGTCAGTGGAAATCAGTTCAATATTATAGCATTATTTCTAATTCTGACGGTACAGAACCACACCTACTAGCTACCTACAAGTGTAAAAGACTTTAAACCAGTGATTATTTGAACGTAACACCAGTGAAATTCTCAAAGTGACCTGAAGTGTTATGGCACTGTGCCATACAGTAGACGATTATACATTATTTGAAATGACTACTTATGCATATTTGGTTAAAAAAGAACCAAATGAAACCTACCATTTAGGTGGAAGAGGTAAGTGTTATCAGTTTTCCATGCGCATATATTTCGGTTTGCATATGAAAAGCAATTCTGAAAGTTATGAGTCTAGCCTCAACCGCATCATAACTTCTCATAAAGTATTTGGACACTGAAGAAACGCTTAAAAATGTATGAATGTCATTGCATTAGGTAAAATATGAAACCAACAGGCATTTATTTAAAATAATGATTACAGAAGCACACTTTTCAAGCAAAACATTTCTTGAAATGAAATTTTAAATTTATATTTATGTTTGAAGATTCCACTATTGCTTTCTGCAGCGAGTGGCATTCATACATTTTTCAACTGTGGCTTAAGTATCAAATACTTTTTGGGGCCATTAGCTTCTGTACTTCTCAAGAAAGACAAAGTAGTCAAAATCCCACTGTAGAAAATAATTAGCCTGGCACGATCAACTCTTTTCATCCACCCATCTTGCGATTAGTTTTCGGATGCAGGTCTTAGCGAGTGCCACCTTAACGTAAACACAGCTAATTAGCGGAAAGGCAGTAGTGCGCTGGTGAAGAAAAAAAGTCAGAAATGAGCAACTCATTGTGCAGCGTCAACTCATGTCAGTGAATATAGAGAGAGAACAGGAAGCAGTCTCTAAGCTCTTTTTGGAGCGCATTAGCGGTACTTGATGAGTGGTAAAATGCTGCATTTGTCATTGTGACACACTCCTGGCCCCCACAGAGACAGACTGCAGTTAAAACTCAGCCCTGATAGATTACAGAGACGACTACATTCATAACCCAGCTGTATACCTCTACGCTGAGACGTTGCACACGTACGTCCTGCCTGCGGATGTTCAGGTGTTTATTGATGGATGCCTTTGGATCTGCATGGAAATGGCCTGTTATTGCTTTGTTTGCTTATTTATTGTGTCTGTCCTTTTGACAGCAATCCATCTTGGTTGTACACCAGGGTCAGTGTGTGTGTGTGTGTGTGTGTGTGTGTGGCAAGGGAGGAGAAAGAGAAATCGCGTGTCTTTCAAAGTGTAGTTCATCTTGTCACTAAAGAACAGATTTATCATAATGATGTGTCACTGTATACAAAGCATCATAACAAAAGCATAATGTCTATAATGCAGGTCAAACTAAACAAAAGGCTATGCATACACACACACAAACATGGCCTTTAATGCATCTAGCTAAGCAAAGACCATCAATAACAGTGATCTCAGCTTCTATTGCAGTCATAAACAAGCTTTTTATTCTTCTCTCTCTCTCTCTGTCTCTTTCTCTCTCTCTCTCTCGGTAGTATCAATATGCCTAATGAAGAAGATTACAGGACATGCATACTAGATGTCCCAAATGATCTACTGAAATTTCCATTTCCATAAGAAACCCCAAAGCGGTGAAAAATACTCAATGCAGACATGTGCAAATATCGTTTACCGGGGGCCTTTATTGTGAAGCCTGTGTTGTGATTCTGTGAATAGTAATACATGCAGCTTAGCTCTAGTTTAACTCATTTTTATATTGCAGAGTGTTCTGCCCTGATTATGGAAGTCACCGCGCTTCAGTAATAAGGGATCATATATTCATGTTCTGTGCATTTAATGTGCATTTAATAAAACGTCTACTCTGGCTGTGCTTAGATGTTGCTCTTTCATATCACAGGAGATTTAATGGAGTTCTGTTTAATTTAAGCATCAACTCCGTCTCAGATCGCTCTTCTTTTATATTTCTCCTCTGGTATGGAGACAAAATGATAAAGTTGTTGATAGAAGAATATAGAGTAATTCAATGAATAATACTGACAAATACTAGTACTAGTTATTAAAAATTGTTTAAATATATATATATAATTTAGTCTTAGGAGATTTTAAAAATGTGGAAATATAAGAAATGGAAATAACGTGATGCAGCTCGCCATTTGATCGTGCAAGCAAAAAAGCCTTATATGTTTTTTTGTTGAGGTCAAAGGTCGTACTAATTACCTGTACAGAAATAGGTTAGGCATTTGTCAGCGTGAACACGTTGCTTGGCATCCACTCATCCTTAAAAACCGCAACTAAAACTACGACATAAATAAATAAAAAAATCTGACCCAGACAAAATTAATAGAGTTTTACTTGCAGCGTGGATAAATGAGGCTTGTGCTGACCACAATTTGCTTTGTGCTGTGATTTATTGGCTGCCAAAAGCATGAAAACAATAAAATTCAAGAGAAATTTAGAAGCTGACAATTTTCCAGTTCGACCTACGTCCTGTCAGATCTTTTGGCCTGCGTAGTTCATGGCAATAATAATTCTGCTATTAATTATATTATCATTTTAAGGTTTAAGAGTTAATCTTTTAAATAGCATTCTACCTCTGTTATTATCATTTATATTAGTAATATTAAATACGATTCATTTCAGTGTTTGATTTTAGCTCTAATTTGGATCATTTTTCATACCGTGTTGGGTTGTCACTTAATGTCCGATGGAAAATCTGCATCCCAAAGCAAAAGCAGTCGGGAGCCTGGACTCTTTCTCTCAGGGGAAAAATCTGAGAAGCAGGAGACTTAAGCAAACGTCTCCATTCACTCTCCCATTAATTTCATTGCTGTCTAGCAGAAACGCCTGCCTTTTTAGAGAGATCTCATTTGTGACTTTCTTTCCTATGGGATCTAACTTCCACATGAGGGGAATTTTTGCTTAAGTGCTGTGCTGAATCTGTCCTGTGGAACGAGATGAGGTTTGCCTGCGAACATCTTGGGATGTCAGTGCCTATCTGGACTGAGCACTTCTTGAGGTCATAAAATGTTGACGTTGAATGTGTATTTTCGTCCGCTGCCATCATCCCACTTTCAGGGCATCCATTTTTAGAACAAAAGCCATGATTTCATATCCCAAAATAACAGCGACTGTACACAGGAGGAAACTGTCTTCTGCGCACACATCACAAAGCCGCTCAACCAAAGAAATGCAGGTTACAACAAACTGCTTCATCATTATCTCTAGCTCTCTTTCTGGCTTTCTTCTTGTCTGGAGCGCTCTTTTCCTCCTCTTTCGCTCTCTTTCCGTCTCCTCCTCGCTCTCTCCATCCATCCCTCCCTTTTTCTCTGTCAAGGAGTGGGCTTTGATTAAAATACATCTCTTTTTGTCCGTGAAACCTGACTCGGTGCGCTTGCACTGTACCAGCTCACATCATTATGCGATGAGCACCAAACAAAATCTGCTCCTCTTTGTCTTATTCTCGTCTGTGACTCATTCATTACCATGTGAAAGATCAAACTCGAGCACTATAGCTCTCACAAAAGAGAAGCATGCTAAAGCGAGTTTTCCAAGCCAGATTTAAACAAACAAACAAACAAGCGAACGAGCAAACAAACCACCCTGTGCTGCAACGCATCACGTCCTCGTTTAACTCTACGGCGTCTTTGATTCGCGCTGCAGGCTCCTCGCAAGTTGCCTTATGAAACCGAGTAGCTTATCTAGAGCATCTTGAGAAAAAGCTGGAGGAAATATTGTTATTATTTCATTTATTTTCTTATTTTTTTCAAAAAACGAGTTGAGCCAATATACCCAGGCAGGCCTGGTCCTCTCCAGATGGATTCCAGGCAGCCTCATCTTCTTCATCCATTATTGATGAGTGGGGCAAAGAGAAATAGGTCAGAAGAGAATGAACTACATTCTCTTTGTTCACTCGGCTTGTTACATAAATGATTGAGATTTATTGCTTCCACTGTCATATTTAGTCACTGGCCTCTGATCGCCTTACAAGACTGCCCTCGGATGATTGTTTGCAATATTAATATATACACTGCCCTGCTTAGCCTTGTTCCCAGGTGTAAATAAGTCATTCTTTTCATGTACATGATAGGCAGAAGCGGAGGAAGATATAGATGCTGACTTAAGTGTGAACTCAATACAATAGCAGTTGGCTGCGGATTGACGGCAAAGATGGATGGATTATGCCCCAGGCCTATAGGGCCAGTGTTTTGGGACCTGTGACGGTCACAGTTTTCCCACACCTGGAAATAAGGCACTCTGAATGTAAAATATGGACAGATGAAAAGAGCTGGAATATGTGCCAAAGACGTGATTTAAATGAACAAGTGGGTTTACTGGGGTTTTGAAGTTGTACATCAGTCTACATTAGTGTCACAAATTAGATCACACAAATGAGGGGTACAACTGTAATTGCACCTTAAGTTCTCAGAATTGCTACTTCTTGTTATTTGGACGATGAATCTCCCAGTTTCAATATTCATTAACTTTTTATTTTACTGCAGGCTAAATATTTCTGTTTTGAAACTTTGAATCTGGCAATGAATATAAACATGTCAACAAATTATCATAAATCTGACTATAAATGCAGTATTAGCTCTCCAACAGAAGTATATGGACTGAGTAACGGGGTTGTGCATATTTATTTATGTATCTAAGTATCTGTCTATCTATCTATCTATCTATCTATCTGATCCATCGATTCATCTATCCATTCATCAGTCAATGTATCAATCTGTCAATCTATCCATCCATTCATCTAACAAACTTTTTTAGACAATTTTAAACTAATTTAAAAAACCTTTTTTATTTTAAATCTACTACATTACATTCAAACTGAAATTCTGCATCCTGTATGTAAATTCAATTTCAGGAATTGTAATCAACTCACCAACCATCTAAACCATCTTTGTCCATCTAACTAGCAGCTTCAATCACCTAGAGTCTATCTGAAAGCAGATCTGAAACTGCTGAAACAGTCTGAAAACATCTGAAACATCTGTTTTTATTTGGATTTTCCAGCGTGGCACAGACATAATGCAAGGGCTGGACTGTGCTATCAGGGACCATAGAAAGGTATCTCTTCAACGCCGGTCAACAAGACAGCGCACTACAGGTCAACAAAAGAGTGTCAGTGTGTATAATTGTTTGGAGAGCTTCTACATGACTGTGTGTTTGCACGTCTATGCCCTGAGCCTTTTAGATATCACGCCAATTTTAGTATGTTATTGTCAGCATGAGAAATGGGTTATTGTTCTGTATTCTGGAACAAAGTGCAATAATTCATTACAATGCTAATTCTGCTGATGACCTTTCTGCTGGTACGCTTGCCCGTTTACACACGAACACACACGCATTAATCTTCCTCCCCAAATTAACCTTTATTAGAACAGTGTTGGTGTTCAGAGGGCTAAGACATCAATAAATTAATTAGAATAAATGTAATTAGGAGTTGGTGATTATGATTAAAGGTTTGTTAGAAAAGTCTGTCAGAGTGTTTGGTTTTGCACATTGTGTAGCGAAGCGTGCCTAGAGAACGCTCGCAGCTAGAGAGAAACTAAATGATGACTTGATTTCCTATGAAAACCACTATCACAATGGCATCTGAACCCAAGGCATTTGCTCTTAGGCTAAAAACAAAACTTGTCAAACTAAATTTGAAAAACGGCTGCCGAGTCATTGTTTATAAGCACCTGATCTACACTGTGACAGCTACAGTAAACATAGAGCGTACACTGTTAAAAACATAGAACCTAGATTGAGGAACCTGATATTTTTTTAAAATTAAGTTTATTAAAAAATAGCACAGATTCTTTCTCCGAGAATTGTTTATTTAGGCATGACTAATACAACTATTTCTGTAACCAGTGATGATACGTGCATAGGTGAGGAGAATTGTATTTCAGTAGAAACGGCAGAAACGGCACAAAAAGTGATAAAATCCCTCAGATATTTAAAAAGTCGTGGCAAAAACATGTGCAGCAAGTGCTTCCATTTCGTTGAATCTGTTATCAATAATATTTCATATCTAATATATCTTATATTGACAATATGGAACTGAATAATGCATAAAACCCACTAATTATTTAAAATGCTCTCTAGCAGAATGTTTAATGATATTTTGTGCATTATTTACTTTGAATTTGATTTGATTTTGCAAGCAACAGCCATAAATGGCCGGCTTTTTCATTATTAATTCAGTTTTTGAAAGTTTTTGACGTAAATGGACAGTATGCATTATTTCCATATCGTTAAAATAGAAATCCTTTCCATAGAGTAAATATCGGCCCTTATAGGAATAGAGTTCATTTGTACTATTTGACACATGTGTTACTCTACTCTACATGCATTAACCTGAATCTGTTAAGCCCTGATGCACCTGAGCAGCTTTAATCAGGGCAAAGGTCAAACCATCTGGTCAGGGGTCAAATTCAGGATCACTGAAGTCAGGAGTGTTAACCCATGAGGTTTATTCTGACAGGCATTCTCCTGCTATTTCTGCCCCAGTGATTCATGGGCCATTTAATGCAATCTGTCACACTCCAGCATCATCCTGAACTCTACACTAGCTGACACTTCAGAGACAGCTCTGATAAATGGGGCTGTAGTCTCCAAGGAGGTCGTTTTGGATTCAAGTCATGGTTAATCTTAAAGCAAACATTGCAATAATTATGTCTAAATGATCTCAGTTTAGCTTCTATGTCGTGTATAGATTTGCTTGCTTTATCAAATGACAGTTTGCCAACTAACTTCATTAATATCTTATTAGTTGTTTTTTTTTTTACTCAGTAAACATATATAAAGAAAATCCCCCTGTGATTTCTTTAATAGTTCCACACAATTGTAAAATAACAACAAGCAGTGTCTTGTTTTCACGGTTGTTTAGGAAAATAGCATTTGTCAACAAGCTTGGTCTTTTTCACTCAGTGTAAATAGAAAATGCCTATCAAGGGTTCTTGAATGGTTCTTTGTAGAACCTTTCAGCAAATCACCCTCTTGAGTTGTCTGAATAGTCCTTTGGAGATGAAAAAAGCTCTCGTGCTATTCTCTGGATCGATGTATTCATTTCGTATGTTTTCTTTTAAAGTTGTGTAATTAAAATGAAAGTCATTATCATTTAATATACAATATTTGATTAGTCGGCTGGGGCATCTGGTAGGAGATTTAAGATTTTAATTAACGCGGACAGAGCGGATCCTTATTACGTAAACAGAGAGTGAATGACAACAATTAAAGTAATAAAAATAATTGACTCATAAGCAAATAAAAAAGAAGCTAATAAGCATCTGATCGTTTGCTTAAAGCACGCTATGAGTTTGTAGAGCTCTGTTCGTTCGTGTGCCTGACATTTTAATCCTCTTTGAGCTTAAGAGAGCTGTAGTCGTGCAACTAATGTCTGCTGGATCACAGTCTTGGGTTTCAAACGCTTAGCAAAGAAAGGGGACTACATTCATGATATGTATATCCCAGAAGGCATCGCTTTAATGAGGTCTCCACCCCTTTTTCAGGGTCGCAGCCTACGTACTTCAAATATACATCGATATTCATTTTAGTATAAGCTTATATGGGATGTTCTCAGGGATTTGAATGAAATGGCTGTTTCTGGAACTAATGTATATGCAAGTGAGCTGCACCGTCCCAACCCTGCAGGAGAAAGAGGTGAGAGGACAGGCACATATTCTGGGATGTAGCTCCGATGTGTTCAGACTCACCGGGGCTTTGGTGCATTATATGAAAAGCCAGAGTTAATTTAATTTCTATATTAATCTCGCTCAAAGAAAAGTCACCTGCTCTCATATCACCTGTATAAAGATGTTCAAAGGCAAGAGGTCCAGGAGGACACCCACTCATTTCTGTGAGAAAGAGGAAGAGCGTGCCCTTCAGCTGAGTTATTTCAGAGTCATCCACCTGGACTTTCTTCGAGGAACAGGAGAGGACAGATGAGAGAGAGATAGGGCCTCCCAGCGCAGTTTCTGGGACAGTTCCCCTGACCACAGACGGCTGAGAAAAGAATGACATGCGTGAAGGAAGAACGAAGGCAGAGGTAAAGGAAGAGCAGTCGGCCGTGGTGTCTCGTGGGGCTGAATCTTTTGGAGGGGATTTGCGAGTGTGGTTTTTGTAAGGACAGAGATTATTGAGATGAAGTTAGATGCCCTTTCCAACACGCCTCCCACCGTAATCCTGCAGTGTGCAGCGATAGCACAGTCGCCGCTGACTTTTTAAGGACGCTGTGACACTATCAGAAATCCGCAGACACAATGACATCGCCACCCTTTCGCGGGCTGCATGACATCACCACAACCCTCAGGCGTGATGTCATCACGCACCCTACCCTGACAGTTACACCGCTGACCCCAGAGGGTGGTGTGGTGTGATCAAAATCTATATATGGGACCATGAGAAATATTATATAATTCAGCATTACTGTATTAAATAAGAATGTGGTAAAGACTATTTATGGAAGTGCGTTAAATGCTGTGTGAAATGGTTTCAACAAAACGTAAACTATATAGTGACAGATACTTTGCAGGCAAAACATCCAGAGAACGGCGACATAATGGCACATTTTACATTTGTTTTAAGCCACGAAAAGAAAAACAAAGCAAAGATATGTGACCCATGATCCAAATACACAACTCATGCTTAAGGTGAGAAAAAAAACTAACACTTGATGAGACTTAATGTACAATGAACAGGTCAACATTTTCAGTAGGCCTATCCTATGAAGCATACAAAAGGTAAAATACATGTATTTTTTCTAGTTCGAATCTATTAACATATTTACTGACATAGGCTATTGCTCGAGACTGATATAAAAATTGTAATTAAACTGTATTTGGAGAACTATTTGTGCACAATGCACATTTTTAATATTAGGCCATTAAATGTTACTATAAATGAGAATTGTATGATCTTTAGATAATATTGGTATTTAAATGCTAAATATTTAAAGTGTTCCTAAAGTAAATATTTCCACTGTAGCACAATCAAATAGCCTATACTTATTTGGACTTCAGCTTCACTTCAGCAAAAAATTCAACTCAAGTAGTAGGCTACTATATAAGCTAAGTAAATGTAGGCATTTATAAATACATTATAGTATATTTATTTTTCACAATACAGGCAAGCAGATATGCTTAGTATGAAAGCAAAGTGTTAAAATTGCAGATTTTAAGTGTGTTGTATATTTAGTTTTCTGCATGAAAACACTTAACATGATATTTTTCATGTGGCGTTTATATTTTGTATACATGTGCTTGGCACATTTAATGGTTGACGCACAAAACCGGCCACCAGATGTGTCGATATTCCCGGACGGCATCCATGAGGCACACGGGTAAAGGAAATAAATAAACTTTTACTCACAGTTAGTCACAGTTCAAAAGTTTGGAAAATTATTTGGAAGTATGAATTTATTAATCTGCGTTTCCCACAGCGGCGTCCTCGCAGTTGACTCTCATTGGTGGAAGATTTGCGCGCTCGCCCCTCAGTGGAAATAAACTACGGAAGAGTTTGTTTGGTTTTTTTTTCAGATGACTTTCTGTGCTTAATAACTTTGCTATCCTAACTTCTGCTGCTATTCTCGTCGGCTCATGGAAAACGTCTGTTAAAAGCTTTTTATTTACCGACTTAAAGTTGAATAGTATTTTTGCCACGCGTGGTCATTGATATTTTCACCATAAATAGTTTATAGATGATCTTCAGTTTTTTTCGATATTTGTACATTTGTTTTTAATTATTGATTTTAATTTAGCAGGCAATACCTCAGACACTTTTCTGTCAGATGAGTGGGAGAAACATTGTTTAGCATTACATTAATACATGCGATTGAAAACCTAGTATAAATATAGCAATAGCCTACCCACACAATTTTCCATATTAAAGTAATGCAGCCGTGATTTATGGGCTTCTCTTTTTTTAAATAAAAATTATAACATAAGATTAAAGAAGTAACATAATACTGTAACCCATTGCTTTCTAGCAGTGGTCTCCATTGATAAAATTAAATCTCACAGATGCAGTGACATCTCAGGGTTTCCATGGTGACGCTGTCACAGCCACATCATTAACTGCCCACTTTCACAACGACAGTAACAACCCTCTGTTATGACCTCACTACAGCTCAACAGGCACAAAATCTGCATCTTTTGATGGTTGGATAACCAAAATACTATCATAAAATCATCCCATCGGACAGGGTGACATGGTGTCTTTTTTTATCTTTTAAACAAGCAAGTGACTTCAAACGCATGAAGTGTTATGCATTTCAAATGGAATATGCTATCGTGAACTTACATCAGTGAAGTGCATCACCTCTTATCTCGCATGCTGCAGTGTGGCATAGCTCTAAAGTATATATATATATATATATATTTGCGCAAATCTTGATACACGGATGCTTTCCAGTAGTTCTTCCTTATTAAGATAGCTTATATGTTTGTGAATAGGATATTGCAGAGGGTCTGTAAAGTATCTGTCATTTAAACAATTCGCAAAGTCCATATTCTAATATTCACAGTGTGAAACCGAATCTGAGCCCGTTCCATCGCTGTGAATCTGACAGCTGCTATTCAGCTGACAGACCGCACTTGTAACTAGGTTATTCACTGGACTTCACAGATGTGATAAATGCATTTTGATCTATTATTTAGTCTGCTGTAACATGAGCATTATTTGAATGTTAAATGGGCGCTATCGCACTCTCTGATTGGGGCTATCAAAGCTTCTGGAACAATCTGTGGAAATGAGTTTGAGAGCAACAGCTGATTTGTCACGCCTCTTCCCATATCCCCCCTCAGTAAATCATGCCAATTAAACCCTTGTATGTCAATTATTGTGTTTATCTGGAGTTGGTTGCTGAGGAATTAGGTAATATATGGGTATATATATATATATATATATATATATATATATATATATATATATATATATATGTGTGTGTGTGTGTGTGTGTGTGTGTGTGTGTGTGTGTGTGTGAGTAACCTCAGCTGATGCCTAATAGGCGGAGTAACAAACAATGCACTTCTGCATATAACAGATTCTTCCCTAATAAATATTCAGTTTCTATCCATAATGGTCTAATTGAAATTTGAATTCAAAATGTTTTCAAGTCTGCAGTAAACTAGTCTAGCAGCCGTCCTTCACACTGTTAGAAGAAAGATTAAATGTAGAAACCTGGATTTTCCGGGCAAGTTAATTTGAGTTATGTTAAAATGTTGCGCGTGTAGGCCTTTTAACTTTTTAAACTCTGTAGAATCCAAAGGGAGAAGTAGCTCCTCTAGCTAAACAGATGCTGGATTGTTAATATTCAAGCAATGGAAAGAGTAACTGTTCGGCACTTTGTAGAGTACAAGCTATGTTTAAAAATTTACCAAATATTCAAAATGCAGCAAGTTCTTTTGTAAGTCTCACGGTTTTGTGCTTACAATGAGCACTGATTTTTTTTTTCTTTGAGAAACCTGGTTATTTGGTTATTCCAAATAACCACGTTTATTTTATTACATTTTTTTATATATTTTCCCCATCCTGAATGTAAATGTCACGTTAAAGTAAATTCGGCTAGTCATATAACAGCATTCCTCTCATTAAGCTGACCTTTGTCATTAGGTTCTGTATTAAACTCGGTATGATTCTCCACAGATTCGACCATTCTTGCAGAAAATTAAATTAACATAAAATCAATTAATACATTAATTAGTCTGGTTTAATCACATCATTCCGAATCTACTTGGAGACTAATTATTTATTTCATAATTAATGGAGGGTGATTAATAGTGAGGTTTAGAAGGAGTATAACGCGTTATGTCAGTCCAGCAAAAAAGGTTTAGATAAATTCAGACCAGATGCTGCTGTTTTCCATTTTATTATTGTGTTCTCAGAATATCTGTGTTAGTGTAGTATGAACTGAGAATATGCTAGGCTATATATATATATATATATATATATATATATATATATATATATACCATGTGACCAGGACACAAAGAAGTTGTTAAGTGACTTACACAACACTGCCATGCAGGTGATAGCTTTTTTTTACGGTACACTTATTAAAGGAACAATCCCACTGGAATTAAACCTGAAATTATCAAGGACACAGTGGTGAAGGTTCAGTGGAAAGAAATATCTGTTTAATTTCTTTAATATCTCCATTGTTTCTCCTACGTGACAATAGGTTTAAATGGAGAGCAAATAGATTCTCAGATTTTTCTCTGGAGAAAAAGACCCCAGTAATCTCATGTGTGTCTTCTCTGGTGTCAGAAGAGAAGAAATAATGCCTCAATTTGTTCTCAGATTTGCCAAGATATCAATGTCTACAATCAAAACTCATGCAGATTTTCATGCAAGTACAAACATTTCCCATCAAATTCTTTAAAGACACAATATCTGAGCTATGCTGTAAAAATGTGAAGATTCTTGACACTTGAGGTTCCTCAGATCACGCAGTGGTCTTTTCATATTCACAGTGCGAGTATCCTTGCATTTGCATTTATTCGTTTAGCAGAGGCTTTTATCCAAAGCGACTTACAAATGAGGAATACAACATAAGTGAGGCAGTGACATAAGAAGTGCCGCAATATGAAGTTCCAGCAAAGTAAAACAGAGATGACACTGAGAAAAGTATAAGTTTAAGAGGTTTTTTTACACTAAGTGCATTAACAGGATTCAGTCAAATGCTTACTGAACAGATGTGTCTCTTCTCGCGGTGCCTCAAATATTCTACAGTGTACTTAAGAAAATCCAATATATTTCAAGTATCCAACAGTGACACAGGCTCCCATCAAAAAAGCGTTCCCATGTTTTGATATATTTTTTAAATTATGTTATGGGTATATAAACTGCCTATACCTGCAGCAAAGTAAAAATCTGCTCCATTGCTGAAAATAATTAAAAGCTTTGTTTTCTAAAGTATCTTCCCAGCTAACCAAATTACGTAACGGTTACTGTGGGTTGTTGATTCTGATATGAGAAATTGCTGCAAACATCAAAAAGTGTGCTAAAATTGTGAATCTGACATTTTTAACAGCTGATTTAACTATTCTGGGTGTACTTCCTGCTAATAGCTGAGTAACAATATAGAATTACCAAATTTTGCGTTTGTTACACACACACACACAGTTTTATTTTGCTGTAAAGCTGCTTTCTAATCATTTGTATCCTAAAAAGTGCTATATAAACATACTTGAACTGAATTGATTTAAAAAAAAAAATCTAGATTTAATTAATAAGGTTTTGGTTTTATTTAGTAATTTAGAGGAACGCATCAATTTTAATTGGTAAAAAGGGTCCTGTGACGACAGTGGTCTGCACGCATTTCCCTTATGATGGTGTATGCTGTCAATACAGTTTTTGCAGGGGCTTCTGTCTTATGTTTTGTTAGTAATGGTGCAATCCTTCAATTTTTATGGTAACGCTAGTCCCGCTAATTTATAGCTATATGCTTTTTGTCAACATTTTTCATTTTGGGTCTTTTTTATTTCCCCAAAGGACCTTTAGAAGAAGCATGTCAGTTTCATTACAGTTGTTTTGAAATAGAAATAGTGACAGACCTTTTCTTCCATATTGTGAAGCGGATCCAAGCAAAATGTTTTATTGATAAAGCAATATGCTGAAAGTCATCAAAAGATCCAGTTATGACATTTTGATTAAAAACATTGAAAAAAAATAATAATTTCATGTTGTTTTTAAAAGACAAGCCTAACACAAAAAGAGCATCACTAAATACCCCAAGCTGGGAGTTTTCACACTGCAGCCTAAAAACCTGCAGGAAGTTTAAAGAGGGTGCTAGAGGGTCTATGGAGAAAGTGAGAGAATTAGTATTTTTAGGCAATATTTATTTGTTTGTTTTTGCACAATGTATTATTCAGCCCAGTTAAATATGTGATTAACAAAGTGATTCTGAACTAAATTAACCAAATTTTATATTAATGCTTAATTTTTATTTCTCAGGATGAAAATCAAGAGATTAATCGTTTTTTAAAATCTAATTACAAGCTCTAATTTAAGCTGAACGTGTCCTAACATTCCAATGCACGGCGTTATACAGTTTGCCGTGATATGCTGTGGGACAACTGTCCTGTTCTCTGGGCTGAAATCCCTTCTACATCCTAACGAGACTCCCATCAGATGGCTTCTAGCAGTCAGACACCTGCTAGCCGAGTGTGTGTGTGTGTGTGTGTGTGTGTGTGTGTGTGTTCAGGGTGAACTTCCTCCTAATTAGCTGTCATTTGCTCTGTGCCCATATCAGGGGGTCATGTTATCATTGGGGCTGATGTATTCTCTGTAAAACCACACCACTCCTCCAAAGGGTACGTTTGAGGGGGTGGAGGGAGGCGACGTGAACTTGGAGAGTTAATGAGGAATCAGACATAATTTAAATGCAGATGCGTGTCATTAATCTTGGTGTCCTCCCTCACTCTTACGGCGTTTTATTCACTCGCTCTCCGAGACTTCTGGAATAGAGCTAGCCTGATGTAATTTGGGGATAAAAGAATATTACACAATACATGATGCGTTTACGATGCCTCTCTGACCACCGGGGATCTGTGCTCGAACGCAGCGCGTGTAACCTTACCGCTACTTCCTGTTTAGCTCCTGTGCAAACTTTTCGTCAGTTCTGTTTCTCGTCCAAGCTTGCGAACTTCTCTGAGCCCACCTACACAAGCCTGTATGGCTCACAGATGAGAGTCGAGATAAATGTGCAGTCAGATGGGCTCACATCCCAGAATAGACCGGTAACTACGGCGACTGTACGTTGGAGCGAGTGTACAGGAGTTAATGTAACCACCCCTCCCGCGCTCGGCTCTCTCTTTCACGCTCTCTCAGAGTAATTGCGCGTAATTGGTGGTCCGCTGAGACGGCCCTTCCACTGCGTGTCCGTCCCTTGTCTTTCTTTGATTGTGAAGTGGATTGCTCGGGTTGTGTCACTGATAAGGCATGTGTTTAATCGATGTTGAGAGGTAGCCGTGGTGATGACATGACCCTCTCGACGGCGTACCGTAATTATGCCCACCCCCGGCATGCGGCGCTTGATCGCAAACAATGTTTGATTTTTTTCCCCCCACCTCTTAATTATTTTTTAATTAGCAGCCTCTACACAAGAGAGAGTTGGAAACGCTAAGCACCGGAGATCATTCCGTAGTTAATTACCACACACGCACGCACACACACCCACATTATATGGATTTTCCACGTATTGTGTTAAATATCAATATGATATGCATTACTTTGCATATGTCATCTTGTTTGTCGGTTGCAATAACACAAGCTTTCCCTTATCGGAGTGAATCGACGCACATATTTTCGGTCTTTAATCTGGCATTTGAAAATCAGAGAGCAAGAAATGAAAGGAATAACAGAGAGGCTTGTCTGCAGAAGATTGTATCTTATGATTCTAGATCTCCATAATCACACTCTTTATGAGGCACTGGTTGGGTGATTGTTATAGTTTCTGTCCTTCTGTAGGTGTTTGTGTGGTGATTAAGATCACCATGACAACAACGAGCAGCTGGGCCAGTGCTTAGAGCCTGCAACACATTACCTGTTTCATATTGAAACTCATTTCGAAAGAAATAGATGTGCAATTATTCCGTCCCTTTGAGTTACCTAATAGCAAACACCGGGTGTATATCATGTGTGCATATGTAAGGCAAATATCATGAATGTTTTTATTCATAACACATGTCGTTTGTAGCACAGATTTGATTATTAAATCCCCTTCGTTCAGTTTTTTTTTTTTCTCACCCAGACTAATTGGAAGAGTGTTTCATTTACATTTCTGCAAAATGATATTACATTTGAACGACACGTTTAGAGTGAAATGTCTGCTGAGGGGTGCTACAAGTGTGTTTTTCAAAACAGATGAATGTAAATCTGACATTGTTTTATCATTTTTGTTGTTGTATGGCTTGCACCAGTTTGTAACTGAAATATGCATTAAGTGGCTCTCTAATGCTCTAATGCATTTGAAAATGATGTACCACCTGCACTTAACTTTTCCCTAAACTTAACTGACAGTGTTAACAGTAAATATTAGGCAAAACACACACACACATTTGCTAAAGTAAGCATGCTATTTTGACTTGCAGGTACAAGGTTTTTTTTATTGTGTTTCACTGGACTGGTACAGTTGAGCTAATAAGCAAGTTTGGTTATGTGATGCAAATGTGTTATTTTACAAATCATGTCTTCATTAATCTGCTCTCACATTTGTAATATGTGTGAACATGAATATACATTTTTATTTTGCTGCCACCAGTGGACATTTCAGCTGGAGACTGCAGGAAATTGTGTATTGGTACATGCTTTTAAGTTTAGCAGAAATGTTGCCACAGGCAGGGTTTTTTTCAGTGAGCAGCTTGTTGTTTATGTGTACTGCACACTAGGCACATTTTCTGTATGCATGGAATACTCACATGCCAAAATACTGCACCACATGTTGCAGCGTGCTCGGCCTTCCTTCTCCATTGTGACAAATCAACCATGATTTTTTTGACACTTTTCATTCCAAACAGAATAATAGGAGTAGGGAAAAATGTCCAAACAGGCAATGAATGCCGGAGCAATAAAACAAACCAAGATGAACTGCAGTTCTCGGGGAGAAAGGCTGAATAATCATCAAATCCCCATTTTACACAAGTTGATATGATTCTTTAGGGTCTTAAGGATAACTCTGCAACAAACATAAAAAACACCTTCTTTAACCTGTCAAAATCAGTTCATTCTGGTTCATATTGCTTCAAATGCTAACGTGCTCTGCTGACCCTGCTCCTCGTTTCCATGGAGTGACGAGCGGACCATAGATGTGTGTAGATCTCAGCATGGGCAACTTCACGTCATTCACTAAAATAATCAATAAATATTCTAAGATGTACAAGCATATTATTAGTTGTTGTAGTGAAACTGGCTAGCACATTATTAGGAAAGGCCATTTACAAAGATTACATAAAAACTGATATACTCATTTCTTGTCACGGGTGTAGTTAGCAGGAGAGCACACAACGAGCATAAAGGTAACTAAAAGCTTTAATCTACTCAGAGATGAAAATAAACGATATAATTACAGGGAGGCAGGTAAACAGGACAAAACCACACGCACATAAAGATGAGATCGGACAAACAGAACTGAAATCACAGGACTTAAATACACCGGGTAAATTACTAAATTAACCACACACAGCTGAAGACAATAAAGACAATTAACTAAAGTGTGTATACGGAACACATGGCACACGACAAAAACAATAACAAAGTCCGGAGACGTGACATTTCTTCTGTAGATAAAGCTGGATCATGACTTATCCGCACGGACATACATGCATTTAGGTAGATCAGCGATCAACGCTTTCCCTTCAAAATGAAAGTAACATTAAACCTCTGCATCTTCAGCAGCTCAGATGTCGATAACGATGTTCATTATTACATCCAATAGCTAAATGCTTCAGTCACTTAAAGGAATAGTTCACCCAAAAAGTAAAAATTCTGTCACCAGTAGTTCCAAACCTGCATGAATTTCTTTGTTCTGCCAAACACAAAGTAAGATATTTTGAAAAATGTTCGTAGCCAGGCTGTTTTGGGTCACCATTGACTGCCACAGTATTTTTTTCCTACTATGGAAGTCAGTGGTGACCCAAGTCAGCCTGGTCACAACTTCCTTTGTGTTTGATAGAACAAAGAAACTCCTCGAGGGTCAGTAAATAATGACAGAATTTTCTCTTTCGGGTAAATTATTAATTCCTTTAATCGGAGACAGTCTAGTCTTCCCCTGCACCAGAGTCCACACCATAGCAGACTGAGGACAGCTTACTCAGGATAGGTCTAAGGTAAGACGGCCTTGTCATTTAACTACCATGGGAGGGGCCTGTGCAGAACTACATCATTCTGACGGGAGTCTCAGAAGAGCCTGATTCGAGAAAGGGGATTTAAAAAAAACGGGGTGGATTTTTTATCATTATAGGATGGATGTATCGAACACTTCAACAAACTTTTATGTTCAAACAACTTTTCTTTTTAAAGTTGGAATGTAGTTATTTTTGTCAAATTATTAGCAAAGACATGTGACAACAATGTCACATATTAAATGCCAGCATAATGCACACAGTTCTCATTAATAAGTACACAAGTATTTTGTTTAGAACATAGGCTTTATTTGCTAGATTTAAGTCTGAGATCTGCGGTGTTTGTGGAGTTATCTTCCTGTTGTTTTCCTCTTCAGGATCTGTTTTTCTTTGGAGCAGCTGTTGAATTCATTGTTTTAGCATTCACATATTCGAGTACATGAGCCAGGCCATATGGTGGCAAATCACTGAGCCAGGACTGGAGAGATAGATAAAGATAGAGAAAAGCACACAAAAAATCCTTTACTTGCCCTCTCTTTCTTTTTCGTCTTATCATTAGCACTGCTATTAGTCATACTGTTGTTATGGTTGTTTAAAGTGAAGGTTGATTGCTTTCGGAACGTATTTATACTCCGCAGTGCCGAGAGTGTAGGCAGGATTGAGTGTGTGCGGACAGCCACATTTTTCACCTGTTCACCTCCTCTTATCCAGGCTGCCGTTCAAGGTCTCGGGCCTTTACAATGGCCCAGACACAAATGCAGCCACCCATAGAGTGAAATGGCACGGGCAATTTTAACATCCATCTTGCTGCATATATTGACTATACACGAGAGAAGTGCTCCCGCTAGAAAGCTATTTGTACGCTTTGAAATCCAGGAAGGCTAACAATGGCCTTATTTGTACTGCAAAAAGTCTGTTTGAGGAATGATACAGGCAGCCATGAACCTTGAGTTCTCTAAAAAAAAAAAAAAAAAAAAAAACATAGAGACAGGCTGCCCCATAAATCGATAGGCGCGGGTTTATCTGTTTACATGTATTTGTGTGTGTTTTTAGTGATTTATTTGCGTTAAATAACAATACACTTCCGTCTCTGATAGCAGCACGAGTGGCATACTTTGACAAAAGAGTAACTATGGCAACCTTCCTCCTTTGCTTCATTGACAGAGTGACAGTTTTAATGTTTCTGAATGAAATGTGGCCAATGAACTTTCTGAATAAGTCTGGATGCCAGTTATGAGCCAAATCTGGGCTCGGGGAAGGAGTTATGGAGCCGTAACCAAGGGCATGGATCAGAGGGGTCATCTATCTCCGGTACCTGTTTTCCGACGCGGATGGGCCCATGCCTCCGGTGTGTTTATTATAGCCTGTATATTATCAGACGCTGAGGATTCCACCGGTAGTCCCTGAAAAACTTTATGAGTTCCCTTTACAGAACACATAGAGGAATTCATTGGATAGCATTGTCTAAACCTCACAGCCAAAAAAAAAGCTATCTAGCGGTATTTAACTGATAAAAGCAGTAATATCAAAACATTAGGTTAGCTAGTTTTAATAAAGACAAAATGTTTAATTAATAGGATTACTTGTGATTAATATGATTATTAAATAATTATTCTAAATCATTACATTTTTTTATTATTAAGTAATTTAGGGTAGGGCTAGTACAAAATTATTCTTAGATGAAACTGGAAGCCTAAAAAAATTTATTATGGAATTATAGCACATGCTAATTTGTTTTTCAGGTCCCTAGAAAGCCTTTTTTGAGGAACTTGAAATTACCACTTTTAACAGTGGGGTTTCATTTATGAAAGTTATGATATCATTATATTTGACAGGAAAATTTGCAATAATCTGATTTCACCGCATGTAGGTTTGGACTGTATGAGAATATAAAAAATGAAATTATAAAATCTAATGTGCGTCTGCCTATTTTTATTAAGTGGTGGAAAGCAGGACCCCATTAGGAGTCTCAGTGGTTTGTCTCTCCTCCTCCTTTTTTCCTCTCTTTCTGTGTGAAGTGCTTATTATAAATGTTCCATATGTTCTACATTAGAGCTGAGCTCAAGTGTAGTGTAGATAGATGCTAATATAATCAACTAGCCCCACTTACAAATATACTCCCTCAGGACTACAAGCATCCCCACCCCCACTCATTTTATATATATATATATATATATATATATATATATATATATATATATATATATATATATATAATCTCCTGCTTTGTCATTAATAAATATTCTACAAATGGTTTTAGCTGTGTTTAGATATTATTGCATCAGGATTTCAATCGATCTTAACGGTCACAATGAAAACACAGCTTATGTGTAACTGGTGTAAATTAAATTTTTGATTATATATATAATTTTTATTAAAGAGATTTTTAAATTTAGCTTATTTAATAACTTATTTCTTTTTATATTTTTTGAGAGGGTTTGGGTCATACTTTAAATATACAGTTTTCTCATAATAATATCCAAAGGAATTCTTTACATAAGGCTTCCTGCCAATCTCCTCTTCAGATGTCGCTGTATGCCGTAGCTTTGAGAATCATCCTCACCCTCGCTGGAATTGCTGCTTAGCTGTTTAGTTAATTAGCAGCGACTGTCCACATTCCTTGTGGCCACTTGTGTTTGGTTTCCCTCTGTATATTTCTTTTTAGCAGTACTTGTGTAGGTTTAAATGCCGTGTGTCATCAGGGCAGGTAGTATTATGGATTGCTGAGTGATTGATTCCACTCTTTTCCTGAGAGATTTCTTGTAATGCAGATTTTAAAATAGCTCACCTTTCCATATTGGCTTTTTATGCCGATTCTGAGGATGCAACAGTCGAGTGTTACACTTATCTTCCCCCGACTGAAACGCATAATGTATCGCTTTTATGGATTGCTATGACAGCGCTCGTAAGAGAGCAACGACAGAGTCGGCATTCATTAGTACCTTGAGGATGTGACAATCGAAATTAGATCCCTGCGATGCACCGGTCCATATTTCATCTCAAACCTGGAGGCCTTTCGCTGCTTACATCCCGAGTTAGGTAACCCATGCTTCATGCAAAATGCCACTGTCAGAGTGTTCTAGCATGGATTAATGTGATATTCTGCACATTCGATTTGTGCTTCTGCTGTTTTCTTGGCTTTTTCCCAGGCTTTTACCTCGCCCTGTGCCTGCTCTCCGTTCTGGGTCAGCGAGTGTGTGTCGGTGTGAAAGGACGGCTTGTTCATTTGATGTCACCCTGCTGTTAACCAGATACAGTTACTGAGGTTAAACCTTGTCATCTACCACTGCCGTGATCTAACTGAGCCAAGCCTGTGGTTTGTGCACAGGAGTGCTGTTAAACTAAAGGACATGCCAAAAGCGGCACACACAAGCGCGCACACACTGGGCATCGATGGTAAAGACTCATCTGGAAGAAAAACAGACTGTGAGTGTAGCCAAGCGAGTCTGCACCAGCTGATCAGTGTGTATGTGTGTGTGCGTACTTGCAGAAAGAGCAAAGGAACAGTCAATTTACTCATCAAGCCAAAATGTCGAAACTTCGAATGCTTTGTCCACTAATGTGACTCAAATCAATAAACTACCCGTGATGTCGATAGGCCGAGTGCGCGTTCTGAAACTCATCTCACAGCTTGCGGCTTCATTTCTAAATGCACAGCTTTAAGCGGCCAATATTAAGACACCCGACATGCATTTTTCTACGCAGTAGTGGTTATACATACATACGGCTGTCCAAACACCATCTGCGATGTTCAGGGAAGTCGTAAAGGCAGCAGAAATGCAGAAATAACCTAGAACAAATCTATAAATGTCTTAGGTTTTATTTTTCCTGCATTGATTCACTATCAAAAATACAGACTGCCAATGTTTAAACATGTTTGAATTTTGAATTTGAGAATGAATGCAAAGAAGCCTACATGCATTAAAACCGGCTAAATTCTTGCCTGTACTGTTAAGACAGAACTTGTTGTTAAAGGAGTAGTTCTCCCTAATTATCATAATTTACCATAATTTAGCTTGTCATTCTTCTATGGGCCCCAAAAGCAGATGTTTGGCAGAATGTTGATGCTGATCTTTTTTATACGATTAAAGTGAATAGCCACTGGGATAATGGAAATATAGGCTTGTCAATTGAATTTTATGTATTCCAATTCTTGAGCCACGTTAATTAAAATAATCACATTATATCAATAATTGTTAAGAACAGTCCCAAGAAGAAGATGATTCAAGTGCATTGTTGTGGCAGAGGAGTAAATCAATAAATGGACTTTAACAAGTGCCTTAGGAAGTCAATATATAGTTTTATTTTCACATTACTTCACAGCAGTCCATACTGCAATCAAGTTGTCAGTCTGAGGTAGATTTAGAGACACAAATTATTCACGCAAAAAGAATTATGTACATTTTTGACTGTGTATACGTACATTGTGTAGTATTATGGTTCTCAGCATCTAATGCCATGTTTTTAAGTTGCAGTGTCAAGTTGAGTTTTTAAAAAGCTGTTTCAAGACCATTTTATTCAGTACCATTCTGTTCTGCTCCAGCTGTTTTTTGAACAGAAAAATGTATGCGGCTTCTCTGTTCCTTTGCCATAGTTGGGTGAGACTCGCAAAAAACATGCTAATATTATAGCGTATAGCTTTTAATTGCTCGGATGGTAGTCTAATTTCATTAAGGAATTTAAGAGTACATGATAATTCTTTTCAAGTTTTTTTTTTTTTGTTTTATAATGTTTCATCTTTTTACACTCAATGACTAATATACATTTAAATTTTATTTATGCTAAATTAACATTAAATTGACAGCCCTAAAGATAGATTAATTGTGTTTTTTATGCTTTGAGAATATGAGGTATAATCGGTTAAATGTATTTCATAATTAATGATAAATTTGTGCTTTTTTTAGTAGTTAACCATACTAAGTGAACTGTAAAAGGCTCTTTTTTGACACACACATAATTACATTAACACTGTACCATTCTATCCCTGGCACACTGAAAGTTCTGGAATCTAACGGACACTCAACTCAAGTTTGGCAAGGGCTGAGGGGTTTTATATAGACTCACATTAATCTCGTGGCCTTTAGAAAAAAAAGGCTTATTAACCCACATAACCAGAATAAGATAATTACCTTTGTTACTCCTCTTCTGTGTTTAATTCTCGGCGGGGGTTCAGATGTGTGTGTGTGTGTGTGTGCGCGCGCGCATGTGTATAGGAGGGATACTATAATATATGAATTATTAATACATTATTATCTCTTAATTAAGACTTATCATTTTTCTGACATTTTAATATTGCAGATGCCTAGGAACTGTTTTTTTTTCTTTTTTAAGCCCGCGGGGGTCACGTCAGCAAAAACATAATATAGTCACAATATGCCCAAGAAACCGTTCAACTGCGAGCCGCACGTGAGGAATAAAATGATGCATATGTGCAAAAGGAAAACCCAATATAAATATATGAACCTCTGCGTATTAAGCTTGCTGTTCAAAACAGGCTTGAGGAGAACAGTCTCCTTCACTACAAATAAAGGAAATGCAAAGTAGGATGCGCTGAGACTCAGCCAATCAATGCAGATTACAGCAGTGAAGGGATGGACTCAAACGATGACATGTATTCTACTTCGGGAGCCACGTGCGAACACGTAACACACATCAAAGTGACTTTGATCACTGCAAACACAAACACACTGTTGCAGGTAAACAGGGCAGGGAAGGAGAATAGCTCTTTAAAATCGAATACTAAAATAGGCTGCTGCTTACTGCATATTTGACAGTATGTAATGTAGTCTGACTACTATTTTGTCTGAAACTGTATGCAGTGCGCATTGAAAAATGTCTCAAACTGCAGTATGCAACTTGCTATGTTAAATAGTTCACCCAAAAATGAAAATTATCCTAAACTCACCCTCAGGCCATCCCATATGTAGATGAGTTTGTTCCTTCATCAGAACAAATTGTTTTTAAGAAGTTTAGCGTTATGTTACTTGCTCACCAATGGATCCTCTGCAACAGTTTCAAGGTAATAATGTCTAGATGAATTTGTTCATTGCAAGTTTACAGCTTTTTGCTTCCAAAGATGTTAATTGATAGAGTGACTGGAGGTGTATAGATTACTTGTAGATTATTGTGATGTTTTCATCAGCTGTTTGACTTATTCTGCCGGCACCCATTCACTGCAGAGGATCCATTGGTGAGCAAGTGATGTAATTTCTGCAAATCTATTCTGATGAAGAAATAAACTCATACTTGGATGGCCTGAGGGTAAGTACATTTTTGCAAATTTTCATTTTTTTGCGAGAACTACTCCTTTAATTTAGCAAGCGCAGTCTATTTATCTCAGAAATAAATGTGGTTATTTTAATCCAGGTTTGAGTAAAAATGTCACGTAATTGTAGCAGCTCAAAATATGTTTCTTAGGAACTGAGTGCCTGAGAGCAAAGATGGCAGGTTGCAGGTTGTGTATTTCAGAGGCTGAATACACCAGCTGAGCATCTGCTATTGAGATGAATGGAAATGCTAACGTGCTCTCCAGGTATTTAGACCTCCTTGGGTGTAACTTATGTGTTGAGCATCAGGGTCGAAATCACATTTAAATGTCAAATTTCATTACCGTGTTCACTGTATCTTATCCCCATGGACAAACTTGAGCACAATTGCATTAAAATGATTGGCACCAGTCAAACATTATCAAATCAGAACATGCAAATCTGTCACTGGTGTTGTATCCTTTCAAAAGATACTAACATATACCATTTAAACACTAATATGTTCATTTATGGTGCTAATGCTCCCCTTTGGGGTCTTTTGAAAGGATACCACCCCGGCTTTTGTATATTTTTTCCCCTTAGAATGCAGGCTGCTACTTTATGCCTTATATATTATTTTTTTGGATATAGGTATAGCATTTCTATCCAATTCTTCCTCTGTTGTGAGTTTTAGGTTTAGTATCATTAACAAAAATGAAAACTAAAACCATAAAAAAAACTTTCACCTAAACATTATTACTGAAATAAAATAAAATATAAAAAGCATTTTAATTATTTCATTTACATATTTGGGCTGCTACATTCTTATTTTTTAAAATTAAGATACTAGAATCGCATAAAACATAAACAAAATTAATGAATAAACTAAAAGTATTGTATTAGAATTAATAAATACTGTATGTAGACATAAAACAAAAACTGCCGACAAAATTCTTAAAACTAAAAAATATAACAGAAAATATAAAAATATAATAGAATTTAAATTATTTTTTCAAGTATATTAATTATACTAAAATAATACAGGTTGAGCAACATTTAGTTGTGCACCTATAAACTTAAAAGTCATTTGAACTAATTTGTCTTTTGTTTTTGCCATGCTTTTGTCAGAGTGGGGTTTAGTGTGAAGGAGCACTCGACGAAAATAAATAAACTTAAACAGTTTTAACCCTCTTCAAACGGACAAAACAATAATATGCAGACAGACAGGCAGAACAAAAACCACACGTATTAACCTCGACGATCGGACAAACTGAATACAAACACACAGGACTTAAATACACAAGGAAATCACTAAATGAACTAGACACAGGTGAAGACAATAAAGACAATTAACTAAAGTAGGTCACACGGAACACATGGCACACGACAAAAACAACAACAAAAGAGTCCAAAGACGTGACAGCTTTATTGTCGTACATTATAAAGCCGTGTGATTGCGTTTTCTTAGGTCTTCATATTTCACTCAGCAGTCATAAAATCAGCTTCTATGCAGTTCCAGGTTTTACTTACAGTAACTGTTAAAAATGTTTTGTATTCATTTTTAAAATTACTTTTATCCCACCTTATTATACTGAAACAAACATAATCAATTCCTATCATTTCCCTAAATGACACAAGTTTGCAGGCAGGATTATCTGGTTGCTGACTAATGACAAATGATTATTTGGAAACCTGTATGAAAACAATCATTACTTTTGCTAATCCAGTTGGTGGTACTAGTAGCACAAAAATCTTGCTATTTTTTCACTTGATTTAGGTTAACTTTATGTTAACTTTTCCTGTTTTTTCAGGTTTTTCTTTAGGTTTTAATGTAATTTTTTTGTTTCTGTGTATATCTTTGACATTGAAGATATTCTGTGTTGCATATGTTCTGTATTGCGCCTGCCCTTGCCTCCTTACTTCCTGCATTTATTCAACTACAAACCTGATGAAATGACAAAGGACCTTTAAAGAGTCTTGAAAAAATCACCTACTGTATGAAAAATGAATTCTCTCTGTTGGGGGAAGGCTTAAAATAGCTGCTAAAACCTCTTGTGACATTTTCCTTTCCGTTCTAATTTCCGTTAAAATTATATTAGACCTAGACACTATGACAGACAGATGGAAACACAAAGAGACAGACAGATAAACAGATCAGTGGACTAACTGCAAGGCCATGGAAAAATACCTTTTTGTTGTTTATTCTAATGTATGCTACAGTGTCTGTTTCTTACATCATTCATAGAGACATTTAATCACAGGGAGGTTGTAAGCATCCACTAAAATGATTTTGAGACTGCTGGTTAACAGTAATTGCAAAATCCTTCAAAAAACAGAAAAAACATCTATCATCATCAGTTTGTGGATTAAAGTATTGCTATACAGTATCTAAAAATCGGGTTTAAAATATTTTTCAGGCGACTGTATTGGATTTTTTAACAACACTGTAAAGAATCACTGTAACTTTAACGGTAAAATACTATAAAAATGCTGTAGTAAAAATTGAAGTTCTAATCTACTTAAGTTCTTCTATAATATATAATGAAAACCTGTACATGGACATTAAATGTCATTTTATGGTAATATATCGTTTTTGGAATTGAAAAAGAATGAATAATTTGAGGTGAATAACCATAAATGGACATTCCTAGAATTATAAATTTTAGGTTTTTTATTTTGTTGAAATAACTATGTTTCTTCTTAGTTTTCTACTTTAGGGTTGTATATTTACTGATGTTGTTCAATTCTATTTATGTCAATATTTAAAAGCTGCTTTTGGTGGGCTCTGGTTCACCGTGTGACTTATCAGTGGATTACAAAGGTGCAAAACAGATATCAGTACTTCAACAGGTTGGTATGTTAACGTTATATTAACATTATAGTATTACATTAAAGTATTTAAATAGAAATTAACATTAAAACCATAAAACATCAAATGCCGCTGTCGTAATTTAAAATTCCAAACTGAAAGAATGACTCCAGAAATGTTGCGATATCTCAGACTATTCAAAGTACGTTTACTTTGTTGATTGGTTTATTGCAGCATTCATAAAATGAGCTCATTTGTAGGGGTTCTGCAGAGATTTCATCCAGTTTGATTAATGCACTTATAACGATTTAAAAGTGCCACTTTCAGCAAATCCATTATTTATAACATTATTTTGGCTGTTGGGTTTTTCAAGGTCGACTAGCCTCAAAGCGAAACAGTGTAAGTTTCCAGTCTCCGGATCCAGGTTTTCGAGTGCAGTGTGTGGAGAGAGATTACTGTAGATGTGCAGTTCAGAATCGGCCTTACAAGAGATTGAGCTGTATGACATCAGCAGAGTGGGCAGCAGATACTGGAAGTTATAAAAACACGTGGACAGTAACTGCAGGAGAGAACACTCTCCCTTGGGCAGGAGGAATATACAGAGAGAAATGTGTGTGGTTTTATGGATGAGAGAGGGAGAGAGAGGTAAAGAAACAGGCAAAACCAGAGAAAGAGTGTGTGTTTGTGTGTGTTTGTGTTCTGAGTGGGCTTTTCTTCTGCTGTGAACCTCCTCATTGTTATGCAACTCACAGAGCGAGAGACTCACCCTGGACAGGACAGCAAAGTGTTTTGGAAAAGACTCTCTCTCTCCCTCTCTCTCTCCCACTCACACACACACACATGCACATACATACACACCAGTGCACACACCTGGGTCTCAAGGCTGTCTCTTTTCAGAACTCATGTATAAAATGCACACACATACACACGCTCTCTATAAGTTATAAGAAGTAGTTCACCTAAAAATGATTGTGTTATCATTCGATCATCTTCCTGTTCTTCCGAACCTGACTTTGATTCTTCTTGGAACATAAAATAATTTTTCTATAATGTCCTGGTTGCTATTTAACATGCATTGAATTTACACGCTTACTTTTCATGATGGGATTTAAGCCAGTTGTAAAAACATAATGATTTATTGTTATTGTCTGATTTTTTTTTCTACTTTTTCTCTCTTTTTTTTGATTGCATGTGCCATATTGTCATTGATAATTTGTAAAATAATGAAAAAAAGTATATGTGTGTATGTCCGTGTCCGTGTTCTGTGTGTATGTATCATTTTATCATCTGTTCATCGATTTATCTGGAACAGGCTTCTCTAAATAAGCACCAAATAAGTACTATAAGTGTAGTGCATGACTTCTGGCTATATCAAGTCTTCTAAAGTCATGCAATAACTGTGCGGAGCAGACTGAAATTGAATTTGTTATTCACCGAACAGCTTTCCTTCTGCAGTAGCTGTCAAATCTCATTTACATTCATGTGCATTCAGATATGACCAGCAGCTATGTTTATATGTACACCGATAGTCTGATTATTGGCAATAATCAGAGAGAAACAAAAAAAGATGTCAACATTTTCAATGACATTTACGTACTGCTTTTCCTTCACTGATATCTGTACCATATACTTCTACACATTATCTTTATTAAAAAATGTTCAAAAAGATTCAGTTTGTTGTGGCTATTTAGTAGCCCGCTTCAATTGCTTTTTATTTGGAATGGTTTGTTTTATTTAGTGGTTTTTTTTGTCCACATAAACCCAGTGTCTTCATTTTTAGCGTTTCCTACCATCGATAAAACACATGTCTATGTCACATAAAACTGTAAAAATAAACTTTTTATTGTTGTTCCCAAAAGAGCTTCTCATAGCTGTCACTGAAATTCACAGGGCTTCGGGCAACGTTTTTATTAGTGGACCCCTTTTCCTTAGGCCAGATGAGTAAGGTATACAATAAAGGACCCAAGCGGGGCCCCCTGATCACATGGCAAGGACAGCATTCTTAGTTGCTTGCGGCCATGTGGCTTTTTCTATTCTGCTACGATTTCAAACCTGTTCATAAGGGTAATACAGCAACACTAGTACATGGTGGAATAAATGCAATTGAAATTCACTCCAACGAGATGATAATAGATGAACTGGAGTCATGATGTCAAGTTATGACTTGGATGGACCGAGGGTCAGACTCAGTAGATTAAACACATTTTCTTTTTGGATCAAATATTGCTTTAATGACATTTAAAATGTGTACGATTTTTAGCCTTTTGCACAAAGCTGTGTTTTGACTTCAGTTGTTTTTTGGCGCTTGAAATCCACACTGGTCACATATAGTCACGTGCTATAATTGTGCGAGGAAGAAACGGCAATAACCATTCTGCTTTTTGCAAAAGAAAGTCTGGAGAGACGTGAGGGTGAGTAAATGATGACACAATGTTTATTTTTGGGGGGGTGAGCTATTCCTTTAACTGAAGATGTTCCTAAATACATGCAGCCCACCACAGTCGTTGCGCGCGCGCGCACGCGGGCTCGGATTCGGTGCGGACTTTAGGACCATGGAGAGTTCTCCCACAGCAGCGAGCGCACACAGCCCGTCTTGAAGAGGAAACCCCCACAGGAGCTCTAGCTGCCGGATACCTGAGACATCTCAAATCATCCCTCTGACCGACGAGCGCACGGCGCGCCACGGAATGCGCAGGAGCGACCGACTGTCCGCTGGACGAGGGCGCACGGTCGAGCCATGGGTCCTTCTTCAGCAAGTTCTTAATGCATTATGATGTCCTAAAGTCATAGAGACCCCTGGAAATCCTCCGAATCCTCCTTAAGGCAGCGTCTGTATTGGAATAAACTATCAGCTGGTGATTTTTTTTCTGTTCGGATGGATGATTTGGTCAGATTCCTCATTCATCGTGATGCGCGTTCATTCCTTTTCCAAGTGTCTTATTGACTGACCGCGGATCAATTTTTGGACGTGGGCTGACGGTAAGCTCGCGCTCTGTTTTAGTTACCCATGCGAAGTTTGAAGTGTGTGTTTTTGGAGAGGTTTCATGGTGATGCGGGGGCGGCGAGTTGATTTGCTTCGGCTCGTGTAGATGCCTGTGTGCTCCAACCTTTACAAAATAACAAAATCGTGTAAATGTGGAGTTTGATGCTTAAATACCGACAACTCAGTTTCATCAAGGCAGAAATGCAGAGTTAGATCTGCCTGTCAACAACATGTCCGGATCAAATTTCACCTCAATTTAAATAAATAGGCAATTATGTTTCGTGAAAGAAGACAATGAGCCAAAATATTTTGTATCAGTAGGATCTGATTGCATTGTGACACTATTTTCATGACTATTTCACGACTACATACCCCCCCTTTTTATTAATGCGAAAACATAAATATATAATCCCTATAGCTGTAATGATATAAAAGTAAATTGTTGTCTTTGTTTTTCAAAATCAAGGTGTCTGGGCAGGATGTTTCTCGTTAGTCTACTGTATTACAGTAAGCTAATGCGACTCCAATAAGACTATTCATTGATATTTATGATATTTTTCAACAAACCGATAAGTAAAACATACGATATGAGGGCGAACATATGCTTCGCTGACAAAAAAATAATAATGGCACGATATAGACACGACTTAATGGTTCTACAAGTACACAAATATCTATATAATTATTATTTTTTTGTTTGTTTTTCAATGTATGGTATAATATAACACGGACGTTTGTTCTTCAGAAATGACCCACACCTAAAAGGCAGCATTTGAGGTAGAATTCAGTTAAGATCTCAGTGAGACTTTGCATAAACGCAAAAACAAGACAAGGTCTTAATCGTGGTGGGATTTTTTACTGACAAAACGAAGGGTTTAACATTTTATTCCAGTTGTGTGGTCTGTTGGCAAACCGCTGTTATATGTTATCTCGTTTTGGTTTAGTTTGACTCCAAATAAATTTAGAAAACGCGACGTGATGTGCGGCAGCGTTTGAGATGGCTTGTTTAAAGGCGGTGTTTGCGGGAGTATTGCACCCTCCTGCGATGGTACGGACAGAACACACGCACACACACATACACACACACACACACACACTCTCTCTCTCACACACACACACACACACACACACACACACACACACACACACACACACACACACACACACTGCAGTGGCTTCTGATCACAGTCTGCAAGAGAGTGTGCGAGAGAGAGTGCGCAGGAGAATCTGTGCCGACACCGGCTGGTACACATTAGACCTCTCTTGGGCTTTTCACACTTCAAATCGTAAACCCAGGGTCATTTTTATTCCTGGGTTAACCGAATCCCTGCTGGGTTATCTTGTTTGTTTCCCACTGCTCATTCACTGCCCTGGGTTAGTCATTAGTCAGGTTACGAAATTTCACTCTTCGCGTTTATCGTTCCTATTTGCATATTTATGAGGTCAGTAACATTGATTGGACAAATACTGCACGCATCCTGTCGTGTACAGACTTTTCCGACCAATGTTGAAAAAGAAAAACCGGTCTCTTCCTCATTTACTGAGTCACTGCTCAACCTTTCCAACGTTTTCAACATTTTTCTCCTCAGACGTTAAAATTAAGTGCGTGCAAGTTTATGTGGCATTAATATTTAATGAGGCAGGCAATTGCTTGGTTTATGATTGGCTGACTTATGCTAAACAATTTACCGAAGCATTCTAATGCCGCATTATTTGGTTTTCCATGCTTGAAATTGTTAATCCGAGGTCATTCCCAATATTGGCTAAACGTTAAACTGGGTTATTTCACTGTAAGCTTTTTTTTATTAAAAGATGAGTCGACGCACTCATTTGCATATTTATGAGCTTAGTAACATTGATTGGACAACTATAGTGTAGTGTAAATGTCGCCATGTAGAATCGCTCTGATGGTTTTAAGCCTTATAAAGCATACAGCAAAACAATACTTAAATACTTTCCTGTTATCACCGGTTAATGCATTTGTATGGCTGTTCTATATTTTCCCCTTACCATGGGGACTAAACATAACATAAAAGTTTATGCAACATACAAAGCTCATGAATACTTAATGAGGTAAGCGCTGTTTGTTTATAATTCGTTCTCTGTTGCTAAACAACTCACTGTAATGTTTCAGCACAACATCCTTTCTCACTGTGTACCAGTTTATTAAATGTTAGCACCGCAAAGACTGAAGCAGGGCTTCATAACCCAGGGTCAGAAGCCTCACTAACCTTATTTCAAAATAAGTGTGAAAGTTGCTTAACCCAGGGTTAGAATTGGCCTTAACCCAGTTAAGCGTAGTGTATAAAGTCTTTTGGCTGGCCTAGTGATGCTGTTGCAGTCCAAGGTTCGTGTGAAAACACACACAAGGCTTGATGATCACACTCGTCATGGATGCAGATTCCTAAATTTACATTGTCCTCTTTTCCCTTGTGCCACCTGCAAAAATTCTCATCTGAACGCAGACCTCCATTTGATGCATTATCAGTATAAACAAGCCAATCTCCTAATGCTAATGATTGCTTTAGCTTATTCCCTCAAATGTGTGCCTAGAATACACAGATGAAACGTTGGCGAAAATTGTCTTTGACAGCGCCATTGACTCCTCTTAAAGGAACTGTCACTCAGGTTTGAATGTGGTGTGGGGCACAGCCCTGGTTTATTGTGTCATTGTGTGTGCGGTTATAAAGAATGCATCAAGTCCCATGGTGGGACTCCTATTGCCTAGGGTGAGTTTGAAGATGGACCCACACACACTTCCCTACTTAAGTTTCCAAAGAGATCTGGCTATAGCGCATGCCATTACCGGCAGCGTTTGGATGGCCTATTAATAAACAAGGCATGTTCTGTCATGGGTTTACTGAATGGCCAGGGGCATCGGTTAGCCACTTGTCGATAAAATCTGTGAAGTAGAATCTGCACAAGAACCAATACATGTTAAAATGCACTTTGATGTGATGTGGTTATTTGACTGTGAGTGGTGCTGAAAGAACAGCTCCTTTTTTCAATGAACTACAACACATCTGTCAGAACCTTCTCTGCCTTGATATATCAGCAGGTCAACTCACGTATCACTAAAATGACAAAACCGCTATACCTGATGCCCCTGATCTGTGGGAAGCTAAAAGTCACGTCTGTGGCATTCTGATAAAAAAGCATGCATGTGTAATTTAAAGCCTGCGTTGCAGAATCCAAAACTCAAATTGGACTCCATATTGCAGTTGACTTCTGAGTCTGTTGTGCTTTTGAATTTGACTGGAATTGGTGCATGTTGCAGAGTCAGTCGCTGCTGTTAAATGGCTCAAAATCTTGGATGGGGTTAACTGTGAAAGTTCATGGGCTTCCTGAGTGTTTACATGTATGAAATATAGTTGTATTGTTTTCCCGGCGAATAAAATGCACTCATGAGACCCCCCTCCCGGTTTCTTAGGGACCACTTTACTGGGCACAATATCAATAAGATGCTTGTAGCTATCTGTGTGTGTGTGAGAGTGTGTGTTTGTGTGCATAATGAGGAGAGTATGCTGTGGGAAAGCCCTCATTATAAAACAGTTTGAGCTCTCGGGCCATTAAAGTCAAGTACAGCGAGTCAGGAAGCGAGTAGAGGATGCTCAGGTGGATTGCTAGATGATTGAAACAATAAGCTTATTCTCTGTTGTCTTGTCAGTAATGGCTACTATTGGAATCTGTTGGGTTGAGGGCTCTTGTCAGCTCTTGTCCTGATGATGGTTGTGACCTTAGGTCCAAGCTGATTGATTGGGTCTCCAAAGAATAGTGATCGATTAGTAATAAGAGAAGAGAACTCATCGATTTGGGTCGGTGAGAAGTTGTTGGGCTTTTGGGAAAGTTCACTATGGTTTACTGACCTTGATGGTGCGCATTTCGCTTGAAGCACAGCTGTGGTGAGGTGAAGCGTCACGCAACAGAGATCTAGCATCCCATATTTTCATAGCACGTAGGGAATTTCAATTTGAAGGACGTACAAACAACACATGCACGCAAATAAATAAATACAATGAGTTCATTTATTCATAAATTTGTGTGTGTAGAATATGCAAGTCGTGTCGCATTGATGCATGCACACAAACTCATTTACTGCTGGTTTTCCTGTTGCTGATGAAGTCTGACATGTAATCTTTCCTTGTTTTTTTTTTCTCTAGCTCTCTCCCTCTCTATTACTGTCACTTTCTCTCTCCCTTAAGACTGTCAAACTGTCAGAATCCTCACTGATTCTCACCGAATAGTACTGAAACCTGCAGTGTGTGAATCTGTATGAGTGTGTGTTTGTGTAGACCCAATTTAGTCTCATATGTAACAGGGCGTTTGCAGTACAACTAGAGTTTTCAGTTTTTACAGCACTTCCTACACTGATTTTACTCTTGAAATGGCTCTGAATGTTTCTGAAACACCAAAGTTCTTCATTTATTCATTATTGATTTCAGACAGATGGTAAAATTCAACACCTGATCTCTTGTTTATGGCCTCAAAGTTTCTTGATTTTATTCATTTGGCTTACAGTTTGAGAGCAGCTTCGTTCTGATTCTCTCTCACCATTTAACCTTGGAGTATAAGCTCATGACAAACGCAATGGATTCTGGGGCGGACAACCTTTGATGGAATTGAGAATCTGCCTCAATTTTCAGTGCTCTCCTTGTAAATGAGATGGTGCAGTCATTTACATTAGCGAAACTATGTCAGGAACCTAGACATCAGTTAGAAAAGTAGTTCCATAATGACAATCACAGTAATTCTGAAAGCATTGGTCAGGATGAAGATTTGGAGTGAGCTAGAATACTAATTTCCCAGAGGAAAACACAGGAAAAAAGACAGATTTAAACACACTGTACAGTGGGCTTCTCAGTCCGACCACTAGTGAAAATTCGATGCAGTACTTTTCACTTCAAATTATAGTAGAATAGCATTTTGAGGGGGGAAATTTAATTGGAAAATTAATGACATGCAGAAGTCTCAGTATTCGGTTTGTTCTCCTTTAATGACAGCAGCACTTGAGCTGACATGAACTCCACAAGAAAAAAGCTGATGATCAGCACGATTCGAGAATATTCTAAAGAACATCTTGTGCTTAAATGCAAGAACATTTTTACCTTTTGTACAAAGGAATTCATGTTGTCAATTTGACAAATTTGCTCAATAATGACCTAGACCTCTTAAATACTGATCATTACTTTTTTTGTTTCAGAAAGGCTTCCAATGTGGTCTCAGGCCCACAGTATATAATTTTGTAATCAATCAATTACGGTCTTTAAATAGTGATGGCTGTAATTGCATTGATTTTCGAACTTTTGAATGAAGCAATTGTTTTATGTGACAAACTAAACGCATTAAACTCAACCACAGTGTTCATTAAAATTGGTCAAATAATATGAGCATGAACATGTCAGACCTTTTGGCTATGAGATTCAAGTATGTCCCTCTGAAATTATTGCTGTACTTTAATACCTAGTTCAAAACACAGGCAAAAGGTATGATTTGGAGCTGTGCCGTAATGCTAGCATTTAACTGGAGGTTGGGCATATTCAAAATTGTAACATGTTGTTATAGGTTTTCTTGGAATTAGGTTGGTTGGGACACTGGAGTATTACAGTATTTGATGAGTAATGGCATTGATAATGCTGTGTACCGCTAGACATTATTGGACTTTGTCTTTGTGAGGTTTTTCTCTTAATGATATCCTAAATGTTCACAGAAGTTATTGTGTCTTCTTTCCTCTCTTCAATTTTGCTGTATCCACACGAGGCAAATTCAAATAGGCTTTATGACCATAAAATGTCACGTAATGTTTTTATTACTGTTCAAACTTGATGGAATTTTCAGTTATTTTTCATTTAATCTAAAATTTAGTCTTACCTGTTTCTTGAAATTAGTTAGGGAAAATAAGAACCAGACTAAGACAATTGTTCACATACAATAATAATACAGAGCTATAATATTAATATGAATGACTTGGCTCTGATAATTTGGCAAGAATTAGATAGGAAAGAAGGGAGAGTTCATGTTGAAATCTCTGACGTTTCGTTGCAGTAACTTAGCAAATCGTGCTGTTTGAGAAGCCATTGAGAGCCTCTTCTGAAACTCAAGAGGGAATACTTGTGAGATTACTGGGGTCTGAGAAGCAGGAGACTCAAACAGCTCAGCCAACAATAGTATTCTCAATTGTATATTAACTCAAACAGTAAACTAGAATGTATTGATTGAACCTGATAATTAACATACAAATTGCTATGGCCCCATGGCTCGCTTCTTAAGCAACTGTGCTTGACAGAAAATTTCAGTTGCAAAAAACTCATGTCATGTTTTTGTGACACAGTTTGCCTCAGCGTCTTTCTAAGTATGTGCACCAGTGATTAGAAGCAGCCCAAGGAATTAAAATGTAAACAAATCTATGAAACATTAGTCGTAGATATTGCGAATTTATCAAAAGTAGACCTATGCATAATTGAATACTCAAATAAAATGTTTAGGTCACAACAGCATCTGTTTCTGAATAAATTCTGAATTAATTTATTTGGCTTAATTGGTGTTTAATTTCAAAGCTTATTAGCTGAGCCTACTCTACTAGAATGGTAACATTCTTTTATGTCGTTCTAACAAGTAATATAATTCTAATTAAGACAGTGTATCACTGTAGACTGGTGGTAAAAATACTGTTCAGGAATTAAAAACATTAAGCTGGCTTGTACGCATTGCATATTTGTTCTATCATCATCTTCATCATCCGTGCAAGTTAACTAGTATAAATTCATAGATAACTGTAATTTTTCATGCATTGGAGGATAGTTTGGTTTTGCATAAATAGCTCATTTGACTAATTTATCCATTCATGATGTGCCAGTGGCAGGTTTCTCACTCATGAAAAACCAGAGAATTATAAAATGGTGATTTCCAGGCTTGTAAAAGTCATGGAAGTCAATTAAATCTCAGAAGTCATTGAAGGTTCTATAGTGAGCATACAAAATCATTCTATAAATATCATTATCTCCTTCTGTAGCCAATGTGAGAGTAGCGGCCTTCACATCCCACAGACAAGAATACGTCGAATCAGCAATGTTTCTCAAGCTTCAAAAACAACTGCAGTAGTCAGTTGGAGTGGGAGCCCTGCAGATATATACACCTTTCATCATGTAAAGTCATGTCAGACGTAATTTAAATTGAAAACCTTAAGTTTTCTCCACGTAGCTCTTTTCTTCTCTCCCATTGCTATCCATTATCTTTGCTAGCCCTTTTGACCACCTATTATCTTGTCCTTTTTTTTGACTCCTGACTGAGAATGAGTGTGTCTGGTGAGGGGATTAGCGGTGCTGTGTCTGGAGGTGGTGTAGGAGAGCAGTAATACTCAATAATTAATCACCATCAGCCGCGCAGAGCATGGAAGAGTACTCAGGGGTCCCTTGTTAGCTGGGGCCGATCAGTGAAGTGTGAACAGTCTGCAAGCCTCTTAAACCACATACACACCTGATCAATATTCTGAATTTCAATTCATGCTAAGGGCACGGAAAGACCGTTACATGAGTGTTCTCTGACTTTTTCATGGCTGTGATGTATGGTGAGCGTAGAGCACCTGTAGTCAAGGTTACATGTGCACTAACAAGTCAGTGTCATAAAAAAGAAATCTTTCAGGAGTCCATATTTGAGTCTATATTTATTGTTTCTCATTTCCTGCTTTCGCACTCAGTCACGCACACACACTCTTTATGCCCTCGAGCGTGTTCGACTTCTACTCTGATATTTGGCTGGCACGAGGAAGCTGGAACTGCCACAATAAATAATGGAGTCCACAAAGACCGGCGTGGTCTTTATCTTTTTCCCCCCTCATTCTTTTACAAATACAAGCCCACACCTACAATAACACATACACACACATGCACACACGTCTATTTGGCTCTCTTGTGAGCCGTCATATATGTAGTGTCTGAATATAGATGTGGTTCAGGTTGTCCTTGAGTCATTCGTTCTGCTGTCTCGTAAGTGTGTGTGTGGTGGTGGTGGTGGTGGGGGTGAACGGTGTGTGTATCTCTGTTCATAACGCAGCACTCTTCCTCCAGGGGCACTGTTATATTTACCGCATGGTAAATGTGTTGACTGTCAGGCCTGGAGATGTGGAGAGTTTAAATTGGATTAAATCATAAAATCACCACATCAATCATTCACAGCTGGGCCCGCCGCCACACTCCTGTCCGTGTGCATGTGTGTGAGCGACCGTACATGTGTATGTGGATATTAGCTGCAATGAGAAATGAGGAAGACCTTCTGTGTACGCCTCTAACTGGACGGTGATTGAATTGCCAATTGTGAGCGGGGGGGGAAAAAACAAAAAATAAGCAGTTCTTATTTGGACTGATTTGATCTTAAAAGTGTTCAGTCTGGCAGATGATTAGGTGACTGTGTGATTTAACAGGTGACTGAATGATTGAGGATGATTAGTGTTATTTGCTAAGTCGAGCATCTCTAGCATTACTTTTCAAAAAAGCGTTAACCCTAAGGCTGGAAATATGGCACATAACTCATCCCACATTGTTTGTTTGTACTACGTTGAATCATGCGGCTTGTTGAGGAGAGGTGTGTTTGTTACTTTTCTAAGCAACCAAAATTGCACACATGTGTTTATATATATGCAAAATTACATAAAATTAAGCAAATTAATTTTTATATGTTATATAATGCATATAATAAAACTACTTTTACATTTAGAGTTACATTAGTGATGGGAAAGAATATTGATTCTCTGATGCATTGAGATAAGTCTGATTCTGCTGATATTATTTAATATAAAATGCACTAACTAATTCGGGTATAAAAATTTAAAGTGTAGCCATAATTAGCCAAAACAGAGGATACAACACACTGTGATGCATCATGATAACAAATTGAATTGAGTTATTGATAATTGTAATTGAATTGTGAAACCAGTGAAGACTCACGCCCCTACTAAAAATTTTAATTTTCAGATGATCACACTGTACAGTTTCATCTAAAATCATCATCTTACGTTTTTCTGTGAAATCTGGTTGGCCATGATTCAATTTATCTAGTAATTTAAATGTATAGTTAGTTATTTACATACTCTTATATGACTTTTTTTGTGTCTTGCACTAGTTGCTGTTTTCTGTGCAATTATAATGAATGTGGACTGGAACCTTAAGCTTTAATATGTATTATAATGTATCAGAAATGTCCCATATAATAAAAAAACACTTAGATTGTGTGAGGATTGAAGTAATTGTTCACTGATAATTTGCTGTGATTCATTGAGAGAGATGAACTGAATTTTCTGAATGAATTGTTTAAATTTTGTGAACTGGATTAACCAATTCATTGAAAAAATCTGACTTAAAAACAATCAATTCACAATTCAGACATGCTGCTTCCCGGATGAAAACATTTTTCATGAGATTTTCAGTTAATAATTGCCTTAATGGGTCTGTTCCAGAACAGTCCTATAAAATGTACCTTTTATGTTTCACAGAGGAAAGAAATTCATTTGGGTTTGGAACAGCATGAGGATGAGTAAATGTTGACAGAATTTTCATTTTTGGGTGAACTATCCCTTTAATTAAAGCCGTAATAAGTGATCTCATACGCATTAACTGGTGGCTGTGAAAATGTGAAATCTTTATATTCTACCTTTTCTCATTTTTTTCCTCTCTGTCTCTCTCTTCTCTCTCAGAACCCTGAGATTATGTGTGGGAGAGGGATGATAAGCCCTTTAAAGAGATCACAAGAGCACTCTCTCCCTTTCGCCCCTTTGCCTTTTTAACACACACACACACGGACACACAAACACTCCCACACACACACAAAATAAAGTCTATTAACCTCTCAAATGCTACTGTTCCTGATGGGATTTAGGCCTTCCAGTGTCTGAATTTGGCATGCAATTCATCATCAGTAGAATGTTATTGTAAGATAATTACGGATGAAGAGGAAGGGTTTGCACACACTTATTAAGTTTACATTAATTATTTGAAAAAGACGGGAAGCGGGGAATATAGGTGTTATTTGATTAGATATAACAAGTCTTGGAGGGAATTCCAAGAATACCATATTGCTGCAGGGAGTAATTTAGAGGTCTGCGTTAAAGTGACAGAAGCAGTGCATCATGGGGGAGTCATGTGACAGTACTGTGAAATGAATTATGAACCTGAAATGATGTTAAGGTGCTTTATCAGCTGGAGACTTCAAATAAAACCGTAAACAGGGGTGATTATGGGTGGCTGACATGAATATGTAGTACTTGTGTTATGGGAAATGAATTCTTCACACTGTATTTAGAGATATTTATATTAACTGCAAAAAGCTAAACGTTTGTTTAAAATACCCTTCACCTTATCATTTAATGTATTATTTACCCAAAATCTTGAAAAATGTTAATGTTCCTTGTTAACCATCCATATAGATTTGCATTTGAATCCAGTTGCCATACTCTCCGTCTCTTTATTAATGAATATTTCAGTCAAATTTGGGTTCAATAGACTTCAGAGGATTGCGCATAGCATTCAGATATCTAGTTGGCCTCTGATCGCTCTCATCATTTGTTCTTGCACTTTAAAGGGAGATGAACTACACTAAATCATTACCGCATATCTTTTTTTTCTGACCCCTTTGTTAACAAGTTTGTTAATTAATTCTCTTAAAATGTTACACACCCAGAGTTCTTTTTCATAATCGTGTGTGTCCTACATTACTCAAACATTTGAGTAGAAACACCCATTCAAGGCAGGAGGACAAAGAAATCAGCGTGCGCTTATTCTGCAATGGAAATGGTTTGGATTCCCTCTGAAAACAGGCTTCTCAGTTGGGAGAATTGTGTGGACATTGTGCACAGACAGCAAACGGAGATTAAAATAGATTTCAAATATGAACACAGAACGCAGGTGATTGAGTGGCTTCGTGGGAAGGCAAAGAAATCAGATAAAATATGAAGAAGTCATACTTTAATATGATTTGACCAAGAAAGAAATGCTTAAAGATTGTATCTCTCTTAGCTTTGTATCACACATATACATATATATGGAGAAGGTAAGAAAGCGAAAATGTCTGAATTCCAGAGAAATTCAATTTTGCAGACTTTACACATTATTGCTGGATCTTTGTACATAGAGCAACTATAAGGAGAGCAGAAAGTTATTGTATTTGGCCATTTGCAATTTCTATTATGACCAATTAAGCATTTTTCTGCTTAGTACACTCAGATATGATTTAATTATTCATATATATATATATATATATATATATATATATATATATATATATATATATATATATATATATATATATATATATATATATTCATGAAATATTCATTTTTTATTTTACAGTTCAGCTTTATTATAATAATGCAGATTATGATGACAATGATAATTAATATTGTTGTTATTATTATATAATCCCTATCAGAGCTCCTCTCACATGATGCAACAGAGTTTCAGTTGATAAGAAAATAATCTAAATTAAATTAACTTGGATACTGTTTAATTATATGATTATATGGCCTAGTGGTGAATGTGGTGATTTGTTGAATATCAGGGTCCTGAAACAAAGTAAAAAAAATGGTAGTATCGTAACAAGACACTAGGAACAACTACAGTAGATTATTATGTTCTTCTCCTTGTAGGTTTGTACTACCACTACACAAATTGAATTTGTGTCATTTTAATAACAAATGTGAGATCTAGACAAAATATTAAATTTATCAATATTAACATATTTTGCATGTTTACTGAATACAGTATATAGGATGGTGGGCAGTTAAGGTATTAAACCATATTTATCAAATTAATCATATTCTTAAATGGTAATTACTCTGAGAGTGTTGCAATGTGGTTAGTATGACCAACTATATTTGTACATTTCTGAGTAAATCGTGAGGGGGTGGTTGCTATTTTGAGTGTTCTGGTATGTTGCTATGTGGTTGCTAAGGTACACATGAGGCAACGAGCCACAAGAAGTCATGATTTACAGAGATGTTTAGAACTGCTAAGATTATACCTGGCAGGGTCTCATAAGATAAACACAAAGCAACAAAAGTAATTTAATTTATTGGTAACAAATAACCACTTTTCCGAATTTACCAAATTCGTCAGCAGTGTCTAGCAGCGACACACATATGCAGCAATGAACTAATACTGATGTGATGGTGCTATAGACGTTTGTTTCTAGAGTATTTTGCAAATATATTCATGTACAGAATTATCCATTTTACATACTATTTAAAAAAAACACCATATTAAAGATTTGCTAATCGGATGATAATATACACTGTGTGTTTTTAGCATCTTTAATGTTCTGGGTGGTTCCAGATCAAAATAGCCCATCTCTGTAGTAATAGCTTAATGTAGGTCTATTAGGCTTTTCCAGCAGTATTATCACATTTTAAAATAATAATAACGACGTTTTTTTGAATATATTGTTCTAGTAAAGTAGTCCTTCCCCAAATTCATGCCATTGTTTGAGTCAGAAGTTAAAATGTCAGGCCGCTCAAACAAACAGAGCAGTGTTTGACAGCGTCAGCGTGTTTACCCACTTCACAAAGTCAGCCTCCTGGGCTTTAACATCGACAAAATTACACACTTCACCTTTAAATCTTGTGTTTTGGCGGAAAAAGCGAATGCGGGTCTGGACGTGGGTAGCTTGTATGTTGCCTGTATGACATGCAAGGTTTCTCTCTGTGTCTCCGTCAGGCTGGAGAGGAAGATGACAGCTCTCAACCCAGTGCTGTTCCTGCTCTGCGGTGTCTCTGTGTCTCTGACTCTGAAGGTGGTGTCAAAGAGAGGCTCAGGTATGTCCAATTCTCTCTCTCTCTCTCTCTCTCTCTCATTACTCACAGAGGGCTTGCTCTTCACATTAAAGTGTAACATCAAATATTATTTCACGGCATAATGAAAGCTGCTATGCTAAACCGCTCTCACCGGCCATGTGACTGTACATATTAAAGCTTAATTTAATGCAGCATTGATTGTGAAGGTCATTCTTGTGTGCTGAGATAGTGAGTGTGTATGTGTGCTTTCCTTTACGCACAAGTAGGCAAGTACATAATCGCTAAACTGCACACACACACAAATGGGAACACGTGTAAATACACACATACATTTTGCAACAGAGAACAGGTTGGGAAGAGAGCAGTGCCAGCCCATCTGTCAGAGGTGATACTCTAATGTGTGTGAGGGAGGGTGTGTGTGTGTGTGCGCGGGGGTGTGGGTGTTTAAGGGAGCGAGAAAATGTGTGTGTGTGTACGGCTGACTGGGAAAAAGAGCACAAAATGCAAGCCAAGACCACCATGTACTCCAGATAATTAGGTGCGGGGAGGTGTTATGAGTTAAGCTGCAGTTTGATGTTCCTCAGGACCGAAATTTGTATTTCTTTATACCTCCGTTTTCTCCTGTAGCGTAATGACAACTCAAAAAAAAAGAGTTACTCAGTTACTGAAACTCAAGGCGTTCACTGAAAATGATCTAAAAATATGAACCCCTATTTCAGCGTTGGCTGAAGAAACAGTTATTATGTACAGTCTGATGGAAACTGGCGGGAGTCTTTTGAGGGCAACTTTAGTATCTTGCCTTAAAGTCAGCATGAAATGGCATTCGCAACCCATTATACTTCCATAAGTAGCCATATTTTCGATTGAAACTGGATATTCAAGCGGAAAAAATGTAGAATGGGAGTTGATTTTATCTGTAAGCACTTGATTGGATTGTGAAAAGTGGTTGTTATGTACCAGAATAGAGCCAGATCTGCATGGGTGTTTGCTAAAACAGTTCTTAAATTGCTATTTGGTTTTGTTTATCCTATTCAATCCAAAATCAAGCAACAAGGAAAGTCAATTCAGAGATGAAATGATGATGAAAGATAATTGTTTTGGAATTACATTTATTTATTTATTTTTTTCTTCAGAATGTCATATCTTGATTTTTTTTTTTTACTGGTTTGTGGACTTACAATAGTTTATTCCACCATTTTTGCAATAAACTGAAAGCTCACATTCAAATCTATTTAAAGGAACTCGCACTGGTTTATGTTGCACTGGTTGTCTTAGACTAAAATTGGCCCATTGTGGCATAGATAAGTTTTAGGTATTGATTCCATTGTTAAATGTGCTATTCACAGTCAGCCACCATCGATTCATTTCGTCAACAAAGGTTATGTGATAACAAAAGGGTTATCAAGATAATGAGGAGTATCTGGCTGACCACGTGCTTTCAACTTATAGCTACCACCATAAATAGAATAAAACCGCTTTTATAAGGCAAATTATATCTCATATTTGTGTCCATGCTTTTAACCTGCTCTCTAAAGAAGTCGTATTCATTTCTGCTTGAGCAAAACTTTTTCAATGTTCAGAAATGTTAAGAATGTGCAATGTTCAAAAAGTAATTTGAGTCCATTTTGATTTCATGGTGACTTTAAAAAGCATGTTTCAGAGCACAGTCATCTTATGAGAACGCACTTCAATGTAGCCTTGAAAAGACACTCGAAATTCACACGCTTGAGATCACTTAAAGCACAGCCTTACAGAGACTTTTGACCGTGGGGGTGTTGAAGGCACACTACTTTAAAGGTTTTCTGAAGGCACTCTAAAATTACAGCGGTGCAGGACTGCCACGACCACTGTGTGATGAAAGCATGCCGGATGTAATGTCTAGTACAAAGATGTACTCAAATTTGTACATGCTGGCTTTGCTCTTATAGGAATGTCTGAGGACCACGAAATAATATTTTTGCTGCACTTTTTTTTTTTTTTTTTTTTTTTTTTTAAGAATTACTTACAGTAACACATTGACAGTACAGCATAAATATCAAATCGGTCTGTCTTGTCTTCTGCCTTCACAAAAACGTAACCAATTCTGTCAGCTTACGGGTTGGGGCTTTTCATATCATTTGCTATCTGGGATGGAAAATGGGAACATGCTTTGTGTAACTTTAGCAACACATTATTAGCTGTTTAATAACAAGCCAAAGGCTAATGATATAAATTTTCTTTACATGCCAGATGTTGCAGAGAGCTCTACATTAGTTTGTCGATAACCCTGTATGCGACTTGTTATTCATTTTCTTTGTAATCACTTTCTGGTTCTAAGATACATAGCTGACTGAATCTTGTATTGCCACTTGTCATTGTGTAGCATTAACTGCTTCGATTAAGTGAAATAAAAAATGAGGAAAAATGTTTTATGGGAAATAACATTTAAATATGTCATTTTGATTATCGAAGATGAGTTTTAACGGGGAAAATTACTGACTGTTTGCTTTCCCTTGGTATCATGCAGTGCAATCTTTTCAACTTCACCTTCTTTTTTCAGTGTGACGTATAGTCAGAAGTAATATTTTTTTAACTCAACGGTTTGTTAAAACGTGTTCATTAATTCACTCACTGAAGTAAAATGAAATCGTGAGACACAGTTGCATACAGCATACTGTTTCGCATGCTTAAAAATGATTAGTATGCTTTATACAATACATACTATGCAGTATGCAGTATACTAGTTTTCCATTCCAAGCAACTGTTAGGAACTGCACTCAAAGGAGTTTCATCACTTATGCATGACCAGAAGTTCGTCCACCCGGAAAAGTAGTCCCACCTCAACAGGACGATTCAGACAATTTCACAACTCAGGTAACACATAGAATTCTTATAACAGCTTTAGGAAAAACACAAGCTTCATATTTTCCATATTCCAGAATAAGTGGCAATTGGCATGTTTTTCTCCAAGACCCAAAGTAGCCTGTAATATCCCTTTAATGAAATTGGGAAGTGTGTTGGAACCAGCAAGAGAGTTTTTTTGGACTGTTCGTATACTCTGCACTGTTCAGCTCAGTGACGCTTCTGAATGTATTGCGGCAGAATCAAAGCTTCAAAGACACTATTAAATGTCAGACGCATCAACATCACTCTCCATGCTGAATATGAAATAATAACTCTTTCCTTTTCCATCTGATCATCTCAGCAGAGGCCCAAGGCATGGCCTAGACATCAGTATGTGTGTGTGTGTGTGTGTGTGTGTGTGTGTGTGTGTGTGTGTGTGTGAATGTGTGCGTGTTCGTGACTTTGAGCGACACAAACACACATCTCATCAGCACAGCATGCATTCCTCTTGATGTGTTTTAAAGGACTTCACAGCTGTAATTGAACAGGGACACGTTCTGATTGGTTATGAAATATCAAGCTCTAATTGTCTCTTGCATTATGGATTATGAAGATGCTGAAATTTGAATGCAGATTCATGAAAAGAGATTTTTGAGAAATGAGGGGAAAGATTTCATCCTTAGAGAGGAAGAGGAATGGTTCTTTTATAAAGAAATTATTTAAGTTGATTTGAAGCTGATTCATTGATGCATTTTACACAGTTTTTGCTGATGATATTTGTATTAGGCTTGTGAAAAGAAGATTTGGTGATTTCAAGACCTCATAAAACAAAAATAGCTTGTAAATGGACTTTAGTGAAGGTAGACACCATGTTTGACGTCAACAAAACCAAGGCTGTGAGGAGCAGAAGTTCAGTCAGTTTAATGCATTGTTAAGTCAAACTAATAACATTTTTTCACTTTTTTTTTTGTTCAATAGAATTTTTTGAAAAGCCATATTTCTTTGACTAACAGCAATTCTCCAAACTCTAAATGTATCCCTCTGTTTGATTTAACTTACAACATTAGATGCCTTCAAACCAGTTTGGCTGGAGCAAGTTGTTGATGTACATTTTATACCTTTTTTTGGTGATTGTGCTGTAAATATATATATTCTATATATATATATATATATATATATATATATATATATATATATATATATATAAATATAAATATATATATATATATATATATAATATATATATATATAATAATCAGTAATAAACAATAATGATTTCGAACGTTTCAGCAAATTGATTGTCAAATACACCTCTATCCATTGCATTCACCATGTTTTCATAAACCCAGAATCTCAAGGTTAAAAGAAAATCCACAATTTCCCACTTGCTATTACAACATAGTTGTGACAATGCATACGCATTCAACTTGTGAATATTTGTTAACAATAAAATCTTTCCAAAATAAATTGAATGCAACCAAAAGATTTTTTAAATGATTTTGATGCATTTAGTTTATGTTGCACTTTTCATATTCACACCTAGTCTTGTGGATTCTGCATAACGCAAAATGCAAATGTTGCCAGGTATTAATGTGAGAGTGAAAATGAATTCGAAATCAGCCTTCATTCATTTATTCAGCAATGAAAAATGCCCAGTACTGAGGAGATTACCTAGGTGAAGATAGTAAAATTCAGCTGGTCATGTTATCTCATCATGACAGCCCCCATGAGGCGACCAATTTCACGTACAATAAAACTGCTTTTATTAAGCTACTGATAAGATTTGATATGCACAAAGAAAATGTCAGAATACTTTTTCTTTACATATGAAACATTTTAATGAGAAAAACATTCCCTAAGAGTGATCAAGAGATGTTTGAGCAAGAGATGTTTGTATCTAAATATCCAGTGATGGAAATCTGTGGGTTTATACAGTGAATGTGAAAGTTTGACTTATAAATGACAGAAATTCCAATTAAAACAATCCAACACAACTCCGACATGCACAAAAAACACACACACACACACACACACACACACACACACACACACACACACTCAAAGTGTCAGTTCATCCTGTCTCATTAAGCACACTATAGTTCCCTCGCTCTCTCTCAATCTATGTCTGTTTTTTAAATGCTAATGATGGATTAGCCCGTGCTCTGGCCTCAGGATTTTCTCTCTTTATTCCCATGTTTGTTTCAGTTCTCTCTCTCAGGTCTTTCTCTTTTCTCTCGCTGTCATGTTACCGTGACCCGCGGACCCTCTCTCTTTATGCGAGCCAATGAAAGGCCTCCAACGACAGAAAAGACTTCAATCCCTCTTTTCTCCATCTTAGTTGACTAAAGGAATTTTTCCATTATTCCCCACCGAGCTGTGAGAAAATCGCTCTCTCCCATTGGTTAACAGGCCACCTGCTCGCCCGGCGAACCTGCTCGACCTCCGTCGCCATGGCGAGCCAGAGGCGGAGGTGAGCGGATGAGAGGTATGGGAAAAGATCAGAAACGAACAGTTGCATTATTGTCCGACAGAGACCTGCTTGAGGTTGGCGGAAGCTCGGAAAGGTCAGCGCGCGGTCGAGAAAAGGTCAAAACGGGGGGCGGGGAGGAAGACGCTCGTTCGGCATAGCGTGTCGTCATGGAAATGTCCTCAATTTACTTGATGCATTCTGACTAAGACAAATTAGAGGCGGACAAAGCGATTTTTGCGATCACTGATCCGAGAGACTCCATGGGAACAGTAAATAAGAGCAGCAATGCATTGTGGGAGATTAAAATCACTTGTTTGGCCCAAAACACATCAGCTTAGAAATATGGGGTACATAATGAGTTTATATGAATATACCTACTCAAAACAGCTATAACCATAAAGCACGGAGAAGCAAAGGAGCCCCGTTCCACCTCTTCCTCTCACTCTCTTTCTATCTCTACAGAGAGCAGTAGGAAATGGAAATGCACACTTTATGGGTCTGGGTGATTGGATTTGCATGGCGTCAAGCCAGCGCAAACACACACACACACACACAAACACACACTCGCACACTAAGACACAAAGTGTCTGAGAGAGCAGTGGTAACTCAAAGTCAACATGACAGTTTTACTGGGGTGCAGTTGCTCTCAGTGTCTAAAGCAAACAGCCATTTACTGTTGCACTAAATACCGACTAGCATTTGCCCTCAATATCAGAGAGAGAAATTACCAGCTCAAATTCAAGCAGGGAATGGAAAATTAGAAACCAGCGTTCAAGTTTCCTCTTAAAAGAATGGCCGTTAATGCGTGGATGCGACGAAAGAACCAATCGAGATTGTCAAAATGAATTTTCGATTCCTCCGAGCATGATTACATACCGTATCTCTCAATTACAAATAACTGTTTCATCTTTGAAACTCTCGTTCTCTCATTTAATGGAAAATAGGACTTGCAGTCACTTGTTTTTTTTTCTGTTCAGGCTCTTGTATTTATTTCTGAATGCAGTGAATTGATGATAATTAGGGCTGAAACGCCAGTTTCAGTCTCTCACGTTCAGAAGTGTTTGCTTTATGTTTCAACTCCAACACTTCAAATTGGCTTTAGATGCAGTTCAGGTTTTTTTTTTATTGTGCGTAAGAGCTTCTGGAAAGCGGCTCGAGTCTGTCGCTAGCCCACCTGTGGCAGGATGACAGCATGTGGCGTACTTCTGCTTTATTGCGTTTGATCAGAGGCCTTCGCCAAGTCTTATTAAGATGTTCCAGTTTAAGTAAGTGCGAGATATACTCTATATCCTTAAATGGCGCTTTGTTAAGGCAGAACATTTGAATTAAATGAGATACAATGGTTAATTTAATATTACTGTAATTGACTCCAGTGGTCGGGCATTCCACGGTAATATCACAGGGAAGGACTGCCTTCTGGTTGAAAGAGAGCGAGAGAGACGGGAGGAGAGAGTAAGAGTGACAAAGACGGAGAGTGAATGTTAGGAGACCTCGAGGGATGAGGTGACCTACAATTAGTGACAGTAACATGATAACTCAAGGCCAACAGCAGTCCATTAGCATATTTCATAATTGATTACAGAATATCTTCGGAGGACGAATATTTATTCAGACCTAGTTAGGGCCAATTTGAGGGCGAATTAATGAGGAAACGAGGCTTAAAACGAGACCTGTGCTTTCTCTTTCTTCCCTTTTCCTTTAGATGTTGAATTATGTAATTATGCAAATTCAAGGTTGATGGCTGCTGAGGAAAACAAATTCCATAACAAATATTCATCCCATGTGACCACGATGGAGATCTGTTCTGTCCAGTCGCGTCCCGTAATTGTTCTTGTTTTGTTATGAAAAAAAACTTGTCATGTATGCCCATCTCTCTACTTTTTTTTGTTAGCCTGTGATTCTGACATTTCAAATAGATGTATGATGCAATTTCTATTTCGCCTATTTTCTTTTGCAGAGTTACAAAGCTCAAAGTTTCCCACAAAAGGATTTATTTTGTCTAGAAGAGAAGGCTGATTCAAGACCGGCCTAAAATGCAACATGTAATATATACTGGATCTAAGGAGTCAATCGTGGCTTGTGTACTACAAATACATGCAAGCGTCATGTCTTTCACGTGACTCTATTTCACTTTTAGGCTTGGATTGATGGTAAAACTAAGGACATTATTAAATTGCCTTTATATTTACTTTAAAAGCTCTCGATTATGGAAAGTAGCATTACATTTCCAATGCATGTTTGTGGTATTCGGCCAATCACAATGCACTGGGTCAGCTGGCCAATCAGACTGTGCTTGTCAGAAGAAGGGTCGCGTTTGACGCGTATGAGAGAGTCTGGCCATAGAGGAGTTACAATAATGTAAAAAATATATAATTTGAACATTAAAGGATGTCAACATATTCTATTACACCGTTTACAAAATAAGGATCTTTAAAATAGCATCATATGACCCTTTCAACAGATATTTTGGATACATAAAAATGTTGCAGTATAATCTACATGTGGTATAATCTGATTTAAATACAATTTTTTAACATCATTAAATTGACCTAAATATTATATGTTATACCAACAAAACAAAGTTTAAGGTTTAGATAATTTGGAAATAGTTTTTACATTTAAATATCAGATTTACTTCAGAAGATCTGAAATATAGCCTCATTGTGCTTTTTTCTCTTGCTTCTTGAGATCAAAGGCATCAATCACATACTTTAATTGTATGGTAAGCAGCAAACCGGTTTAGAACAACAACGGTGACAGAATTATTCTTTTTGCATTAAAATATCCATTTAGGAATACATTTTGTGTATTCTTATATTCTTTTATATATATATACACACACACACACGTAGCCATTTCATTCTAGGCAGCGAAACACCAATCTGATGTGTTAATCATAACCTCACTGCTTGGAAATGTGTCTGTAGTTATGGAAACTCTGTAGTGAAGCGTTTTAACAAGGTTCTTATCTAAGCAACAGAAACCCACTTAAACTAATTCTCCACCTCCATCTACCCAAGCAACCACACACACACACAAACACACACACTGAAGATGAGTGATTCCCTCTAACTTAAGAAACAAGTACACAGAGAGAAGATTGCACGATTATCAAGTAAGATTATCTTTATTTATCTACTCCAATCTTTTATTTTTAAAGCATTTAATAAAGAAATTTCAAATAATAATAATAATAATGGCAATAATAGTAACAAAACCATTCTTTTTCTGAGCATTGGGCCGGTTGCTAACGTCTACAAAATATTCTGGTCTCTAGACATGACTCAGCACCCTCTTTCATTGTAAATCTATGTGATTTTTTTTTCATGTTTATTTATAATCATAAAATTAGTCGCCTAGAAAATATATTAGGTAATAACACACCTCTACTCCATAATCTACACGATTTATGTCCGCAGCACAAATGGTTCAGGATGACTTACGTGCCAAAGTTGAATACTTTGTTTAGTAGTAACAAAGTTAAATTGTTTAGAACAGAGCCCTAATGCCCTAAGTTATATTAATAGTGATTCAGGCTTTAGACATTGAAAGCTATTCAGCATGATCAGTAACGGCAACATCAACATGTTTTTTCCTTCCCATTTGTTGTTCTCTTCCCTCTTTAATCTTTCCTCACAGGTAAAGGCAGTCATGCATTGTTGTGACCAGGGAATACCACTGTCATTTGGTTCTATATGCGCTTTCATTTGTGTGTGTGTGTGTGTGTGTGTGTGTGTGTGCATTATATTTCCCATGAGGACTGTAGAGGAGAGAGAAGGAGAGGGAGTTGTTTGATCTTTAACAGGATTATTCATCCTCTTTCCCTTTTATTTATTTAATATCCTTCCTTTATGCGGAGAGCATCTGGGCAGCATTTAAAACATTAAACCACATACATCTCACTAGAGGCCTGTATGCTTTTTTTGTGTGTTGTGTGTTTGTGGTGTGTGTGGAGGCGGAATTCCTTGACCTGACAGTCCCGTAGCATGATCGATACTGCGTTGAATTACACACGAGTCTGCAAGCCACGCATTTCCAAATCCTCCTCTTCCTTTAAATCCCTCGTTCGCCTTCGGACACACATAAACGTGCATGCACAGGTCAGCCCTGCAACTGCAGTTTGAATTGACAAAAGTACAAGATGTTTACACTGTACGTACTGCATGTCATCGGGATTTAATTAATTTGAATGTCAGCAGTTCATTTTCTTTGTTAAAAGGCAAAGGGAATCTTAGAGATTCAATAAAAGTTAAGCGCTATCGACAGAAACTGTGAGATGCAGCTGGATACCACAGAAATTAATTTAGTCTTACTCTTGGTTCTCAAAACCAAAAAATGCAGTAATGTGGTTACAATGCAGTTGTATGAAAAAAGAGAGTTTAAAAGGTTTTAAAATCCAAATGTTGTGAATGTTGAAGCGGTTTTATGAAGTTTATTATTGTATTTTCAGAACAAACATATAAATGCAATATGAATATATGTGTCTTTGTGTTTAGAATTATTAGTGTATTTACAAATATTTTAATACGAATCAATACATTTATAGTTTAATCATATAATTAATAGTACTTAAATTAATTTATAGTTATATCTGTGTGAATATGTAAATCTCATTTCTATGCAGATTTATTCACATTAAAGTGAGTGTTTTTTGCATTAAAATAGTTCCTGTCATCACAACTCTCAGAGAGAGTTTTAACATGGTGAAATAGATGGCAATGTTAATGTGTTTGGACTTGGCAGAATAGATCTGCTGCTGCAGTACAGCAAGTACCGAGGCTTGCTACTTACAATATATTCACAGACACACTGCTGTAAGAAATACAGCTGCTGCATTTATGAAATAACCCCAATATCTAACATACATGAAATCACCCCATAGCAGATTTATACAGGTGGAGCTGGGGAAGGTGGAGGGTTTCTGAAGCGCGCTTCAACTGCTACAGCAAACACTCCCTTAGTTTTTGAATGTTGAAAAACAAGCTCATTGGCTGCTGATGCAAAAGAAACCAATCAACTGAGCCATATCAATAATGATGTTATTATGTCAGATAATGATCCTATTGGCTAGCATCATCTAGAGTTTCATGACAGAGTTTGGATTTTAAATCAGTCTTTTCACCCTGTTTTAGGGGATGAAGTTGTGGTATGCTGCTTATAAAAATCCTTTGGGGTGTATTTTTCTATACGTATACATTTTCTATAAACTACATATATATATGTAAAGTGCCTCTTTATTGTACCGTTGAATGTATGTTTAACATGTTTAACATTTAGTGACTGTGCTGTTTTTTACCCCTTTTTTAAAGTGCCCTGCATAGACTTCCATTGTTGTATGGTGGCACGTGTCATAATGCCCTATGTGTGAAAACCTCTATATTTGCCAATATGTAAGCATTCAAAGGTCTTGTGTAGAGCGAGGTGATTGTTGTTGGTGTGTATGCATTAAGAGGTTATGCATAGAGAGGTTATTGTTGGTGTGTGTGTCGAGGCGTTGGATCATGGTGGATTAGCACTAATCTTGGCCAGTGACACTCCCCGGTGGTCGGATCACTAAGCACGCAGCCTCTCAGTCTTTCTGCTCAACACATCTCACACAGAAAGAAGCCAAATAACCTTTTTGCAGCAGCTACAAGCTTTAAACTCGCTGAGGTTTGGGTGATTGACTCACATTTGTGTGCACACAGACATGGGATTGCTCAAGACAGTTGGCGTCTTAAACTGTCAAGTGATCATTAGTACCTTACTTAGGGGACACACACGAACAAATAAAAACCTCTTAGAGTAAGCATACAGTGAGGGAACACTAATCTCTTTGTATTCAGTTTCATTTTAATAAACCAAGCATTTTAATGGGAAAATTCCTCATCACAAATGGCTCATTTTTACTAATGACCCTTCAGAGGAACAAAACCTCAACTGGACTGAAAATCTAATATCTGTCTCAAGGCCAGAGCCATGATTCAACCTCCCTAAAATGTTTTCACGGTTTCAAAGCAGCGCTTTACTTTTACTGCCATTAAAGACTGCATGAAATGGTTTAAGAAACACAATTTTCTTTCTTGTTTTGACATATTTCCTATTGAAACGACTAGCTGAGGCAGAACAAATCGAAAGGCTTAGGCTTTTTCAAATAGCCAACTGCTTTTAAGTAGTACATCACAGCCTGGCAAAACCATGATTTACTACTTGCTATAGTTAGTTGGCGACAGGTGGTGTTAGAGAAAGCAGGCATCAATCTAGACTGCATTTTATTGTCATCTTTTGTCATTTTGTCTTTCTTTTGTCATTAAAATTATTATGACTAAATTGTATTGTAAAAGTAATAGTAGTAATAATAATGTATGTGCACTACTGGTCAAATATTTGTAATACTTAGTATCTTATTCTCACCAAGGCAGCAATTATCTGAAAATATGCAGTAAAAACATGTATATATATATAAAAAATATATAAACATATATACAGTGACATTCAAAAGTTTGTGATCAGATTTCTGTTTTGAATAAATGCTGTTCTGTTTTTTTACTTTTTAGATCAAAGAATGCTGAAAAAATTATTATTTCATTAATTAAACGGCAACTATTTTCAAGATTAAAAATCAGCTGACATATTATAAATATGTTTGAAGGATGCAAATTCATAAATAAATATTTGAAAGTACATTTAAATAGAAAACCATTGTATGAGTGTATATATATATATATATATATATATATATATATATATATATATATATATATATTTACAGATGTTTCCCCTCTATGATAGTGGCCCAGATCAGAATTAAAAATGTATTCTTCAGATTTTTGTTTACACTGTCATCGAAAAAAACTAAACAAAACACAGATCTGTGTCACATGCGAGAAGAGAAATCATATTTGGGCCACATTCAGCTGCAATGTGAACGAAGCCCTGTCACACGGAGCTTGAGAGAGATGAAAGTGCACCGCTGCAGAGACCTGAGATAGGATTGTGTGCGTGTGCGTGGAGGGATTCAGATGTAATTTGCATGAAATGCATCCAAAATCTTAATGATTTGCAAGCTGGTTGTTTTATCTTACACAATGGGAAGGAAGGGGAGTGCAAAGAGAGAAAGAGAGGGAGTGTTCAATCAACTTCTCGTTCGTTTTCTCAAGCTCCTGTTTTTCTCTGACTATTTTAGTGCAGTAGGTTGCGCAGGATTGAGAACATGTGAATGTTTTATAGGCTTACATAAGGGACCTCACCCCAGAGACAACCGACCTCGTTATCGTTCATTTAGCAGTGAAAAACAAGATAGATAGATGGGGTGGGGGTAGATGAGAGGATGAAAAGAGAATGGGGAATGCAGAGGGAGAGGGGAGAGAAAAGCATGTACATGCAGAGGAACCGAGCATGATGGGATACATTTGTGAAGTGAATGTAGGAGAAAGAGGCATTGGGGGAAAGAAGCAGGCTTCAGGTGCGCGAGTGATCCGAGCATTCCAAGAGAGAGAAAGGGTGGAAGGGAGAAAATAATGCAGTTGATTCCAGTTTGATTCCATTTCGTTTCTTTTATCTGTTACCCAGAGTGCCTCAGGGAAGCTTGGCTTGTTAGCATCGCTCGGGCAAAGAAATACAGGGTTGCTTAGCTGGAGATACAGATGAAACATCTCTCTTTCTCCCTCGTTCTCTTGCTTTCCCCCTTTTGCTTACATAAAAAGGTCAGAGTTTCCGATAGCGGTGGGGAGCCGTTTAAAGCGCACCTGATATTAGAGTGGAAGCTTGTCTCTACATATCGGCTCTCATACATCTGGAAATCGTTGCATAATGTGCAGCCGACCAAAGCTAACTGTTTGCATGTGTGCTTTTGAGAGCCACAGGCCTGTAGTATATAGACACATACCTCTTAGTTTATTGGGGCAGTGCGTTCAGGTTTAATATGACCACGTAATTGCCTCATCTTTTTTGACTGTGTTATTAGCGTGATGCGACTCATGGACCCTTTTAGATTTAAACCTCTTGTTCTGTTTGGAGTCTCAGGGACTTCACAGCCATGAAAAATATACTATAATAATATTTTAATGGCTTGGGGAAAAAAACACTTTAATTCAACATGAAATAAAGATGGGGCCTGTTTATTTTTTAAATGCAAGTTCCTGGTCTTACTGTGAACAATTCATCGGAGCACAGTATTTCGAAGAAGAAAAAGATTTTTAGCATTTTTGTGCATATTATTCTTCTCACTTGTATGCTGCATGTATTAATGATTATTGGTAACCAAAAGTCACATACTTATTTTAGCAAATTTGTATTCAGTCTGGTTCCATTCTGGTATGTAATGCCCACTTTTTATGGCCAACTAATTCTTTTTAAAAAAGGTGAAGCAAGTAAAACCATTACTACATTCTTTAGTGTCACATGATCTTTCAAAAATGCTCAATTTCATGCTCAATTTTTTTTTTTATTATCCTGAATGTTGAAAACTGCTTATAGATTTTTAATTTAAAAAGAAAAACTTCTGCAACATTATAAATGTCACATTCGATCAACTCAAGGATTCAATTTCATAATGCTGGAATATGCTTGATCAGATTTTACCTGAACTGTGTATTGTTTAGTGTACAAAACAGTATGTAGGTTATGTGTGGAACTATATATAATAGGAATAATAAGAACAAATCATTAAAGTCTCTTTGACCACAATCGTTGATTTCAACAGGACATGAGAATAAAATGAAACAGCTGGACTTCAGCACCACGGACAGTGGCAGAACAGGGACTAATGGAGAGCAGGGTATGATGACACCTGAAGAGGTTAACAGGGTTTAGTAGAGTCATTTCACACCGTACAGTTACAGCATACTGATGCAAGACAGATGTAAGACAAAACAGAAAGAAAACAGTGAGAGATGGAGAAAGAAGGAGAGTGGAGTGGGAGAGAAGGGTGATGTAATTGTCATATTAAATGTAATTGATTTGGCAGAATGCGCATGTCATCAAATAATTTTTATTCGCTATCGTATTCATTTAAAAGATTCAGCAAACTGCCATCTATTGCCTCAGCATTTTCATAAGTGACGAGTTCCTGGGTTCGGCATGATGGAAAACATCTTGAGGGGTGCATATTGTACATGAGCAGTATGTCACTAAACATTTCTGCACAGTTTATGCTGTTTATTTTCATACCTTTTAGCATCGATGGAAAGCGAAATAATGAGTGGACGTTCTGTCCTCCGCATCGGGCAGAAAATGTTCTGTAATAGGTTTCACTTAATTTGAACACAATTGCGAAGTTATTACAGAGACGGATTTAGCCATTTGTGAATTTGGTCAAGGGCAATGCAGTCAACCAGGAACACAGAGGACTGTGCTCAATGACAAGAGCTTTGCTTTTCTGAAATAGAATTGTAATTTATGGGATGTAGGGCTGTATAATATACCTTTGTGGATTTTAATGCTCTCACAACAACTAAAAGGAGTGTGTTTTGAAGAGCCTGTGATGTGCGTCATCACAGAACGCTTTTGTTGCATGATTCTCTTGAAAACTGAAAATATCCTGCTCATATTTACCCCCAACATCAAAACTAAAACAAAATAAAGTGCATAAAATTAAGCCTGTTTTGTGCTATTATTTTTATGTTATTTTTTTAAAGTACTGAATTTATTTGGCTAATATTACAGAATTTTGGTTTTTGGATGTATTTAATATTGCTAAGTGCTTTGACACAATCTCTTTGTTTCTTAAAGCTCCATTCAGTTTTAGGGTTTTTTGGGTTTAAATTGATCCAAAATACATTTTTGAGAATTGAGTACATAACCAGCCAGTGTTCAGAGCTATCACCTTGTCTGATTCACAACTGTAAGTTAAAAACGTCCTGCAGGTGGCGGATCGTTTATAGCCTTTTTTCACAGCAGCTGGAATAATTAAACATAATTTTGAAAGGATTATGTGTTTATGAAACTGTAAGTGACTGAAATTAGACTATATGCTAAATTGAAATGTGCATCTGATTACAGATAGCTTACATGGGATTACACAGGTTTTGTGTTGAGTACCAATTCTAAGGAAGTGTAATTTCCTTTTTCTTTCTTTATATGAAATTTGAGTGTTATAACTATTAGAGATTGTACATAAATAGCTTACACTGATACACACTACATATACACAGTCACACAACGCTGATGTTGTTAACATTTTAATAATTTGCACAGTTTGATGTGATATGAGCTAACTTTCCAATCATTAGATTTTATCGTAATACTTTTTTCCTCGGTTGGTCAGAACAAAAGTTGCAGACTTGTTACATGTTGAGATGACAACATCCATTGAAAATTGTTATTTAGGCCATACTTCCAAGGCTAGACTCTATCATTCAGAAGTGTGTATCGTGTACTTTGTATTTTGTATTTCAAATGGATTTCAGATAATTAGTAAAAAAATATATCTTTTTGACATCACAGTGCTACTCAAAACCAACAAAAATGACTAAAACAGTCTTAAATCGTGAACATAGTAATGTTGAAAATATGTGACAACTTCTAGTTTCTAAAGGTACGTCCATGGCAAATGTGTATTTACAGTTTTACATTAGTAAAAGTTATTTTTAAGGATCTGGTCTGTTGAGGTAACTGTACTTTTAAGGCAAGGTATGCTTCTGTTTTACAGTTCGGTGATTCCACTGCATGTTTTTACTATTGAATTATTAATTAATCTCAAAATCAATATACTACTTGAAATATTTAATACTCATATGCTCAATATAAAAAAATATAGAATATATAAAACGTGTATTGCTTCTGAATTGTATTTGTCACAATTTGGGCTATTTAATTTTTGTCATTCTTTTGTCAAAATCACGCAGATAACATCGGTCCTCACTGTTCGAGGCCACCGGTACCTTAATATCTCAAAAGATGTAATAAACATAAATATAACGCTGGTTTTGTTGGGGGCACTTTTTAGAATCACATTATGTATAATGCGGGGCCTATTTAGGGTTTTTTTTTTTTTTTTTTTTTTTTTTGATCTTGGTTATAAAGGCTGCAGTAGATTATTTGACTATCCTATCAGATTTTAATAGCTCTATATTCTTCATCTCCAGAGTTTCAAAAAGCAATTAACTGCTTTTATTACAGGCTCATGCCATCTCCTGTGTACACACACACATGCGCACAGCGATCCCCCAACACACACACGTACTTGCATATGCAAACATTATAAAACACAGCAGTTAATTACAACAATGAAACATAATTAGTTAGTGTATAATTAGTTGCACGGGTTAACTTCTCTATAGCAACCAGGCTCTAAAATGAACTCTGACTCATATTGACTTAACATCTCAATAATTATGAGATTTTCGACTGAAAAAATCTGCCTTTTAATAGCTCAAAATTTGTCTTTTGTCACAGTGGCATATGTGCCTGTTTGTATCTGAAGCTTTATCTACAAAAATTAATGAGTTTTTTTTTTTTTTTTTTTTTGCCATCAGGGTCTGACGTGTGTTTATGGATTTAATAATTGAAAAATAATGTAACTAAAAGAGTAATTGCACCTCAAAAAGAAGTTTATTTAAGGTTTTATCGGATGTCCAAATGGTCGATCGATAAAGAAACTTTGCAGCAAATTTCTAAAGATGTAGAGACTAATATATCTGTCCTCCTGTCTCTCTTCAGTGGACGGCTGCACTGATTGGTCCGTGGACTATCTGAAGTACCGGGTGTTACACGGAGAGCCGGTGAGGATAAAGTGTGCTCTGTTTTACGGTTATATCAGAGCCAACTACTCCCAGGCACAGAGCATTGGACTTAGTCTGATGTGGTATCGGAGTTCTGGGTTGGGACATGGCGACTTCGAAGAACCCATCTCCTTTGACGGGGTACGCATGAGCAAAGAGGAAGACGCCATCTGGTTTCGGCCTGCCGAGCTGCAGGACGCCGGTCTGTACTCCTGTGTTCTGAGGTGAGAGAGAGGGAGCACGTGCACATGTGTGAACACTCATACGCTTAGATATGCAAATCCACAAGGAGACACACACTCTGCCTTTCGGACATTAGCCGGATCGGAGAACATACTTAACTTCTTCCTTTGATGTTTTTTGATTGTCTTTCAAAGCCTTCAAGAAAAGGGCCATGCTGAGAAAATTAGTGCGTGTGTGTGTGTGTGTGTGTGAGGGTTGTGTGTCTGTATCCAAAGCTTCTCAGGGACAGTAAAACTGGAAGTGAAATAAGTGAGCGACGGCAGAGGACAGTGAGACGTTCTGTCATCCATCAATCAAACACTGACACTCCAGCACTCTCCCATAATGCCGCAGGCCACTGTCACACATATTAAACAGTCAGGCAATTCTCCAGGGTCCTCATTTGCTCAGGTTCCAACTGACTTGAGGTCAAAGCACATAATCTACTCATCATATTCACTTTTGCATCACAGAATGTCACACTTAATGTATGTGTGTGTGTGTGTGTATGTGTTTGTGAGTGTCCTGAAAACAGGCAGACAGAAACGGGAATAGAGTGAATTTTAAATACCGTGCTGCCTTAATTTCAAGCATTCCTGCAGGACATATAAAATATTTCAGAGTACAGTAAACGAAACAAAACAACAACACATAAACCTGCTTGAAAACACTTTAAGGAATCCGATGCTTCCGATGTGAAAGTGGTTTTAAAAGGAAACTTATTTCTAAGGCAGCATCAAATGCATCCTTTCCAAAGAAAACAATCCCAACAGAATGCATCAGAGAAAATAATCATCTAAGTTGGCAAATGAGTCTCAAGACATTTCAAAAGGATAGCTCTTCTAAACTTGTGTGCTTTTCTTGAGCGCCAAAGAAGAAATTGTGAGAAATATTGGAATCAAACAATACTAGAGTCCAATTTATGAAAATGTTGTCCTTTTTGTTCCAAAGAAGAAAACAAAACGTCATATAGGTTTCAGAGCTAGTGACAGAATTGTCATTTTTGAGTAAGCTATTGCTTTAAATAAAATAACATTGCCAATATTTGAATCGTTCGTCAGGAAAAAATAAAAGTAAAGTGAGTCCGACCAATATTGGGATTTTCTGTGTGTTCTTATTGTTATAGAACAACTATCAAAACTTTTGATTTATCATTATAGTTAACATTCATGGTACGAACAGCCTTTAAGAATATTGCATTTCTATCTTATGCTAATAAGCCTATGCTTAGCTCACAACTTCAACTTTTTCGCATCAGTGTAATATGATGAAGTTCTGATGATTTATATCTTATTTGCAAAAGCAATAAGATTTAGGCAGTATGCTCAATTCATTCTGAATGGCCAGCAGTGGAGTAAACAACCATTTTTTTTTTGTCAGCGTATTGTTGAGATTGCAGCATTTATCAGCAGTGGATAAAAGCCTAAATTAACTACCCCAACACTGATCCCCTGGAACCAATTAATGAGTGCTAGTTGTAAAATCAGTCACTTATGAGATTCCAGCTCAGTTAGAACGCTGCCTAAGAAGGCAACTATCTATGTAGGCAGCTCACTAGGTTTAAAACACAGCTACAGAGTTTTGTTTATTAAGAACCGAGTTATAAACAGGGAATAGGACTTGTTGTTGTTGTTCTGTTTCCTCTGAGACTGGCTTTGAGCTGATTAAACCATAAACAATAGTTTTCAGCAACACTGGTAGGAGAGAGCAGATATTTTAGTATTCTTTTTAGGTTTATAGGGTGATAAAACGAGACTGTGCTGACATATGCGGGTGTCTGAAAATAGTGAGAGTGTAAAAATAGTCTTTGCTATACAGTTAATAGGGCGGAAAAAGAAAAAGAGCTCATACTTTTCTTTTTTCTTTTTGCTAAATTTGTTTATGCATTTTACAAGAGACAAGTGCATTGCAGGTTACCGCCCCAAGCACTCTGTAACCACGGTAACCCGGTAGGAGGTGTGAGGTCATTACAGCGAAAAGGTCAAATTTCAACAAATCTTATCAGCAGCTATTAAACTCAAAGCCCTTGGACAAAATAAACACTAATGCACTTTTTATGGAGACACACTTATCAGCGTACAGAAGTGTGTGTTGACATGCAATGCTTTTGTGTGAATGTGTGTTTTATGGTTGCATAATTTTCTTTGACTGATTTTAATGCAAAAAATATATATTTTTTTAAGTAAATAAATAAATAAATGCTTGTAATAATTTAAAAGCATACTGTCTTCCGAACTGCAAACATTTCATTCTGTTCTTTCACATCTTTCATAGATGTCTTAAAGGCACAGCAACAAAAAAAACATCAAATTTAATTAAGGGTCATAGAGAGTGTAGGATACTAAATTTGACATGTTTTTTCTGCTGAAATACATTCACTTACATTATAAGTGGACCTCGGGGAAAATGGAAAGTGATAAAAAATGTATGAAATGACCCTTTAAAACCTTTGAGAGAACATCTCATTCTATTCGTCGCTGCTCATATTCCATCAGCTGAACACTAATTATTTGTAGCCCTACATGAAAATTGCAGACAAATTCTACTCCATCGTGGTCACATTACATCTATCATGGTTGAATTACAAATAAAATCATGTTTTATTCTCCTTTAATTTGTTTAGTGTATAGGCTCTGTGAGATGATAACCAATTTACGATCAGTGATGTCTCTGGATGCGTATATGTTAATCTGATTACAGATAGCACCGTTTATATACTCTGTGTGTGTTACAGGAATTCCACATTTTGTATGAAGGTGTCTATGACTCTGTTGGTTGCTGATAATGACACAGCAGGATGTTATAACTCAAAACTGCGCTACACTGAGAAAGGAGAGCTGGGCAAGAGTAAAGACATCTCCTGTCCTGATATCCAGGATTACGTTCAGCCTGGAGAAAAACCACAGATAATGTGGTACAAGGTACAGTGGGAGATAGATTCACTAAACAGTTGAGCTGTTCAGTGCACAAACTAGCGTCTTATTCACAAAGCACCTGCGATCCAGCGTCACAGCAACTGCCCCCTGAGAATTTAAATGAAGCCATTGTCGTTCTTTTCAGCACAAACACACCTCCTTTTTATGTAAATTAGGGTTATTATACTTTATGCCAGTAAGTCAGTGCTATTTGCCGAGGGCAATTAACATGCTTTTACTGCGCATGCAAACTGTAAACATAAAATTATTTAAAATACACTGTTTATGTACACTTTCAGTCGATCATGACAGGAGTAATTTATCAAATGATGATTGTAATGCGTTACGAAATACATTTGAGAGCCCTTTATGCATTTTAAAGAGCCGATTCAGTTGTCTGGACTGCAGCAGTGACCCACAAGATAAAGAACTCTGGTCTGCAAATTGTTTTTAGCACTGATTTTTCTGGGCCATGTTGCTTGATTTGCATGCTGCCAGCAAGCACAATTTATTCCTGTAGAATTCCCCTAGTTTTTTTTACCGTGACAGTATATACAAATGTATATGGCGCAGTTTTGTATCTTTGTTTTTATATATTTTTTCTCTCTCTCTTATTGCCTGCGGGCGTGCAGGAGTGTAACGTGCAGCAGTGGAGGAGCAGCGTGCTGCAGACCGCAGACATGCTCTCTATACAGGAAGTGAACGAGGAAGACATCGGCAACTACACCTGTGAGCTGGTTTTTGGAGGCTTCCTGGTGCGGAGGACGACCTATCTGAGCGTGACAGGTAGTACAGTGTGACGTCTCTTCAGCGTGCGTCTGGGTGTGAGAGCGCTTGCTGCTGTAGCCGGTTGTTTTTTGAAGCATGAGGTATTGATCTTCCTTTTGCTTCTTATTTGGTTTCAGTTGCGTTCACTGTGCCATGCTTTTATTAACCGTAACTTTCCTTCGTGTGTCATTAATGCGTAAAGTTTTTTCCGTGAATAACAACTTTTCAGTCTGTTCCTCATAAAAAGCTATCATATAATTTCAGAAGATTCAAAATATAGCGCATGAGTCATATGGACCACTTTGTGTGGTTTCGGAGCTTAATAGTCACAGTCATCATCCATCATTTGTATCATTTTGTGTTCCATGGATGAAAAAAAATAATTATATGATTTAGAATGATTTAATCTGATTGTTTCTTCTATTCATTTTTGGGGAGATTTTTTTAAAGACATTTTCTGATCTATAATCAAAAAGTTAAATGCATTTTAAAGTATTGAATAATGTAGTGGCAAAAACTTTTTGGTAACACTTTATTTTAGAATATTCTAGAACTAGAATATTATCTATTTATTAGTAGTAACTAAGCACATATTGATGTTGAGTTAAGTCCGTTCCCAAAGCGGATGATAACTATAAAGATAACAATAGTGTTTTAGTTCTAAAAATTATCCTCAGTATTAAAGAATAGCAGAATCCACGTCACAGCTATAACGATAAAGGCACAGAAAAACAATATTGTTGGAATATGGTTACTGATCATTTCCAGGTATTAAGTTGCCTGTATATTTCATGATGACTTCTGAAATGTCTTTTTTTGCTTTTCTTCATAAATTGTACGGGAAATCAGTTTTTAAATGCAAAAAGCATTCATTTGACTAAACGTTTTTAGTGTTACAGTATACATACATACATACAGTTTATGGGGCTTTTTTTTACAAAGTACGGTTAATATATGCAAGGAATGTTTTGCCCAAACTGACACCATGCGCATTTTCTTCAGAAAAGTAGCATTTAGTGCCACAGAAATTACACACTGCAGCTTTAAATACAGTCATTTTAATGACAGATGTGGCGATGAAGTGGTTAATGTTAACACAGCTGTTTTTTTAAATATTATTCATAAGCTTTTGGCCTTTAGGATAGCCGAGAGAGACAATGAGGGGGAATGGGATCGAATTATGACACAAGGCCAGACCTGTGTTCCCGTGAGCACAACTGCTCATATGTGTTGTGTGCATGTGGGCTACCCACTACACACATTTGACCTCTATTACTGCTCTACTCACACAATAACAGAGACAGAGAATGACATTTATACACACACTACACTAAGACGGCAACGGAAAGGTCATTTTCGTCTATATTTTTATGTTTAAACATCTCTGTCTACGATTAAACAGATTCTTATTGGTCCCTTGCGAATTTGGTCGTTTCTGCCACTATAGCAGGTCAATAAAACGGCACATACAGGTGAAAAGAGGTCAGACGTTATTCTCTCTCCCTTTCTAAGCCCTCGTTCAGTTGAAACCTATTAAAACACTCCGCGCCTCGCCTCCCGTACTCATTTAAAGCCTATTTTAGGACGGCATTAGACTCTTAGGGACGATTTCCTGGATGGAACTTATAGTCCAGGACGGCAAATGATTCTCAACGGAAAAGCCACCATTAACAGTAAAATTTAGTCCGTAGCTCGATTTAACCCTCGTCACGGAGGCAGAGTTTTGATGTTAGGAGTCGTAGAGCAGTTACGGCAGAATCATAGCACTATAGCTCAATTTGTTTTGAGCTGGTTACAGCAGTACGTCTCTATAATTGCTACAGAAACTTGCCTCGATGGTACATCTCTGCAGCGGGTTATCTGGTGGAGCTGCCTGTGCGCCTGAGGGAGGAAGTTAGCGGAAGAACACGGAATCATTTTCTTGTTTTTGAGTGCTTACAGACAGTCTATTACTGCGGACATGCTTTTCGACAACAAAGATTGGAGCGGTGGTTTTTTTGTGGCTTTTTGCGAGCGTGCATGTCTAAAAATTTGAAGCGTGAAACTGACCTACAAAAATACACGGCCCGTGATGTGAATCAGTGCTATTGTACATCCTTTCTCGAGGCAGAGGGCCAAAAATGTGTGTTTAAACAGTTAATCATGCGCATTGCACACACCCGCATGCACAAACAGTGCAGAAATGACTTCCTGGGCGAGCGTAATTGTGTGTATTTGGGTGTAAACTCTAGATATCATTCACAGAAGCTGATTATTATAGTAATGGGACAGAGAAATAGTTCAAGCTGGATTTTAGCAGTGAGTAAGTGTCATTTCGGTACAGTACTTTGTGCTATTATATATCTACGGGACACGGGAGCGTCATGCTCTTGTAGAGTCTGATGTCCTGCACATTGACCTGGCCGGTCTGCTGCCCTCTCTCTCACCCAGTGATTCATCATGCTTTGCTTTGCCTGCAGTTGCAGAAAAAAAATATCGCTGTTCAAAGACAGAGAAAAAAATGCCGCCGAATATATATTTTTTAATTAGCAACAGAGAACATAAAAACATTAGAAATGGTTGAGGTGTTCAGTAATGAATACCAGCGTCAGATTTTTTTCTGCAATGAGGAACATTTAATGGGACAAATCGTGTTTTTTAATATCACTTTATTATATTCATTACATAAAGCTATCAAATAATGTGTCTGAAACCAGCAGTTACTGAGGGAAATTTCATTCATTAACAGTTAGGTAACAGTTCAGAACTATTAACAAGTTGTTTATTAGCATGCCTGTTACTAACATATTAGCTGTTTATTAACTTATAAAGCACATATTCTGCATAATCAATACCAAGGCTTAACAACTATTACTACTTACTATTAATAAGCAGCAAATTAATTATTAATGGTTTCTTTATAGCAAGTAGTAAACGTTAAAATAAAGTGTGACCTATGATATTTCCTTTATTTTTTCCAGTAACGAGTAACCAAATGAATTACTGTTTCCTGACAACACCATTACCGTTACTGATAATAAAATGCGGCGTTACTATAATTTTTTTTTCAGTTCATCTGAATGAAGGTGCAGTGTGACATACCTGTATTTGACGTACCGTAAACTAGTGTGAAGGTCGCACAGGTCGCCATATCCTTGTTACACACACAAAGAAAGATACTGAGAGAGAGTCTCACACCAAGCAGAACTGACACGCTACGTGAAAACGGAGTTCCTGTTGAAATTCTTCAGCTGCCGGTTTCTCTGGAAGTGGGAACTAATGCGCAAACAACGATCTCATTGGCTAACGCTCACCTATTGTCGTCCCTGTTCTGATTTCAGCAAATCAGTTTGAGCGACCGCATGAACCCAGCAGTTTATTAATCCTAGTGCATTTTATACTGTTATTAGTAAAATTCATAGTAGTTATTACTATTATTACACACTATTAATTTATTTATTTATTTATTTGTTTTTTAACAGAATAGTTACTTTCCCTGGTAATTAGTTACTTATAATAATGTAACTCAGTTACTAACTCATTTATTATTTGTGAGAAGTAACTACAACTATTTACTTTTTTAAATTAACGTTCCCAACACTGATAATTAATATCAGTTAAACTTTAACACTTCATTCATTTTATTATATAGCATATTTTTCAGCTGAAGAAGAGACTTCCTAACACATTTTATTTTATAGCACCCTTCAGTTTATCAAAACGACCGTGTAACTGAATTATTAATTATTCTGGTTATTCATTATTATTTTATTTTAGGCCTTCAGGCCTTTGTCTGAGTATACCTTGGTAACCACAGGCCATATAAATTCTCTTTTTAAAATATAAAGTTGGTTTTATATTTTTCAATAAAATAAAAATTTTCAAATGAAATAGAACGTCCTTGAAACTACAGTCATTTCACCTATTTGCGATTAAAATAGAGACCAAATGGAGACTTTTAATTAAGCTAACCTACTTCTGAGGAAAAAAAGACCCTTATAATCTCCCATTTGTCACTTTTTTTATTTTTGCTCAGGAATTTTAGAAGAGGCGTCCAGCTTCCGGATGCAGAGCTGTGTGTGCGATCTGGTTGAAGTAGCGCTTGCAGAAAAACAGTTTCCAAAAGTAGCTTGCGTTTCCTATTGCTATTTTAGTACAGACAATGTGGTTTCCATGGACACTTGCGTGGTGTCCATGCCAACGGCAGGTTTGGAGCAGTGTAAGCGTGTAAGCTCTTGTGCCCGGGAGGGACTTGCGGTGGAGCAATCCAGGGACAATGCCAACCTTTCTTTACCTCTCCCACCTGTACCAACCCGTGCCCTTCCCACTGAATCTCCATGGAAACGGTCAGGCGAGGGCAGTCACCCAGATTTGATCCAGTCACCCATAGACGATAGAAGGGTTTGTGGGTACTGGTTAAGCGCTGCTGAGTGGCAGGGTAGGTATTAAGTGGTTACAAGATGATACACGGGTAAGAGAGCGTTTTGTTTGTTTATCCATTGATCTCCATGTTGATTGGAGCCCCCGTTGTCTTAAAATCCCCTATAGTGCACTGGGGCTGCCGTAGCACGTTCTTTACACATGCTCCCAACACCTTGCATCTGTCAAGTCTAATCAGGACAAGATAAGTGTGTGTGTGTTTTGTGCGTGAGCGTCGGTGTGTGTGTGTGTGCACATGTGCCCGTAATCAGCAGAGAGTTATGTAATCATATTTAATTAAGGATTAATTACAGATGCCGCTAAGTGAGAGTGCGACAACTTAACTCTCTCTTAGTCACCCAATAAAACACACATACACACACACACACACACACACACATTTATTTTTCTGTCATATTGTGGGCATTCTGTTGACTGCTATTATTTTTATTATTATTATTATAATTATTATTGTACTTGCAGAGCCACAGCTCCCGAATCTTGTTTATTTTCTTATCCTAATCTAGACATGCTTAAATATATTTTTAAACTTAGTACAATTTGTGTATTAATTATTTTATAACATATTTTGATAAATACTTTTAATAGATACAGCTGATTATACTGTATTGTACTCCAATTTCTATTACAATAATATGAATATATAATACAAAATGTAATATTTTTCATTTAGATTTGGGGCACCAAGTTATGCTTTCATTATTTTTGCTCATTTGTATGTAAAATATGTGTAATTAATTATACAGGATTCTGCATCATTTATATTACATTAATAATATTAAAATAAATTACAAATTGTAGAAAGGACCGCGTACTGAAACACGTGAACATATTTTATTATGTATTTTAACAAAAAAAAGTAATGCATTTAATTAATTGTACGGGATCAGTTACATTTGATCACGATTTGCACAATTATGCACACTTATTGTCACCTATTTTGATGCAAAATACATTATATTCACATTTTAATGGATTTTGCATTATTTCTTTATTATATTAGCAATATATACTACAAAATGTAATATATCGGATTCAGGTTTAGACAATCGTATATTAAACAGCTTGAAGGACTGACTTAAATAGGTTAAAGTGTTATTTTTTTTTTTTTTTTTTTTTTACATATTTTGATGTAAGCTATATTTAAATAATTACAGCAGATGCTACATCCATCCTGTCTCAGTTGTTATGGGCCCCTCTGGTCTTTTAGTCCTCAAGAATCATTCCCACCTTTCACCCCATTAGCTACGGCCCTGCACACACACGCCAGTAATACACATTCCACCTTTTTTACATTCCACTCCAGTAGTTCTTCCCCTCAGAGCTTCCTTTTATCTCACAGTTTATTTCTCAAGGACATCTGAACGGGAATAATGCACAGCATGAAAATCTCTGTCATCACTGAAAATAGAGTCAGATATTCTGAATGCTCTACAAAAGTGAATCGTATCCAGCGCAGTGTGCTGCAGTGATCGCAGTGAATACATTCTCGTGTCCTCCCAAGCATCAAATCTGCCCTAGTTTCGCCAGCGAACCGTGCTCTCTGGCTAATGCTAGGACACTTTTGCAGGCTAAAGATCACACAGGGTTTATCTTGTAGTTTAAGCTGCTGCTAAGTAAGGCCGCAAGGTGTGCGATAGGTTCTCGGGGCGTTTAAGGTGCATGATTTTGATTACCCGTTCTCTTGTTTTGGGTTTATCTGTAATGGAAAAGTAATGTTACGGTAGTCAGAGGGCCATGTAAATTATTTACCCTGCACTGCGCACTGCATGCTGGCTGCGAAGAGTTATGCGATATGAACTGTGATAGAGAGAGTTCTCCGTCTAAGGGGGCAACATTTGAAAATGAAAATACATGCAACAAAATATTTTTTTTTTAAATATTGGCTGAATCGATGGCGTTCCACAAATCCGCACGAATGTGTCAAACTAGACAACGGACAGCTGGACTAATTACAAAAAGAATTCTAATTAAAAAAAAAACGTCTATGAATGGGACGGTTAAAATTAAATTGTGTGAATTTAAAGCTGTTTTTGCGTCTGCAATCTTCTTGACAAAATTTATTGACTGATGATCCAAGAAGAGAGCTTTAAATGAAAAATCGCCAAACAATCAACAAATTAAAGGGATAGTTCGATTAGTTAGTTACATCTCCCAACATTTTGTAGAGCATTTAAGGACGCATTTGACGTGATCAGTGTTGTTTATGTCCAGGCGGAAAGCATGTGCGTGAACGTAGAACCAACATAAATACAGTATTTTTATATATTTGTTTACTAACATCTTTTTTTAGGACTGTAGGCAAGTATCACTGAAACCAGCACTACTGATGTCTGCAGGATATTGTGTTTTGTTTTGTTTTTTGTAATAGTTAACCTGCTGCTAACCAGTCAACTTGCATTATCATGTTAACATACGTCCCTCGACGAGTAGGAAACATACAGAAACAAAACGGACAACATCGCATGCTAATAGTTTCGGCGGCTGAATGTAATGGCGTTAGAAATGTTTAACATATTTCATTATCAATTTTAACCAACTGATTCCCTGGACATTTTAATGGAGGTAGAGTCAGTTTCTTTCAATTTGGCACAGGTTCCTCTAGTGCAGGGCACCGCTCGAATTCAGACGTCCTACTTAGAGAGTTATCTAATGCATAGAACTCTATACAATTTTAAGCATGCCCAGTTACTTTTTCAGGCCGTATACATTTATGAAATGTGTGTTTGTGGCCATGTGTATATGTATCTGCGTAGGTGTGTGTGTGTGTGTGTGTCAGTGAAGAGTTGTGAACCTCAGAGGGAGCCTGTGCTATCACACCTCTCCTACTTGCAGTCTGTCAATATATCAGTCTCAAACTCCGTGAACTCATCTCACACACAGAAACTACTCTACGCATTTGTGTGTGAGTGTGTGTCAGAGAGAACGACGACACACACACACAGAGCATGGAGGAATTTAAAAGCGGACTGATTCTTGTAGTTTTTTTTCTGGGTTGTAGCTTCCCTCCTGCTGAGTGTAACCAGTCTCCCCACCGCGCTGGCCCGAGTGTTTTTATTTCTCTCCTCTTCTGCATCACGCCATCCTTCCGTCACACTCATCCCTTGCTTCAGAGCCAACCCACATTTCCACTCTATCTCTCTCTTTTCATCTCCCTCTGTATTCCTCTCTCTCGGGGACAAATTCACTAAACAGTCGTGCCATTTTCGCATCCTGTATGGCAAAAACCAGCTTCTAACGAATCGCCATCAGGTCTAACCTTTATTTTTTTTGCATAAACACCTCCTTTCTATCGAGATTCAGAACCGATTTGGTGAACGCTAGTGAATTGGACACTAAAACAACGCAGACAGTGTTCGCAAATAAATGGTGCTGTCAGCGGGCGCAGTTCAATCTTAGTGAATTCTCCTCTCTGTCTCGCTCTTTCTCTTTTTACTTTTAGACATAGAGACGATAGCATCTTCATTTTGAGGGTGTTTGTCATGGTTGTGGGTTCGAGTCGTGGTGACACTACATTGCTCATTGCTTAGATTAGCTGTGTAATTGTTCTACCAGACAGCAAGCAATTTGTATGGTGACTCATCCTCTCTCTCTCTCTCTCTCTTTTTCTCTTTTTTCTCTCGTCCTCTCAATCTCCACGCGTCCTCAAGCTGCGTTTAAAGCATGTTATGATAGTTACAGTCTTGACAGGCTCATTAAAGACCCTCATATTCTCAAAAAAATCTTTTAAAGGAATAGTTCACCCTAAAATTGCAAATGATTTTTCATCGTTCGCTCACCCCCATGTTGTTTCAAACTCGTCTGACGTTCTTTCTTCTGCGGTACACAAAAGGTTTATTCTGAAGGCTGTGCTAGCCGCATTTTCCATGTAATTACAATGAAGGAGGACTCAAGGTTGCAAGAAAAAAAAAGTACAGTAAAGGTGTGCTGTTTTTCAACTCTGTGAAGAAGAAGCAGGCCAAAATTGATGTTGTTATTCACTTCTTGTTTGTCACATGGACCTAGGGTCTTTTTGTAATAGCTTTTTTTGAACACTGCCATATGCTGTACGCTAATTGTTGTGCCTCGCGATAATGTATTTAAAATTAGAAATTAAAATTTCCACCATAATAATAATAATAATAAATTGAACATCAGTTTTATTTATGAGGAGCCTCGCAAATTTATTTTACAGTGATCCTCGTGAGAAACAAGTGCAGCTTGAATAGGGCTGTAGTTTCAAGAATCGCATCCAAGCAGTTTTGTGAACTGTTTCAGCTGATTTATTAAATGATTTATCAATTTCCAGCTCAACTTAAATTCTGTACTAAAACAATTTCTAAAAACTATCGTATGACTTCAAATAGCACGTTCCTTGTGTGCTTTTTGAAACTTCAGTCTGAAAAACTGAACAAAAGAAAAATGAGAGTGACTAAATAATGTATTTTTATTTGGGGTTAAACTAACATCTCATTGTTGAGAGGGACAAAAGCTGATAAGTTGCATCAGTCTATAAGTCACATTTTATTCTGATATTAATAATGTAAAAGTTACAAACATTATAAACTGTAATTCCCCTCACTCCACAACAAACAGAACATGAATGAAATATATAAAAATAACAGTGCTGTCAAATGTTTAATCACAATTAATGTGTGTGTACTGTGTATATTTATTATGTATATATAAATACACATAAGGTTTTGAAAATATTTACATATATGTAATTAGCCATGTATAAATATATTCAATATATAAACAAAATATTTTTTCTGAAATATATACATGCATGCGTGAATATTTCTATAAGAAATTATAAATCTATAAGAAATAAGAAATAAATGTACACAGCACACACACATATATTATGTAAACAAAAAAACTTTTATTTTGGATGCAATTAATCATGATAAATCGTTTTACAGCATCAAAAAAGAAAAAAAATCTATTAATTGTAGTGCCATTGATTATAAACAGCATTTATTATAAACATCAAGCCCCAAAAAAAGTAGTTATTTTATTTCAAATAAAACTGAAACTACTCAGCAACCTTTTTAATTAATTAACATAAATTTAAATGTGTACATTTTGCACACGTTTTGCACGCTTGATATTAGTTGCGTTTATATAGCTAAGTCAAGATATAAATTGCATTGCTTTTCAGATGATAAAAGCACAATTGATATACCATAAAATAGGGTATTCCTTTAAACCTAGTTGTTAATATCCGAAAACAAGCGCTACCAAATGTAATTTATTGTTGAACTTCTCTTATACAGCTGCATACGTCATACCGTTACAGTGATATTGGTTTTCTAACACAGTGATTTACGGTTTTAGTCATACCGTCCACTTCCAGTGAACTAATGTGTCCATTCCCCTTACAACTTTAACAGGGAAATGTGCAGCATGGGTCAGCAGCAAGATGTGTATATTCCGGAAGCGTAATTCATTAATTTGCTGTTTGCTATCCGTCAGTCACCCGGAATAATCCGTCGGGAGGGGCCAGTGCGCTTTCCTCCGCCGAGTGAAAATTGGATTTTGGATGAGCGATCGCGCGGCTTAAACTTCCACCAGCTCGCTGTCTATTAAGTGCACCCCCCATGTCACACACACACTCGCAACCCAGAACCAATCTAGAGCCGCGACAAACACACACAAATATACATCCTCGAGTTTTAAGAGTTACATAAAGCCGAATGCAAACGCGCACGTATGCAGCCACAGTGTGACACGGTGCGTGTTGTATTACCTACAGCGATCCCGTGCTTGAGAAAAGCCGACTGAACAAACACAGTCAGCATAATCACCAGAGAGAAAGACACGTACACACCTCTGACTCGGAGGAAATGAGCTGGAATTTGGAGCATCGTGCCCACATGGGGAGAGGAAGATCTGGAGAGAGAGAGAGAGAGAGAGAGAGGGATGTGGGGAGGATTGATGGATAGGGAAAAAAAAGTCAAGAAGAACAGAAACGAGAGCACTGGGGAGACCAAGACAATTCTCGCTGAGATGTTGATGGCGAGATGCTGGAGTTTACTCATCCAATCACGAACGTGTGGGCAGAGAGCGGGAGAGAGTGTGTGCTTCATCAGAGGTGCTTGATGTCACTTAGTAAAAATAACGCTCTCTCTCTCTCTGTGTTTGCGTGTGTGTGTGTGTGTGTGTGTTTCAGCTCCTCTGACTGAAGAGCCCCCCAGGATTCTCTTTCCCTCTGAAAACAAGCTCCTCACCATGGACGTGCAGCTCGGTAAGAACAGCTTCTGTTTGTACGTGTGTGTGTTTGTGTTGGGAGGAGAGGGATGTTTGCACACCATGTACTATTTTTGAAAGAACGTAGTATGTAATATGCTGTGCACAATATGCAAATTTTCTGAATGCATGGATTACCCGAATGACCTGCTACATTTGTTGAAATGTGCCGTGTAGAACCAAAGCACACTGCGTGGAATATTGTATCCCATGATGCACTGCTCTCGACTTGACCTTCTATTTCCAGGGTGACAAAAAAACCGGAGGCGATATCAATCATGGTTTTTCACGATTTGTCGGGTTGAGTCATTTTTTTTTTTTTTTGAAGGGTCTGCCAAAATGTTTGCACAAACCTGGATTACAAAATGGAAAGAAAAATGCTCACTAAATTAAAGATTCAAACAGTTGCACCATTTTAAGTGTTTGTGAATCGACACTTTGTCATATTACTCACATCTTAAGTACCAAGGGCATTATTTTTGTTTTGTTTTATTTAGGGGGCACTGGTGGCAAATGGTGCTTCTGCCAGCAGCTAAACATTATGTACATGTAACAGCATTTTAAAAATGCAGAATTTTAAAATTTCTGTATTTTAAAGTCTCTTATTCTACCCAAAGTGTATAATTAATTGCAATATGTGTTTTTTCATTTAATAAGCTATTTAATTTAAAAAAAAGATATATTTTTAATTTTTAAAAAGCAATTTTCAGCAGCCGGCAGTGTTTAAAAATACTGATCTAGAGGTCAAGATTTTTTTATTACTGTCAATATTATGAACAGCTTTGCTGCTTAACCTTTGTGTAGAACCTGTGATAGTTTTTTTTAATACTTTGATGAGATTAAATGTTAAAAGAGCAGTATTTATTTAAAATTGAACCCTTCTGTAATGTAAGTATTTTCTGTAATTTTTATTGATTTAATGCATTAAGTTTCTTTCACACGCAAAAAATTGCACCCATATTTTTTGAAAGGCACTCAGTATGATGCATAGATACAATGTTTTAGTTCTACAAAAGTCAGTGCTGTTTGATGCAATTTAAGATTGCATCAAATAGCGCTGACAATAATGTTTTGTTTGGCATACTACTTATGGAAAGCTGGCAGTAAACTGAATAGTACTTTAAAGAGATGTTTGTGAACATTTTTTATTGATCATGGCAGTAATTAATTCATCAAATAATGATGTAATTATGTAGAAGAGCGGGCATATATCCAGGTGTTTGATGCAGCAGAATAAACTTTTGGCATTCCCAGCAAAAAAAATGGTTGGGGTCTAGCAGTAGCAGAAATCGCATGCAAATAATGGGCACAGTTCACTTTTAATCCAAGAAGTTTTCTCTTATTACAGTGAAACCTTGTGTGCTGTCTTTTTGAAATACTGTAATAGGCAGTATGCAGTATACTGCAGAGTAAGCAGTATGTATTCTATTCTAAATGCAGCCGATGTGTTTCATGCATTGGAATTGTATTTGTGCAAGAAATTGTGCAAGTAAAAAGAGAGTCATTGTAGCAGATTTAGTCTCAAAAACACAAGAAAAAACAGCTTCAAAAATGTGTGAACTGCTTTTGTTATTGAAAAGATGTCAAACTGTTCCGAAAAGAGACTCATCAAAATGTTTAAACTCACGCCATGCAGTTATGCGCTAACTCGGCAGCAGCAGCAGCAGCATTTGCGTATGTGTGTGTGCGTGTGTGTGCGTGTGTGTGTGTGTGTGTGTGTTAACGCCTGAGAAAGGAGTTCCCCTGCTAGACAGATAGCTGCTATAGTCAGCATTATGATGCTATGTTGTTTACGCTCTGAATGGAAGTCGTTCTCATAAATGCAAATCCTCTATGCTAATTATCTGCTGTTGTCTCCCAACAATAGCCGCTCCATATGGTGCCGAAACATTCAGTAGGCCTTCTTTTGGATTTCGCTGTGTGTGTGTGTTGATCCGAGCTCCTTGTGCATGTTAACACACGCATACTGTCCGCTTTAATATATGTAACGGACTGAGATGTGCTTGTTCGCGCATGTGCGCTAGTCTGTTAGCGTGTGCATTGAACTGAAGTGTGTGTGTGTGTGTGTGTGTGTGTGTGTGTGTGTGTGTGGTGGATGGAGCCGCGTCTGTTTGTTTGGCGGAGACTCTGGATCCAGGCATGTTGGAAACAGGAGCAGATTGGAGCATATTGTGGCGGCTCTGACCATGTTCTGCCTTCAGAATGAGCAGAGAGAGAGCAGGACACCACTCATCGACTAGAGACACACTGACCACATGATGAGTAATTTTTAGGATTAGACGGCGCGTGCGTTGTGGGCTGCTGATTTATTATAATAGAACCCAATGGCGTTGAACTTTGTTGCATTGTGTTCAGCTTCATCTCTCTTTTCTTAGTGCAGTTGAAAAACCTAATTTTTGTATTTGTAAATACTTTGCAGAATCGTGAGACCCTAACTAGAATTTGAATTTAAATGAAGTTACTGTTGCAGTAAAGAAGTAATATCAAATTTATTTTTCAGTAAATTATGCCGTCTTAGACTTATAATGACACCTGGTGGCAAGGATGTAGCATCATGTAAAGATTTTCTGTCAGATGTTCTTGTTTGACTTGTTCTGTGCAAGCATACGATAGTTTTACGGTGGCCAAAAGAGCTCAGCATGCTGCAACACATAAAAAAATAAGCAGCAGAATAAGAAAACATCTTCATCAGTTTGACAGCATATGTGCCACGCAACACAAACAAAGAAATGCGCAAGTAGCATAGAAAATTAAACATTAAAATTACCCCAGCAAAATAAAAAATAAAAATTAACCACGATTTTTAATCGACTGGCGTTTGTAAAACTTGTAAAAGTTGTACAAATACCGTGGTTAGTGTAGTAAAGCCATTGTTCATTTGTGCATGGTTACGACTATATTTCACTATAGTAATTACATAATTACTTATTTTTATTAGTAAAACCATAAGCTATGGTTATTTTTGTAAGGAAAGTTGTAAAAATTAAGTTTATTTACATTCACAGTTACAGTAATTATGTATTTCTTTAGCTAAGTTAAGCTAATGTAAAAAAAAAAAAAAAAAAAAAGCTATAAAATCATATGATCATGATGTTAAAATAAATAAAGAAAAATTTCGCATTTCAAAGCAAAGAATGATAACTATGTCCCAGCAATGTTCGTCACTTTGCAGTTCCTTTAAATGTTTTGAGGCGGTCTCTGCCATTTGCAGCACATTTCTGTTTTGCAGTGCGTCTATTTATTAATTTATGCTTTGAGCGTTTGCAGTGCTCTTGGTGTCAAATTGATAAAGATGTTTTCTTAATTTGCAAGTTTTTTCTTACATTTGCAGTGCACTGAGTTCTCTCAGCTACCATATTACTGGAATAAAACAAGCACTGTCCTACATGATCTGTACATTAAAGTGACCTGCTCCTACTAATTATAGTAGGTAAAAAATTATTTTGCCTTTTCTAAAATGAACATAATATTGAAACAATACATCTAAAAATGTGTATATGCCAAAAAAAATCCAATTAAGTTACCGTATTAAATGGACAAATCATTAAAATTATAAATATACCACTAATTGAAATTTTAATGACTTTCAAGCATAGACATACTGGCTTCTCAAAATCTCAAATGTGTGGCATAAAGGTGTGGTTTTCAGGTGACATCTAAGGAAAGAACTTCAATGGAAATGAGAGAGAGAGAGCGATTTTGAAGGAAAGAAGAGCATTAAGGAACATGCAAGGAGGTTCTGAAAGATGAAGACAGAATTCTGAGCTGGTGGAAGAATATTTAATGCTTTTAGAACGTTTCAGGAGGGAATCGCTCCTCGCTGAGCACTTCCTGCAGAAATCTTATTGGACACGCACAGATACAGACACACACACACACACACACACACACACACACATGCAAACTTAAACACATGCAGTTTTATAAGTGTATATAGCAGGTAAGAGGATATTGCTGGACTAATACTAGTTATTTCCAGTAGTTGTTGATGCTGCTGTGTAATACTATGTGATATGTATGATGTATATGGCCATTACTTTGCTATAAACATGCTTATTATGAGAGATGAGCTATCGAAATCATTTTTCATGCTCCCTGCCATAGACGCGGAACAGATGATGATGTGAGAGGATGGGATGATGGGATGATGAGTGAAGGATAGAGAGAGACGGATAGAGTGTGCTGTGTGTGAACCCATCACATCCAAACATTATTAATGACAACAGGGGCACTCACACACACCTATATGCGCACACACACACACACACAAACAAGCACAACTCAAATATTGCAGACAAACAAAGAAAAGGAAAAAAAACGAGACAGAAAGAGAATGGGCTGACTCACATTCAACATGGAAAAAGGGGAAATAATGTGACCTTTTTTCCTGTGTCTCTATGCCGTCTCCAGCCAAGATGAACAGATAGAAAGGAACAATGGAGGAGAGACTTGACTATCTGTCTGTGTTATATATATATTGATTTGGACTGATGAGAGTTCATCTTAACCTTCATGTTCTGTATGGCTTTTGGAGCCCTCAAGGGCTTGAAAATATACCAATAAACATTGAAATATCTGGTTGAAACTCCATTGCTTGTTCTAATCTTATGAGATTTGATTATAAACTAAATTTCGGCTTGATAACATGCATCAACCATCCTTTATGAAAAATTGCTTCATTACTTTTGTTTGTAGGCTCAGAGAACTCGGATACAAAGCATTAATAAATGCAATGAATTTTCACATGCTAACTTTTTTTTTATGCGTACACCCCTGTCAGAGGTTTATTTTAATTAATTTTTTTATTGTATTTTACACAAATGCTTTTTTGGAGGGGTCCAGTCAACACAGAGGAGAAGCGAAGTTACTGAAATGGATGGTAATTAGATTTTTTAAAAGTGTGGGAAAAAAGAGGGCAAAAGTTTCAGTGTATCTACCTACTGGATCGCGATTGGCTCAGATGAACTTATTAAATTGTTATTTTTATAACCGCTATTATTATTTGTAATTTATGTGAGTCATCGGGGGTTCTGAGTCATAAAAACAGCAAAAAAGTAAAGTCAATCTCAAATGAACACGAGGGTTAACTAAACATAATCTAACTTAATTGAAATGTAGTCACTGTGTGTCTTTCCTTTGCTTCCTCACAGATGGCACAAAACGCACACGCAGAAACACACACGTACACTAACGCAGAAGTAGGGAGGATTTGTGCAGAGGTATTCAGAGAACACTTCTTAATATTAATCACCCTTGCCCAAAATAATACAGTTGTTGCTAAGCAACCATCAGGAGATGAGGGCATTTCTCTAAATAAACATCTCAATTTATTATTGGGTAAGATTGGACACTGATATCCTTAAAGGAACAGTACAAAAGCAGTGGATTTGTGCAAAAGCTGCATTTCTGCTCTTAGGATACTGAGCTAAATAGCCTGGAACCAGACGTTTGGGATTTACAAGTCCATTTTCAGCTATCTGGCCACAGCTGTGGATTAAACGATGAATTAAATGATTATTTTCTATACCATTTCTTGTTAATTCGAATCTAATCTTTGTTTAATAAACATTTGTATGTAACGCACAGTAGGCAAATGAGGAATCGTAACAGCCGATGAGCAGCAACTCAGTTTGCTTCACATTTTTGAGCACATGCATTTTCAGCTTAATTTGAGAAAGAAAGAGAGCGCAAAAGAGGAACGACTAGACGGAGAGGTCGCTTTATCTCTATTCTGAAGTGTTCGCTCCAATCCAGAGTCCTTTGTCCCACATTTTGGGTCCACAAGGCCACGGTTTCTAATCAGGCATATGACCCTGTTAGAGCTGCCACGACCTTTCATTTGCTGGCAGTTTTTGGCATGCCCTTTAAAAGGAAAGTTCATCCAAAATTCTGTGATCATTTAGTCACCCTCGTGCCATTCCAGACCCGTTTGACTTTGACTTTTTAGCAGAGATTTAGCAGAATGTCTGAGCAGCATTTTTCCACACAATTAAAGTGTATTGCCAAAGTCTGTAAGGCTCAAAGCACCGCCTTTAAATGAAATATCCGAGATTTATTCAGACACACCAAAGAAATGCTGGTTTATCGCATATGTCATGCAGACAATACCTTTGGCTGCTAGAATAACAGAAAAAAATGGACACAGATTTTTTGCATCTTTCATGTAGATGTTGAGATAAATGGCATATGTATCCAATTACCTGTTCTTGCATAGAGACACAACAAAGTGTCGTTTTACGTGACTATACTTGAATCCATCTTTGTTCCGCTCTTTGATGCTTAACCCTTGACTCTGTATCCCCCTGAATCCCTCTAAATTGTTTGATCTCTGTCCTTTCTGTCCTTCACTTTACTTAGAAGAAATCCTTTCATCTGACATTCCACAACACCCGTCCTTCCTTCTGCTGAGGTTTAGTTTCAGGCATAGCTTAAACCATACATAAACCACCTGTCAGTCCGTTAACAGACTCATACTCACCTGCATTCAGAAAAGAGGAGTATTAAACACACACACACACACACACACTCACTCGTGTCAAACACAGAGCGTTTCACAGTCAATCATCTACAAACTGTTGGGAGTTACTCTTACTTGAACAAACTGCCATTTTTATTTCTTTTCCTAGCCTGAGCTTCAAGAATAATCAGCTCAAATCAGATTTGCAGCCCAAAAACACCTCATTTGTGTCCGTCCTGCTCTTTTGTCAGATATCCAGAGTTTATTATCTTTCCTTTGGGGATTTCAAAGCACGGTCCTTATTGCTGGCTCTTAGAAGCTGAAGGAAAGTGAAGAGAGTGTGACTGGGAGTCCTATTAAATTGAAGTATAAAAAGCATCTTTAAAAGAATTGTAAACTATTCACCTTTGTGTCCTTCCAAACCTCATATCTTTTTTTAGTACACGGTAATACATATATACACTACCAATTGAAAAGGACTTTATTTTTTATATAAAATTCTGTCATTATTAATGATTCCATCAAATATGTCAAAAAATGTATGACATTTTAAGCAGCACCGCTGTTTTTAACATTGGTGATAATAATAAATGTTTATTGAGCACCAAATTAGCATTTTAATAATTTCAAAGATCATGTGACACTGAATACTTTGAAAATTCAGGTTTGTCATTACAGAAATAAGATACATCGTAAAAATTTTTAAGTTGTAATAATATTTCACCATATTACTGTTTTACTGTATTTTTGATCAACCGAATAAATGAGCAAAAGATAAATTTCATTAAACATTACAAATATTTGGAAACGTATGTGTATAATAGATGGCATTTTTTCAATTTCTGTGTCAGTATACATTGCTAAGTTTGCTAATCAGCCAAACCAGGGAAACTGCATTGGTTCTCACATTTGAATGAATTGAATTGACTATCCTATTGACTCCTCAGTCCATCCTAATGTAATTTAATCTCCAAAACTCCCTGCCGCAGTTAATCAGTCTTGTACTATAGTCACGTACCAACAGGAAGTCATGTGATGCGTGCGATTTCCACACATGATCTCCCAGGGGTCTGACGGAGTTTGATCCCGCTGTCAGCGGAAGAAAGCTGCACTGAGAGAGAGAGAATGCTGAGAGAGAAGAATAGAAGCAGTGGGTTGAATACGTAAGGGCCTGCTGACGCGCTGATATATCTGGATTTGGATTTATTTTGGAGATTGAAACAGATCCTCTGGAGAAACGCCGCCTGTGTGAGGGGGAAGGGACACATATGTGTCAGTATGTGTGTGTGCACGCTTTTGTATTGAGAGAACGTTTTAATACCTCTAGAATAGTTCCCTCCGAAATCGAATGTGTGCGTGTGAGTCTGTGTTTTATAATAGAAAACTTTCTCTTTGTTCACGAATCTCCCTTTACAATTCAAATGTGCTCAGAGCTCTAAAAAACGGATTAAACTGTACTAATTGTCTTTTCTCTCTCATTTGCACACTCTTTCAGTGTCAGACACACACTCTGTAACCGGTGAGAGAGGTGCTGAGGCAGGGTCTCTATTATGACATCAGAAAGAAAGGATGAGGGGAGGACAGGGAGTATGAAAGGATCTGCGGAGGAGTACCTGTTCACAAAGCCCTATTCTATACAGATAATTAAAGTCTTACATGTCCCCGTTGGGTTGCACTGCTGAGGAACAAATCAGGTGAAGAATTGGAGGAGGGGAGAAAAAAAGATGGATACAAAGAAATGTGTGCATTCAGTCTGTTCTGGGAGATTCTTTCTTAGGTGAAGTGAATTCTGAGAGAAGGTCGTAATGTTAACATAGGTATCTATTCGTTCATTCATGGCTGCGTGTTGTCTTAGACCTGAAATGTGTGTGTGTGTGTGTGTGTGTGTGTGTGTGCTTTTACAGGAATGCTTGGTCAGTGTTTCGGCTCTGTTAGTAAATGGAGCGAAACACCATAAGCAAACAAGCTCAGTACACTTGCCTTTCATTCAAACGTACTGAAAAACACACTCCAAACAAAAAAAAAATGGCCCTGGATAGAGCTTAGAGCTCTCTCTGGTGGCAGACCTTATTAAACATCTGTGTTTTTTTTCTGTTTGCTTCCTAAATGATGTATTAAAATTGCTAAATTATTCCATATCTGTAGTGCGTTATCCTCTGATTAGAAGGCAGACGAGATTGTGATGATAACAGAGGAGACAACAGCTAGATTTGCATTTTCTAACGGAAATGTCAGTGCTTTCAAGGCAGCGAATGAACAGTGTTGGAGTTTTAAGCTTGGATCGGTTATGTGTTAGTTAAAAAAATACCGCATCAGAGCCGTTTGATGTCATCATGGCAATCAGCACACATCTGATTTTCTGCCAGCTATGCATAAAAATAAACATGCAATGCAACACTTTTGTGATTATATAGGCACGACAGGAGAGACTAATCTTAATTCCGTATGCAAATAGGTGTTAGAAAGAAAAATGTTCAGAATGTTATGATATGAATGTATCTGCTGCATTTTAAATTCTTAGATGCTTATAACGTAGACAGCATAGATAGCAGACCTAAGGCTGAAATCATATACACAATAGTATTCAAACAACAATATCACAAATAAATGTAAGATTTAACATATTTACAGTAGAAAATTTACTAAATATCTTAATGGAATATGATCTTTACTTAATATCCTAATGATTTTTGTCATCAAGAGTCACATATTAGAATGATTTTTAATAGGATCATTGGACACTCGAAGACTGCAATAAAGGCAGCTAAACACAACTTAATCACCATAGGAATATATTTTAGTATATGTTATAATAATGTATTCACTGTATTTTTGATCAAATAAATGCAGCCTTGGCATTGTGAACATAATTATTGTATTGACCCGAATACAATCATTTTTATTTAAATACATCCAAAAAAACAATAGTCTTAAGACCAATTTGTGCGTATTTTACAAAGTGGCTAATTCAAACAAATACAAACAATCTCACTTCTATGATTTTGTATGATTTGTCTAAACCCCAGTGACAGGAAGGTTTAGGGGCGGAGTAAGGTGTAGGTTATTCGTACAAATTCATATGAATTGGCAACTCGTAAAACTCTTAAACATTTAAACTCGTGAAAATTCAAAGCGGACGAAGTTCCCAGACCTTCAGCCTTCAGTCTGAAGGTCTGGCTACGTGTGACTCCTGTGAGATCGGACTGGAAAAAACATGTCCAAGTCTTTGACCGGTCGAGTATGAGACAAGGCCAAATCCAGAATTTTGAGTACAAGTCCAGAAAAACACGTTTGTCAGTATCTTAACCTTGTTTAAATTTTTGCAGTTAGAAAAAGTGATTTTAATTTAAATGTAACAACAAAAAAAACCTCTATTGCATCGTGCCATTTTGGTTTTTGATTCAAAGGCTTTTGTGTGCCTGCTTATAGATGAGCCACACTTGCATATAATTATATTTACAAATCTACTATAAATAAAATAAGAATTATTTTTTGACTTTGGGGACATGGTTTTGTAAACACTAAAGATTTTTTTTCATAAAGATTAAAAAAACTGCAGCTGTTTTTGTTTTGACCCATAAAACTTTTTTTCTTTAAAACTAAAATTTTAAAAAACAATTTCATTACATAAAACTATTAACCTAATTATTAATTACTAGCAAAAGGTTAAATAAATATATCAATCAAAAATACCTGCAAAATTATTTAGGTTTTTCAAAAAGGTCCATATAAGAATAGAGAAACATCCTTCAGGCATTTAATCAGGGGTTCAATTTTGATTTGTTGTATGGGGGACACGGGTTTCAAGATTTTGAGGGGTGCACATGTGTACACAAAGCCTACAAAAACTTCAGTAAACTAATATAACTATAACTATAGTCAAACTATAACTGCATGTAACTACTATATAACAAGTTAAGAGAGTCCTCTGAGCAAATGCTGATCAGAATCCATCTAGATGCTGGCAGTGTACAAAGTTACAACTGTGCAGAATTCAAAAATCAAGTCTAAAATGTTTTAAGACACAACAGCGACAGAGTCCGAATCAAGTAAAAATGCATCCAAGTCTAAAAACTGTACTCGAGACCAGACTCGAGTCCGAGTATGAGTCCGGGTACCCCAGATCTAGGAAAAAAGTGGGGGCATCTTATAATGAGGTTCAGCAGTTTGGGTTGAAATGATTGCAGAGATTTTATGACCAAAAAGAAGAAGAGGAACAACTATAAACACAATGTTTGGGAATATCTTTACGGCCTTGCCAGCATTGTGATATCTAGAAAAGTAAAGTTTGATAAGACAAACTTTAACAGATGACTTGACAAAGCTTTGCCTTATAAAAGTCTCGAAATTTGAAGCTTATTCAACGTTAAGCATTTATACTGCATTAAGAATTTGGGATTCAAAAGGTTTTACTGGAAGTCTGTCATTTTTCAGTGTCTTCTATGAAAAAACATAACTCTGATCAGTTTGAACAGATCAGACAGATACTGATTTGAATGACAGAATGACTGATTTGAGTCGTTCAACCACAAAAAACGAATTCAGGTTTGCAGAATAGTCTTGGTTCTGCTACGCAATGCAGGGGATAAAATGCTAAACAATGGTTGTTAGTACATTTCTATGTGTTTGTTAGCTTGCTAGGGTGTTCTAATATGTACATACAGATCTGCTCCCGATCCAGGATCTTGTCATCTCAAGACCGGACTGCTGCATTGCTGTATTGGCCAGCCTTCAAACTAGCTCAATTAAACCTGGCACAAGAACGCCAGTGTATTTGGTCTTTAACCGACCGGTGACGGCCCACGTTTCACCCCTCTCAGTCTTGCTCCACTGACATCCTAATCAAATTCAAATTCAAATCTATTTTTTTCTACTTCTGCAGTCGCACTTCTGCTCTAGCTTTTGTTTACTCTTGAAATTCAGTATTGCGGCGCAGCTAATGTCGCTGGCTCCTGTATGATAAATAGCTTGTGTTTTGCCTTGTTTGAAAGTCGCTTTGGATAAAAGCGTCTGCTAAATGATTAAATGTAAATGTAATTGGTTTAAAGGTCTCAAACTGTGAATGTCTGAACATTAGCATTCCATAAATGTAATTTGTGTTTGTTATTATGTCAACAATACATCAAACCCAGTATCAGTTAAATTTCTGTGACTTGATGTCATTTACAGTATGCGTGTATGGTGCTGTTTTACAGACTCGTGGTCTCAGTATCTCTTTGATCAGATGCTCCACATGTACTTCACGTCCTGGTGAGAGACAGACGCTATTTCTGGTTTGTTTGGGGGCCCGGAGCAAGATCTTCCCCGGTGCTGGGCCTTATTCGTTGCTAGTCTAAAGACATGCCTAATTAACGTCAAACAACTGACAAACATCACAACATTAAGGCGGAAATACCACCTCAGCCGCATCTAAAGAAAGAAAAGAAGCAGCACTTTAAACCACCGAGGATAAACATGTTCATACACTCAAATAAACACACTGTTGTTAGGGATTGTAGTTCTCAGTTTTGCATTTTGAATTTTTCATGCAATTTGTTATCGATTTGAAATTTTTTTACACATAAATTAGCTTGAGATCAAACAATAATCGTCTGATGCCTTAAGGTCTGCAGACCCCCCGTTGAAGACCCTTGCTTTAGAAGTATAGATCTCACTGATCTTGATGCTTTGAGAGGGATTAAAAGTAATCGTTAATAAAGTCAATTTAGAGTAAAGGGGAATAACATTTTTTGTGTGTGCTGTATAGAGGAAATTATGTATATCAATAATTTGTACACCATATAAATACTTCGACTTTTTTCAGACCTAGAAGATCAGATTGAGAATTCCAAATTTCTGACTCTGAAACTGACATTATTTCTCTTTCCAGGTTTGCTTGAAATTATGACCTTGTTTCTCAGAACTGCAATTACCTTTTTTACTTTTTATTCCAGGGCAAGAACAGGCTTCTATATTTAGTGGATAGTGGTAGAGAGCAGGAACCTACTGTTAAGTGAGTGTAGAATTTTGCTACTGGTTCATAATAATATATTTCAATGCTTTTTCTTTTTTTCCCCACAAAATCTGAATGCAATCAAACAATAATTGGCATGCTCCGAGGGATCGCAGACCCCCCGTTGAAGACCTTTACTTTTAGAAGAATAGATATTTAATGTTTCACAGAGTGTTTCAAAGAAATCTTAAAGAAATACAAATCAAAGAATAAATACAGTCTTCCATACTGTATTGTCAAGAAATAGCTCCCTGATTATGATTCTGCCTTTTCGATCACACTAGTGAGTCTTGTTACCCTACAAAACACCATTGTGAGCTTGTCAGCTGCCATTGATTACAGTGAGACCCCCTAGTGGCCAGTACAGGGAAAGTATCTCAGGCTTCACAAACACAGTATGGCTCCAATGTATTCTTACAGAGGGCAGCAAGCTCTGGGCAGAGGAACTATTGGGTCAAAACAAGGAAGTTTGTTATCAATGTGTAATCACAAACCTCCTTTACCCTGCAGGAAGTATGCTGAACCTGACATGCCGAGCCTTCTTTGGGTACAGTGGGGACATCAGTCCACTTGTTTACTGGATGAAAGGAGAGAAGTTCATCGAGGACATGGACCAGAGTCGCATTCGAGAGAGTGAAATCAAGTAAGAAGGAGCACAGAGTGGAAGAGAGAGTAAACATGTTTTGACACACGCTCAAAAATAGCCCATGTTCTGAATTAAAGATCTCATACATATGCAAACTTTAGAATTGCATGCAAATTTCACAGCAGATGTATGTATAATAGCTTAGACCTTATATATTTAATTATTACATTTACATACAAATTGTACAGTACAGTCTTATTGTACCATGGCAAATAGCATTTTGGTCATACCTTGGAGTTGAGTGTAAATACTTTAATAACTGATTAGGGTTATCTTTCAGGACCGTGATAATATATCAAAGTTTGATGGTTTTACTATCGCTGTACTGCCAGTGTTGTTGTAATGGTTTACAAGAAACAGTTGCTTTTAAAACTAGCTTCTACTGTGAAACCGCTTATTCAATGCGATAGATAGCGCACGGAAAAGCACACTTTAAATGTTCACTGAGATGTCGACAGTACATTTTCAATTACTGATATCACAAGCTTGTATATGAGCCTATTTATATCTAGCAGGGGTGGTCGCTGTGATGACACACTATTATTAATTCCCCTGTCTGAAAGAGAGCTGGATCTGAGCAAGCGCTGAATACATCCTAATAACACAGCGAAATGTATCTCGCACCATGCGCCGAATGCATTTGCATTTACATGCAGTTAAGGAGCAGCAATGTCAGCATCTTTTAAATGAAATTTCAGTTTCAAATGATTCAGCCAGGACAAACAAGAGAGTGAAACTGCGTTGTTATAATTAAATGAGAGCCCCATTTGTTGAACGCCGACCAAACTCGAAACCCTTCCTCCCAAAATTTCTAATCTCTACAAGCTGCTCAGTCTAAAATTTATCCCCAAAATCCTCCATCAAAAGGGGCTAATTAAAAAACTTTTATTCCACAGCTTTCAGTGAACAATGGCTCATTGTTTTTTTTGTTCTCTCCACCAGGACTGTCAGAGAACACCTGGGTGAACAGGAAGTGTCCATTACTCTGACCATAGATTCACTGGAGGAGGTAGATCTGGGTAATTATTCCTGTTATGCAGAAAACGGCAACGGGAGAAGACAAGCCAATGTACAGATTGGGAAACGAGGTAACACATTCAGCCTTAACACACATGAACTCAGCCGACTGAGTCATACCAGCTGCTTCTCATTTAAAGGAACAGTTCACACAAAAATGAAAAATCTGTCGTTTGTATATATGACTTTTTTTATTTTATGAAAAAAAATGTTTTGAAGAAAGAGTGCTGTCTAATTAAAATAATAATGAAAGTACAATCAAATGGGTTCATATAATAGAAAATTAATAATAAAGTTTCTATAGAATGAACAGATGGCAATACAAGTCACTCACTCACAATTGTGTTGTCCATTATATTACCCTGATCAAAGGTTTGCGTTCAGTACAGTTCTTTAATGTTTTTGAGAGTTACAGGTGCATCTCAATAAATTAGAATGTCGTGGAAAAGCTCATTTATTTCAGTAATTCAACTCAAATTGTGAATCTCGTGTATTAAATAAATTCAATGCACACAGATTGAAGTTTAAGTCTGGTTCTTTTAATTGTCATGATTTTGGCCAATCAGCTAATCAACTCAAAACACCTGCAAAGGTTTCCTGAGCCTTCAAAAATGGTCTCTCAGTTTGGTTCACTGGGCTACACAATCATGGGGAAGACAATCATTGACATCCTTCACTAGGGGATAGGCCACAAATATTCATTAACCAAAGAAGCTGGCTGTTCAAGTGCTGTATCCAAGGATGTTAACGGAAAGTTAGAAAAAGTGTGGAAGAAAAAGATGCACAACCAACCAAGAGAACCGCAGCCTTATGAGTACTGTCAAGTAAAATCGATTCAAGAATTTGTGTGAACTTCACAAGGAATGGACTGAGGCTGGGGTCAAGGCACCAAGAGCCACCACACATAGACGTGTCAAAGAATTTAGCTACAGCTGTTGTATTCCTCTTGTTAAGCCACTCCTGATCCACACCCAATGTCAAAAGCGTCTTACTTGGGCTAAGGAGAAGAAGAACTAGACTGTTGCTCAGTGGACCAAATTCCTGTTTTCAGATGAGAGCAAGTTTTGTATTTTATTTGGAAACCAAGGTCCTAGAGTCTGGAGGAAGGGTGAAGAAGCTCATAGCCCAAGTTTCTTGAAGTCCAGTGTTTCCACAGTCTGTGATGATTTGAGGTGCAATGTCATCTGCTGATGTTGGTTCATTGTGTTGGTTGAAAACCAACGTCACTGCAACGTCACTGCACCTGTTTACCAAGACGTTTTGGACCACTTCATGTTTCCTTCTGCTCACCAGACCTGAACCCCATATAAAATCTATGTGTTACTGTCAAAAAGAAAATGAGAAACAAGAGACCAAAAAATGCTTATGGGATGAAGGACACTGTCAAAGAAACCTGGACTACCATACCACCTCAGCAGTGCCACAAACCAATCACCTCCATGCCACGCTGAATTAACACAGTAGTTAAATCAAAAGAAGCCCCTTCCAAGCATTGAGTACATGTATAGTAAATGAACATACTTTCCAGAAGGTCAAAAATTCACTAAAAATGTTTTTTAATTGGTCTTTTTGAGTATTATAATTTGTTGAGATGGTGAGTTTTTGTTAAATGTGAGCCAAAATCATCACAATGAAAAGAACAAAAGACTTAAACTACTTCAGTCTGTGTGCATTGAATTTATTTAATACCCGAGTTTCACAATGTGAGTTGAATTACTCGAATAAATTAACTTTTTCACTACATTCAAATTGATTGAGATGCACCTGTATTGTGGAATATTATTACAATCTGAAATAACTGTTTGCTATTTGAATAATATTTAACGTCATTTATTCAAATGTTCAGCAGCTATTACTCTTTCTTCAGTGTGACATGATCCTTCAAAAAATCACTCTAATTTGCCAGTTTGCTGCTGAAGAAAAATTAATGTTAAAAATCTTTTGTGATGCTTAATATTTTGACAGCCCCTAGTCACTTGCTGTATACTTTTGCTGTATAAAAAAAGCAGCTGGGACATTTTTCAAAGCTACTCTTTTTTTGTCCCTCAAAAGAAAGTAAGTCATACAGGTTTGGAACAACATGAGGGTGAGCAAATGATGGCAGACCTTTCTTTTTTGGGGGTAAACTATCCCTTTAATGTGCTTTGGGGTTTCTTTACATAAACAGCACAGCATGTTCCTGTGTCTCCCTCCTCTTCTCTGTCTCTTTCTTTCTCTCCTTTCGGGAAATGCATCAGCATCTAAAATTCACTCTCTTTTAGAGAGAGCTGCTTTGAAGGCATCCTATCTTCTCTTTTAATGGCAGTTCAGAGGAGGAGACGGCTTCAGCAGTTCAGACACATTCTCTCCCTCTCAGCCCAACTCAAAACTCATTCAACTGTTCTCACACACACACAAATGAATAAACACACACACTCTCTCTCTCTCTCTTTCAACTCGTCTTAGCCATGCACACATATTTCTGCAGATAATCTCAAAGCCACATACTCACAAACACACACACACAAACCAAATCTCTCATATGCACCCCCTCTCTCTCCTTCAACTCATTGCTGAGCTCACAAACACACACACACACACACACACATGCTTTCACAATCTTTCAGCTTCTCTGAAGCATCTGAGTGTATCTTGCGTGTTTTCCTCCATTAGCTGTAGCACAGAGGAGCTTTGAACAATATGAACATCATTAGCACTTAATCATTCTGAAGTCATTTTGCATTTCTCACCCCTTGTGTATGTCCTTAGCGCAGCATGAATTTCCACACTGGTCCAGGCTGGTTTGGTGCTGATCTGGCTGGTAGATTTGCTAGTGAAGCTAATTGACAAAGGAAGTCTTGCCAGCACACCTAGCCTCCTATGCTAGGGATCAGGGACCATTTAGCGGAAATTTCTTGAGTCTTAAATGAATATCTGACAAGAACTCAGTCTCCCAACTAAAATCGCCATGGTTACAAACTAATGAAATCGTATTCTAGGCTTAGAATGTTTCTGTAATAGAATGCAACTGTCGGGCGCTGGAAGTAAAAACCCTGTTTGTTTCCTCCAAGAGGGAATTGATTTTGAATAATAACTTATGAACCTTCAAAGACAGACCTACTGTGAGCTTCAAGGTTGTTGATTCATAGTGTAATTCGACTTATTTTTTTTTTAAATAATCATGTTAAACACTGTAATTCCTTGTGAGAAAATACATCACCCATGATTCTGAAGAGAAATCACCAATAAGAGAATCAAGACTAACAAATTATGTCAAAAGAGCTCCCTTTCCAATGAAGCACTGTAAAAAAACGACTCAAATGTAACACTTGTATGCATATTTAACTGTAAAATATATAAAATAATAAATTAATTTGGTGCATAGAATTGCAGTTCTTCCCTCGCAAATGTAGTAAAAATGTATGCCATGCTATGTTATTCCAGGAGTCTCGTATTTATGTTCTTTCTTGTTCCTTTTTGTGTCTCTCAGTGGAGCTGATGTACACAGTGGAGTTAGCTGGAGGACTGGGTGCGATTCTTCTGCTGTTGGCTCTGTTATTGTCTGTGTATAAGTGCTACAGGATCGAGCTGCTGCTCTGCTACAGGCATCACTTTGGTGGGGAGGATACGGACGGAGGTAAACGCCACGCACACTCCCCCTACAGGAACTAATGAGAACGACACTGCAGCAATTCAATATTTGATTCTGTTACATTATAAGGAACTGTTTTAGTTACAGCTCTTTTATTTATCAAATGTTGTAACAATTCTAAAAATGTATTGTTACGCATTTCTTTCTTTCTTTCTTTTCCCATCAGAAAATAAAGAGTACGATGCGTACCTGTCCTACAGTAAGGTTGAGCTGGATCAGTGGGGTCAGGAATTACAGGAAGAGGAGCGCTTTGCTCTGGAGATCCTCCCTGATGTCCTGGAGAAACATTACGGATACAAACTCTTCATCCCCGACCGAGATCTCATTCCTACCAGCAGTACGTGCCGAATGTGTGTTTTGTGTGAATGTACGTCTTTGTTAGCGTGTTTGTAAATGTTGTCTTAAATGTTTAAAACATTTTCATTAGCACATGACGTTCACAGAAATGTCATGAATGGTCAGAGAAACAAATTCATGTGAAGTTTTAGAAAACGATCACGAAAGAAAGTTGTGAAGAGATTTGACAAACAGCACTAATTGTACACAACTAATACAACGCCTCAATCATTCATAATGAAGTGTGACATTTTCGACTCATAAACACGATAGCAGGACTGGATTTATCTTGCTTCCTAATACTGCAAAGTAATTTAATCGTTTGTAATTAAATCTAATTAAACTTCCTCATCAGCATTAATATGACCAGAAAGCCTTATGGTGGCTAGAAAATAGCTCAGTTAAATGAGAAAATTTTATCTTAAAACTTTCTGTAAAACAAAACAACAATTTTAACAGCTCGTTGATATTCCAAAATGTGGGTAACAATAATATCACCACCTTTGTTTTTCATTGCAAGCCATCAGAGCCAGGTTATGTGACACGGTGTGTTTGTTTGCATCATATGTCAGGTGTTTTTGCCCTGTATGTGTGCTGTGTCTGAAAGCCGAATGTTTATGTCCAGGTATGAGCAGTCAACATTACCAGGATGACACACATCTTCTTAGAGGTACAGCTTTGTTTAAATGCAAAAACACTCGTGCACACATGTACGGTGCGCACAACACGCATACATTGTGCATGCAGATTGTTCTTCATGAATGACTGTGGATGTTCTGTCCTAAATGTGCGTTTGTCTTCAGCCATGCATTATTTTCGGTCCTCATGCGATCTGTTATTTTGCCATTACAGTTTCTTTCTTTGTCTGTGCCGCTTGTCTCCTGTAGCGTACATAGAGGACGTGTCGCGCTGCGTGGACATGAGTAAACGGCTGATCATCGTGCTGACCCCCAGCTACGTGCTGCGTCGCGGGTGGAGTATATTTGAGCTGGAGTCCCGTCTGCGCAACTCTCTGGTTTCAGGGGACATTAAAGTGATCTTAATCGAGTGTGCCGATCTGCGAGGAGTCATTAACTACCAGGAGGTGGAGGAGTTAAAACAATCCATTAAATGCCTGAGCGTGGTGCACTGGAACGGCCCGCAGAGCAACAAGCCCGGCTCTCGCTTCTGGAAGCAGCTCCGCTACACCATGCCATACCGCCGCCCCCAGCAAACCCTGACCAATCACGCGCTGGACGCCAGCGAACCCGGCCCCTTCGCCGACCTGCAGACCGTCTCGGCCATCTCCATGGCAACGGCCACGTCCGCCGCCTTGGCACCGGCTCACCCGGAGCTGCGCCCGTCCCTGCGGAGCTCGTACCGCTCGCATTCGCTGGCACGGCAGAAACACTCACACTACCGCAGCTACGACTACGAGCTGCCCTTCACGGCCGGAGGAACGCTGCCGCCCCAGCACACCTACTGCAACCTGCCCCTTACCCTCCTGAACGGCCAGCGGCCCGTCAACAACAAGACCCTGCGCCAGCACAGCCTGGATGAGCACCACGGCAACAATGCCATGCTCCCGCTGCTGCCCAGAGAGACCAGCATCTCCAGCGTCATCTGGTAAACACGGAGAATCCCGAACGCGCACGGTTCGGGCCGCCTGGCACACTGGGGACTGAATAAGCTGGCACACAGCACAGGACACGATGAGGTTAGTGGCTTCCTGTGAGCGGAACGATGGCTCTGTCCATGCTAAGTGGGTCTGAGGATGAGCGTTTAGATCCGGCCGCGAGGGACGTCGCATCTGTAGGCGTGAACTGAGCATATAAAGTCACACCACATGGAGGTATACAGGGTCTCGTGTAGATGTTAGCGTTATATTTGTAGCACCGCTGTCTTCCTGTCTCCATGTTGGGTTTGATCACGCCATCTATTTTTACTCGTTGACGCTTGATGCTTTTCGTTTTGTCCCTTGCTCTTTTTTTAGGTTCGACATGGACATTTGATTGAGATTTTTTGCTTTTTCTACCTTCTTTTGAAACGGACTGAAATATTCCTCGTTTGATTTTAGCTACTGTCGTTTTTGCTCGGAAGCTACTGCGTTTTGTTCCGTCCCTCTTTCTGTTGTCCGATGTAAGGTATGTATTTATGGTTTTAATTGCAAAATTTTCAAGAAGGAAATATATTACAAATTATGCAAAATATAGGAAAGCCTAAAGGGGTCGACAGAGGTGATCGGAGAGCGGTGCTGTCTTCTTTTACCAGAGGATCAGCACCATTTCTCAAATATTAAGGGGATTTTAAATGATGAGAAATCTATTTTTATATCTGAAGAGTGCTGATTCTCTCTAATACCACAGGGTCAATGGGACAATGGGACTGGAGACTCTCTTATTTGTGAATTTGGGTATTTTATACAGTTTGCTACGTTGTTCTCATCTGTGGAGAAAAGGAAATGTTTTATGTTACAACTTCTGAAACAATAATCAACTGCATATTTGTTTGTATTTTTTTTATGTTCATAGTCCATAGGACTTTTGATCCACAGACAGACCTTTTCACTTTCTTTCACATTTCTAATGTTTAACTCTCAGTCTGACGTCTTAACACACTGGCTACATGCTTGTCTTTTTCTCCTCTAGCTGCTGTGTGACTCAGATACATGCTGGCATGTTTCACAGAGGAACGCAGGCCTGTATACTCGCATTCTAGTATAGAGTGTCAGATAACTCTGCTTGATAACATACCATATGATTTAATAAATGCCCAAAGTCAACATGTATTTGTTGTATGTTGTCTAGAGGTTTTCCTGATCTAGGGGTCTTCACTTATGGCAGCATGTACTGACTCTAAGGGGGAAAAACATAAAGCTAAAATCAGAACCAAGAGGTTTGACAGTAAAAAGAGGTCTAACTGTATAAAAAAAACGAAAAAAAAAAAAAATCTGAAACTATTCCTGTAATTTCTTTTCTCCTATTTTTCTGTTCTTTTTTTTTTTTTTTCAAAATTGAGTTGCAAAAAAATTGTTTATAAAAATAATTAGAATTATGTATGAATGTTTACCTCTTGAGTATGCATAGAGACTAGTTGTGTATCCTGATTTGAATATTTACTGTATTATGAACAACAGCTATCACAGAGAGATGTGTGATCTCTCTAGAGGCACAATCATTTTTCTTTTTATATTGTTTCTCACTGTGTACAGTAAAGTCACAAACCACTATAAGCTGGTCGGTGAAATTTTGTGCACGTGTGTGTGTGTGTGTGTGTGTGTGGGTGGGTGGAGTGCACTGGTTTGGATGGTTTATGGGGACACAATTTGTATGATGACATGGGTATGATAGAGGTAATATGGATGTGGGGTAGGTTTAGGTGTAGGGTTGGGGATAGAATATACAATTTGTACAGTAGAAAAACCATTGCACCTATGGAGAGCACCCATAAACCACCAATACCAACACAAGTGTGTGTGAAGAAGTGTATCAGACCTGATGTGAATTCTCTCACAGTGGGTTGTTTGTGTAAGACACTAATTTGAGAAACGAACACAAAGTTTTAGGTTCTAGGTGAGTTGCTAAAACTGAATATTTCAATTATGCTTTTGAACAAAATGCTACATACTGGATACTACAGCTGAATAAGCAAAAAATGATTTCATATCATATGCATATGAATGCACCTCTTTAAATAAAAGAGAAAAACAACATCTAATATATGCACTTATTTCTGTATTACTACAGACTGTGACATCTAAAAAGATTCTATTTTATGCTTTATAATCCTTTGGATTTGTTGTACAATGGAAATGTGTCTTTGAAAATAGCATGTAGAAAGATACTATAAATAAATATTTTACATAAAAAGACTACGTAATTATTGAACATAAATAGATCAATGGACCTTAAAAACAATTAGTAACAATTCTTAAAACATCAAAATGGCATCACAGTAACTTGAGGATAATTACCATGAATGTAACACTTTACGTTGAAGTTTAATTCATAGTTATTGTACTGGATATCATAAACTAACAATGAAAAATACAATACAGCTGTTATTATCTAGGTTAAAGGAATAACTCACCCAAAAATGATTTTACTAAAGAGCTTTCTACATGTAAATGAGTTTGTTTCTTCATAGAAAGAATAGATTTGGTCCAAACTGTATGGAATTTTTCTAAAAGCCTTAGAAAAATTCATATGACTACAGTTGATCAATGAAAATCTTGTGAAAAGCTGTATTTGTAATAAACAAAGACATCAAGGTGTTTTAGCAAAGGTGTTTTTCCCTTGTAAACCGTTCTTAATCTGTACCCGTTTCTCTCCTGAATCAGTTAAGACGAGCTTCTCACTGGAGACAGCAATATTATAGATAAATGACTAAGTAAAAACACCTTGAAGGATTTTTTTCCTACAAACATTTCACATATTACCTTTTCACAAATATTCACTGCTGGTCTGCAAGTCATTTGATCACTTCTGGGATGTTTTTATCGGAACTCCCATTCTGACGGCACCCATTCACTGCAAGAAGACCCATTTTTGAGCGAGTAACATAATGTAAATTTCTCCAAATCTGTTCTAGTGAAGAATCAAACTCATCATATCTTAGCTGGCCTTGGGGTGAGCAAATTTTCAGCTATTTTTTTTATTTGGGGAAAGGGGGGGTTGTGGGGATTGTGTATTATTCCTTTAATCTTAATTTATAAAAATGCTATTGTTTACTGTTAATTCATATTGATATTGACCATGATATATTACACAATGTTATATTATACATATGTATTAATTTACAAATTTAAATAGATGCATATATATATATATATATATATATATATATATATATATATATATATATATATATATATATATATATATATATATAATTAACTGTTTAATAGTCGTTTTATTAACTATTAACTGTGATATATGACGATTAACTAATGATAACAATGTTAACTTTTTATAGAATTTTGCTGTCCTGTGGAATTTTCCAACATAAACGTTTTAGTTTTTTTTGTTGTTTTTTTTCCCTTGACTTCTTGTGGATGTAGTCGGTGCTGCTGTGAAAGTTACTGTCTATTATAGTGCAGAGATATTTAAAGCTGGTGACCTTCTTCACATCCTGTGCTGCCAGCTCAAGCGTAACTTTCTAATCATGGCTCCTTCGTCTTGGTGATATTAATGTGTAGGGGCTGTTATCAAACCTGAAGACACGGCTGTCAACATACTGGAAATAGACTATTTACATCCTTCTAGCAAGCGACCAAAGCTGTATCATCAGCATACTTGAAAGGAGCAGGTCACTGTTGTTACACTGCACTTGACTGCTATATATTAACCTGATATAACAGGGGAGATGCAGCAGCACACATCCCTGAGGAGTGCCAGTCGGATGAGGCGCTCTTCATACAGACCTGCTGAAGCAGCACTTCGATGCAAAGGACTAGCCTGCTGTTCACATTTACATCATGTAGCAGGTACTTTGGGGTTGGACTGTATTAAAGGCAGAAGAGTTAGTTTTGTTCAAATACTGTTGGACGTTATCAAGCATAGGTTAGCTTGATAAGCAAAATGCGCCCTGTCCATAAATTCACCTTTTTCAGATTAAAATACTTTGCATATGCTGTAGAGGCCCCGTGCATTTAAAGAGAACTGATGTACGATCAATGGGTCAAATGGCATTCAGAGATTTTGCACATGCAGTTCTCGGCACAGGGATGTAAGAGATGTCCTTCCAGGCCAGGGTTATAACATTTCTAAAACATTCGTGGAAACACAGATCCCTGATGTGCAGCATTCCTTTAAAACCTTCGCCCTTCAGCACATCTCGATCCTATAACCTTCAAACCTAAGCTTTTAAAACCACTTTAAACCTCAGGCAAGGTCTATCAAACCAATATTTAAAGTTTGTCTTGGTGGACTTAACTTTTTCCAGTTCAATAACTTGAATATACATTGGAATTTTTTTTCTCATTTTACTTTTATATGTTTATTTTTTTATTTTATTACAACTTGAATGCACGTCAGACGCACATCATTCACAAGAAATGCACAAGAACCAGGGCTATTAATAACCACGTTAGTTTTTTTAATTAATTTATTTATTTTTTGTTTGTTCCCAAAAGGTTTATGCTTAAGCCATTTATAAAATAGAAGGATTCTGTTTTTGTTTTGATTTTATTTTATTTATTCATTAATTTAATTTATTAAATTATTTAATTTTTTTATTTTTTTTTTTTTTTTGTATGTATAATTCATTTTGCAAATAAAATAAATGATTGCATTGTGCTGTTCTTTATATGTCAAAATGTCGTTCTGGAAATTAACAAGTAGCCTACACCCACTTCTGTTTAGTCACTAAATTTAGAGTAAATGCAAACTTTTAGGTTAGAAGGTTTAGGTTAAAAAGCTCCCTTCAGGACGACGTGTGAGATTCATAAATTGTACAGTAGGAGGCGATAATACTCCACTTCAGTAACAACAAAACAAAAACTAAGAGAAGCAGGCAGACCCGTTAAAATCATGACACGACAGTTTGAGCGAGATGTACAGACAACAGCCATTAAAACAGCACACGTGTGAGGACTCTGTGATCAGAGTTTTAATCCATCCAGATGCACTAAATACAGACATAAACCTGCGAAAAGAAACGGATTATGAGGTCGTTTTGGATGAATTTGTTGGCGAACTTCAGGACTCGACTCTGGCCATCTGTGTCTAATGCAAAACTCTGTTATCGAGGTTAAAATAGTCATTCAGGATATTTGGAAGAAGACCAGAGAGAAGCGATGCACGACTGCAATTCCCACATTAGTAGGACGAGAATAGATGGACAGTCTGAAATCAAAAAGCCCTGCTAAGTTCTTGCCAGAAGCCAAATTTATGCAGGCAAGCTTGAAGCAGTTTTAACAGACTTATGCATAATACAGCAAAACAAATTAAACTGTGTTACCGACTAAAGGGAAAATGTTTATTTGTTCAATTAATTTCTTTAATTAATTTTAATTTTTAATTAATTTTTCCTTTCTAGTGAATGTGCAAGATTCATTAGCTGCTGTGGAAAAATAACTAAATGGTCTGTCGTCCCTTTTTCATTTATCTTTTGTTATATTGTTTTTTTAAAATGGGGAAATTAATTTGACTGCCCAGTAATGTGCAAAAATAAAAAGTAGACAAACCAGCATGAGAAAAACAATGTGATAAAATTATATATTTGTTTAAAATGCACGTTATGAAACTTGGCCGGTGTCTGCTTGTTGCTTCGCCGTTGAAGAGTCGTAAAGAGAGGCCTAACTAAGTTAAGGAAGGAAGAACAGTCAGACAGTGGATACCAGCCATAGAGGGCCATAGCAGCCATAGAGGACGAGATGAAAGCTGAAGATGCTTTATTCCTGTTCCTATTTGCGATTCAGTATACTGGAGATAAATGCTGTTGTTTTTGAAAATGAACTTAAGTGTTCTGTAATCTGACATTTTTACAGAACTGTGATGGCATTTTGAAAGGGTTTGTTTAGTTTCTCTCGCTGCTCTAAACACAAAGCACACAATGAATTCATCTCCAGCGCTCACTGTAATCTCATCGTGTCTGAGGATCTGACCAGTGTGAGATACAGCGATGAGGAACAGACTCTTCCTGACAATCCGGAGCGCTTCGACATGTTTGCGTGTGTTCTGGGCTCAGAGGGCTTTGACTCTGGCTCTCGCTGCTGGGACGTCGAGGTCGGAGACAGTACAGGCTGGTTCCTGGGAGTGATGAGCGAATCTGCTCAGAGGAGGAATAAAATCTTCTCAAGGAGTGGAATCTGGCTGGTGGGTCATTTCTGTGGTGAATATAAAGCACACGAACCTCCACGATCTCCAGCTCTCCTCCCGGTGAAAGAGAAACTGCAGAGGATCAGAGTTCAGCTGCACTGGGACACTGGAAAGCTGTCCTTCTCTGACCCTCTTACTGACACACACATACACTCTTTCACACATACCTTCACTGAGACATTATATCTTACCAGTAAGGTTGGTCTGCTAAAGTCTTGTATTCTGTCGGCACTTGTCCTCTGTTTCTCAGGAGTCTGTTTCTCGTAGGAGTCACTCGTGTGATCTTCTGTGGTCATATTACATATTAAGGCAACCATTTTTAATGTAAAAAAATGTGCTATACTCGTTTCTATCATATTTATCATTAAATAATGTGTATTTTGTGAGGATCTTCTTGTTACTAAGCAACATTTACCTCTGAATTACCATTTATTTCTATAAAAAATAATACAAATAGAAAACATATATTTCATATTATTTTCAGTTAATATAGTGTTTAAGTTTAAAAGAGAAATAAAACTGAATGGATGTCAGGCAGGTTAGTGCCCTCTAGTGGAATAAAGAAAAACATACGCAATATGGCATAGCAAATACAAGTCTATAGCCCAATATACTGCGTCGAAACTAAGTCGTACCCTCTCTAAACACACGTCATGTGTGTGTGTGTGTGTGTGTGTGTGTGTTGATATATTTTAATGTTACACCTTCTTGTTTAAAATAAAGCAAAAGTGTCTTATCATTTGGTATACTACATAGCATTGTACATCATTAGGATAGAGATAGAACACATTATAGGGATTTATTTGACTGCTTTAAAAATAATAATAAAATTGGCAGCTCCTGAAATGGGTCTCATTCATTCAATGACGTGCATTTATTGGTTGATAATGTAAAGGTGTGAATAATTACATTTTAGACCCATTGTCATTAATTTTGCCAATGAAAATAAGGCAACATTAAAAACTATGACCACAAAAAAAAAAAAAAAAAATTATATTATAAATAATATATATAAAAATATATAAATATATAAAACTGTCAGTATTCAAAACTGACACCGTACAGGCTATTGCAAACAAAATAAATATCCAGTTAATTTTAATTCCACATGAATACAAGTGTGGCAATATTAAGACGATTTAGCCCTCTAACCATGTCCACGTTTTTGAGTGTTCACAGCAAGTGCCACAAAAGTCATTCACCTCCATACCATGGCGATGAAGTTAAAAAATTAAACCTGAAGTGCAAACACCAGAAGAGAAGAGGACGGGTGCTGTACAGAAATTGGATGCAGTTCATGACGTAATTTTGTGCATTTTTCATTTTCAGGGCTTAAAGGAATAATCACCAAAAAATTAAAATTCTGTCATCATTTAGCCACCCTCAAGTAGTTCCAAACCTGTTCGATTATTTTTTGTTTTGCCAAACAAATTTTTTTAAGTTTAAGTTTGTAACCAGGCTATTTTGGGCTACCATTAACTCCCATAGTAGGGTAAAAAATACTACGAGAGTCAATGGTGACAGAAAACAGCCTATTTACAAACTTTCTTCAACCTTCCTTTGATACCCAACTCCTCGAAAGGTGCTGGATTCTTCACTACTCTGGAGTTGCCCACAGTGAGAGGCAATTTCCAACAAACACCGTTCGAGCGTAAATCAATACACGTGCCAATAGGACACCCTAGGGCGGGGGTTGAACCCCTCATCCTGGTGGTGAACAGAAGTCGAGCTGAAGAAGGAGTCCTATCAAGCGTGGCTCCTGGGACTCCTGAGGCAGCTGATGGTACCGTGAGCCAAGCGGATGCAGTCCAGGTGGTTGTGGAGGCAAAAAATTGGGCCTGGGAGGAGTTTGGTGAGGCCTTTGAGAAGGACTATCGATCAACCTCAAAGAGATTCTGGCAAACTCAGGAGGGAGAAGCAGTGCCTTGCCAACACTTTATACAGTGGAGGTGGGAATCTGTTGACTTCAACTGTGGATATTGTCAGGCAGTAGAAGGAATACTTCAAGTATCTCTTCAATCCCACCATTGTGTCTTCCACTGAGGAAGCAGAGGCCGAGGGCTCAGAGGTGGACTCGACCATCACCCGAGCTGAAGTCGCCATGGTAGTTAAGAAGCAGGACTAGCAGACCGGGGTGGTGGTCCCTCTATGCCAGGGTACTGGAGAGAAGAATTTGTCCAATAGTTGCCCCTCAGATCCAGGAGAAACAATGCGGCTTTTGTCCTGATTGTGGACCCTTTTTAGGGTACTGGAGGGTTCATGGGAGTTTGCTCCACCAGTCTGTTCCACTTTACACTTTGTGGATTTGGAGAAGGCATTCGACCGTGTGCCTCGCTTTGTCCTGTGGGGGGTGCTCTGGGAGTATGGGGTCCAGGGACATTTGCTAAGGACTGTCCAGTCCCTGTATGACTGGAGCGTATTGAACTTCAGCAGGGCTGCCCTTCTCTGCCAGGATTTCTAGCTACAGACTGGGCCTGGAGGGGAGGTGTTTTTTGGGGACCATCTGCTTTTTGTAGAAGATGTTGACTTGTTGGCTGCATCAAAGCAGGACTTACAGCAGACAGCGATTCCAAATAAACATTTTGTTTACATGCTTCCCAATTATTTATATTAATAATTTGTAGTATTTGTACATGCTTTAAATTTGTATTTTAATGTTGTAATTAGCAATTCATTTAATGCTCTTTTTGAAACAGATTTTTTAGGCGGCAGCATTAATCAATGTTTCTTAAGGGTCAAGATCATATATGCATCTCCTGCGCTCCATCAAGCTACTCCCATAATATCTGTCACCACTTAAATGAATGCACGACTTACATTAACTATAGCATGTGTGTAAGACTCGAATAAAGTCATAAAGTAATTGTTATATCGTGAATAAATATTATTTATGCCTTGTGTGTAAGACTCGAATAAAGTCATAAAGTAATTGTTATATCGTGAATAAATATTATTTATGCCTTGTTTTTATTACAGCAAGTCCGGGATGAGCTTCGAAGAACCAAACAATTCAAGATCGGGCGAAATCGTCAGCAATTACATGCAGTTAGCGACGTACAAAGAACAGGCCCCTGTTCCTTACTTTGTTTGTTATTTAAGTAGGATCACCGTTAATTACATTATTAAACTCTGTTCTTAAAATGCCCCGCGAATGTGTCCGTATGATTAGTTCATAGGCACTTTTAAAATGATACCGTAAACTTTTAGACGATTATTTATGGCTGTATTTTGAACAGAACCATCATCCTGCGCTTTGCTGTCGTTTCTCCGGACCGCCCACTGTGCACAAGCGACCAATCACAGCCCAACGCGGTCCAATGATGTTTCAAACGGTGCCCGCGCCATTTTGGTAGGCAAAGCGGAGCTCAGAACAAGAGTAGTGCAGTTCAGGATTTCTTTAGCACAATGGTAATAACCTGTGCTGTGAGGGGTTGTCGTAGCCGCTCCTCGGGTGGTGTCAAAGTGAGCTTTTTTAGAATACCGCGGGTGAGAACACGCGAAGGAGAGGAAACTAGAGCACTTTGTGAAAGGAGACGGGCTACGTGGCTAGCCAGAATAAACAGGAGTAATGTGAAGATCTCCGACGGCTGCAGAGTGTGCTCGGATCACTTCGTCCAAGGTAAACAAACACAGCACGTGGAAAGTCCTTTTTCTTACTATTCTTGCGTAAAAAATAATTGAGCTTAGGTCAGCTGCAGATTGTATTGGGGGGGTTTTCTGGCTCTTCTGTACTTTATTTTTACTGTTAGCGTGTTTTCTTAAATCTAGCCCATTTTTTTTTAGGTAGACCAAGTTACCTTCATGATGAAAAAAATCCTGACTGGGCACCGTCAGTTAAGTTGGAACTAAAGGACGCTCACAGCCAATCAAACTTAAGCAGATATCAGGGAGCCAAAAATAAACAGACTTTAGGAAAATGTGAAAAACTTGTACTAGAGGCATCTGCTGTGAAAGAAGGCACTGAACGGTCATGCATTAGAGCTACATGTGAGTCAGTGTCCTGCGAAAATGATTTTCAGACAGAGACCTGTGATTCTGACACTGATGCTGCATCGTTAATATCCACAGACAGCACGGAGACTAAGGTGAGTTCATTTATTATCTCATCTGTTCAGGAGGTGTTTTCCCCAGTAATGCATGGCATAAAAATAAGGTAAAGGTTTATATTAAGCTCATTTCTTTCAGGAGAGCCTCAAAACTCAACTGAAACCCTTACAGGAGAAGATGAGAATCTTACAGGAGTTTCAGCAAACCTTGCATCAAACTGCAGAACGCATTAAGGTCTGAATTTAATCATGTGGTTTTAGGCCTTACAATGCTATCTTGAAAATATACATATCACCTTGTTTTATTTATTTATTTACTTTTTAAGGCAGAAGTAAACTATTACCTGTGAATGATTGAAACTTCAGATCCATTAGCCACTATGGGTAAATAACTATAATAAAGTGCAATCACTATCTGATCAGTTATGATCTGAGGAAGCATGATTATGATAATAAATTAAAATAATATGATGACAAATGGCAATTTGAAACATCAAGCAAAGTAACAGTAAAGCTAAATGGCTGAAAAGTTACATAGCTAAAATAACTGAAAGCGACTGACGTAGGAAGCCTTGAACATGTTAATTAAAAACGTCTGTGCACAAACCTGTTATAAATAACGTGAATAGATCATAGTTTACGCATTTTGTCTTTCTTGGAAACGTCTTTGCTTGCAGATTCAGGCTAAATGCACAGAGAAGCAGATTAAGGAGAATTTTGTCAAACTTTACCAGTTGTTATCTAATGAAGAGGCAGCGAGGATAAAAGCGCTGAGAGAGGAAGAAGAGCAAAAGAGCCGGACACTGAGAAAGAAGATTATGAGGATGAGAAAAGAGATGTCCTCTCTTTCTGCCACAATCTCAGCTGTAGAGGAGGAGATGAAAGCTGAAGATACTTTATTCACACAAGTATGAAACAAGTGTTTTGGTTTTTTTGAATAGAAATTACTGCATCTTCATTATAATGGAAATGAATGCAACATGCTTTTTTCCTTTTTGACAGAACTATGATGCCACGCTGAAAAGGTTTGTTTCGTTCCTCTTCTGTTGTTCTGAACCCAGACCCACAGCGTCACTGAATACTGAGTGTTTTTCCAGAGTTTCCCAGTGTAAAGCACCGGATCCGGAGGACATTTCTGGAGTTCTGATCAACGTGCCGAAACACCTGAGCAACCTGAAGTTCACTGTGTTACAGAAGATGCAGAAAACTGTTGATTACAGTGAGTGAAGCACAGAATGAATTCATTTCCAGCCGAAGGCGTTCAATTTATTTCATGCCTCTGTGTCTTCCTTCAGCTCCCGTGACCTTTGACCCCAACAGCGCTCACTGTAATCTCATCGTGTCTGAGGATCTGACCAGTGTGAGATACAGCGATGAGGAACAGACTCTTCCTGACAATCCGGAGCGCTTCGACATGTTTGCGTGTGTTCTGGGCTCAGAGGGCTTTGACTCTGGCTCTCGCTGCTGGGACGTCGAGGTCGGAGACAGTACAGGCTGGTTCCTGGGAGTGATGAGCGAATCTGCTCAGAGGAGGAATAAAATCTTCTCAAGGAGTGGAATCTGGCTGGTGGGTCATTTCTGTGGTGAATATAAAGCACACGAACCTCCACGATCTCCAGCTCTCCTCCCGGTGAAAGAGAAACTGCAGAGGATCAGAGTTCAGCTGCACTGGGACACTGGAAAGCTGTCCTTCTCTGACCCTCTTACTGACACACACATACACTCTTTCACACACACCTTCACTGAAACATTATTTCCGTTTTTCGGTGTTGGCTGTGACATTTCTCCTCTGCTCATCTTACCTGTAAAAATGACCGTAATAGAGCCAAATTAATAGTAAAATTGTTTGTCTATTAAGATTATGAATTGATGCATATTACCACTTTCAGTAACTTGAAATAAAAATGTCTGCAGTTATTTTCTGATTTTGACTTTTTTTCATTCATGTAGCAAAGATGTGAGAATGATCTGTATGTGCAGAGAATAAATTAATTTCAATATTTATTACCTTGCTGAGAAAACATGTATGTGTGAGTTTCATATTAACATCCTAAGATTTATATCTACATAATCCGGATAGTGTAATTTCTAAATGTCTAAAACCATGGAAAGGTTTATTTTGAAATAAACTATAAAACTTTTATTGCCAAAGCAACATTTCTCATTTTAACTTTATGTAATAAAATAACTAACTGAGCTGTATGTGTGTGTATATAATTATAAAGTTCAAATAAGATGCTAAAAATGACAACAAAAAATATAAACTATATATAACGTATAAAAATATATAACAGAAAATATAAAAACAAAATTAATAAAAACTAATAGTATATCAAATTATAACATTTGGACAAAGCTTTGTCGTTTATTTAGTTAGTTACTGTGTTATATATATAACCAAAAGTTTAATTACAATAGTAATTTCAGTAAGCATTTTGAATGCGAAAAGATATTTAGTTGAGGGACAGAAAGGCAACACATGCGCACTGTTTTCATATGGGCCAAGACCCGCCCACTTAGACCGGAAGAAATCACGTGACTGACACGTACCGCGACCAATCGCAGATCGCTGTGGAAAGTACAGTTCGTTTTTAGGGGCGGGTAAATCTGAAATCGATGATGGTAATAATGGCACAGGAGTCTCCGCAAAACGCTGCACAAACCAGACCGAAGAAAGTGCAAAATGACTGCTTGCTCTGTGGCAGGGAATTCTATCCCTCCAAAAGTAACAAGCACCGGCTGTTTCACGGACACAAGTCTGAAAACAAAACGGAGTACGCGGTCGTGTTGGAGGAATTAGTTGGCAAACTTCAGGACACGACTCTGGCCGTCTGTGGCATATGCAGGACTCTGCTGCTGAGGTACGATCGGGTGTCCAAAGACGCAGAACGGATAAAGTGGCTTATTAAAGATACGTGGAGGAAGATGAGAGAGAAACGATGCGCGGAGTCGACGCCTTCGATGGAGGTGAAGAGGAGAAGAGAAGTGATGGACACAGCAGCAAGTGATGAAGATGATGACCAAAACACTACACCCAGCTCCCTGCAGTTCACTGACAGCGCTGCAGCTAAGGCCAGTTAGTTCTTCATTTGAGATGCCTTTTAGTGTTTACAGGGAATTATTTAAGGGCTTGATGAGAATGACATTCACCTTAGCATCCAGGTGGAAGAAATGATAAGGGAGAAGACGTGCTGGAATGCAATACAGACTGAATGTAATACTGCTGTAATAAAACACGTGTTTCATATATAATTCGTTTTTTAATGTTCACCAATTCTGTTGATTTTATTCCAGGAGAAACTCAAAACTGCGTTGAAACCATTGCAGGCGAAGTTGAAAATACTTCAGGACTTCCAAAAGACTTCGCTTCAAACCGCAGAACATATTAAGGTAGGGATCTACTCAAGTTTGAAAGCAGCGAAGCGTGTCTGTTCATCGAGCGTTTGTGTGTGTGTTTATATGGAACATAGATCTGTGTTAGTGTTCAGTTTCAGGCTCAGTACACAGAGGGACGGATCAAGGATGAGTTTGTCAAACTTCGCCAAAGTTTGAGCAACGATGAAGCAGCCAGGAAAAAAGCGCTGAGAGAGGAAGAAGAGCAAAAGAGCCAGACACTGAGGAAGAAGATTGAGAGGATGAGCAAAGAGATGTCCTCTCTTTCTGCCACAATCATAGCTACAGAGGAGGAGATGAAAGCTGAAGGTGCCTTATTCCTACAGGTGTGAAGTGTGTTTTCTTTTAAAATATAGGAGTTGCGCCATTTTCCTTTTAATAGATTGGAATTCTAATTTAGTCTTGTTTCATAACCTGCATTTCTTCTTTTTGACAGAACTATGATGCCACGCTGAAAAGGTTTGTTCCTCTTCTGTTGTTCTGAACCCAGACCCACAGCGTCACTGAATACTGAGTGTTTTTCCAGAGTTTCCCAGTGTAAAGCACCGGATCCGGAGGACATTTCTGGAGTTCTGATCAACGTGCCGAAACACCTGAGCAACCTGAAGTTCACTGTGTTACAGAAGATGCAGAAAGCTGTTGATTACAGTGAGTGCAGCACAGAATGAATTCATTTCCAGCCGAAGGCGTTCGATTTATTTCATGCCTCTGTGTCTTTCTTCAGCTCCCGTGACCTTTGACCCCAACAGCGCTCACTGTAATCTCATCGTGTCTGAGGATCTGACCAGTGTGAGATACAGCGATGAGGAACAGACTCTTCCTGACAATCCGGAGCGCTTCGACATGTTTGCGTGTGTTCTGGGCTCAGAGGGCTTTGACTCTGGCTCTCGCTGCTGGGACGTCGAGGTCGGAGACAGTACAGGCTGGTTCCTCGGAGTGATGAGCGAATCTGCTCAGAGGAGGAATAAAATCTTCTCAAGGAGTGGAATCTGGCTGGTGGGTCATTTCTGTGGTGAATATAAAGCACACGAACCTCCACGATCTCCAGCTCTCCTCCCGGTGAAAGAGAAACTGCAGAGGATCAGAGTTCAGCTGCACTGGGACACTGGAAAGCTGTCCTTCTCTGACCCTCTTACTGACACACACATACACTCTTTCACACACACCTTCACTGAGACATTATTTCCGTTTTTCGGTGTTGGCTGTGACATTTCTCCTCTGCTCATCTTACCTGTAAATTCTTCAGTAAAAAAAGATTCACTGTAGATCAAGTTATTAATCTTGATTTTAGACGCTGTCTTCATTTAATAACCTTTCACTCTGCTGCTGATGTTTAGACATGTATAGTAAATAAATTAAAATGTGCTTATTGACCTCATTATGCAGGTTTTATTAAAAGGTATGTACATATTTAAAAAATGAAAATTCTGATTTTCTCATCCTCAAATTATTCCAAACCTGTACAAATAGTTTTTTCTGCTGAACAAAAAAGCAAACAGATACTAGTCTCCATTGACTTTGATAATCCACAAAGATTATTTAGATTTTCGTTTGTTTAGATAACGAAAGAAAATCATACATTGTGTAAAAAGTATATGTCCTGTTCAGGTTATGCGATTCAAATTTAACTCTTATATTATTACTACAACAGTTTTTTTAACCTTTTGATCGGTGACTGAATTTTATTTATATTAATTTTTTTTTAAATTCAGTTGCTCTTAAAGCAGTGTTTTTATTGGCACATAAATGCATTAAAAACCTAAATTGTGCAAAATTGTGAAATGTTACATGGCAGATAATTTAAATATGTTCTTAAATTGAAAATATGTACTTAAATTTCTAAAACAAAAAAAGGCTATATAGAAATGTAAAAAAAAAAAAAATAACAAGCACATAAAATTACTACAGTTAAAATGAAAACTATTTAAAAAATGAATACAAATATAATTATACATTAATAATAATAATAATAAAACAACACCTTTTAAAACAAATTGTATTCATCCAGATTTTTTAATGATCAAGAGAACCCAAATAATCAACACTATTTGAATTACAAATTGTATTTAATTTGCATTTTTTTTATTTTAATTTGCATAATTAACATGCTAGTTTCAAGCTATTACATGTTACACTTGACAAAGAAAGTGCATCTCCTTGCTCTGACTTCCACCACACGTTTTTTTTTTTGTCCTCTGTCTTTTCATCTCTTCCCACTGTCAGACTCACTTTGTCTCAGTAGAGATCTGCAGTAGAGGAGTGCTGATCTCGCTGGACTGGTAGCTGCTGGTGACTCTCAGCAGGCAGCTGAGCAGCATGTCTTTGGCCCGGGCCGTCTCCAGGTTCTGCTCACGGCTCAGCTGGAGAGTCATCTGGTCCAGGCTGGTCTGCAGAAGCTCAGAGGCCATGACGGGCCGGCTCGCCGCAGGTCCCTCGGTCAGGTACTGCTTGTACAGCTCCAGAAGCTTCTGTTCCAGGTAGCCGTTGAGCTGCGAGTTAGAGAGAGGCCGGCTGAACTGCAGAAGAGAGGGACGCTCGCGCCCGCTTTCTTCCCTCCAGCGCCTCGAGCTCCTGTACTCGTGGACCAGAGGAGGCAGGAGGGAGGGGGAGGGGACATCTCCAGACAGGAGGAAGGGTCCGGTCTGGGGGTCCTGAATGAGATTGCCCTGCACATCTGCTGCGCTGGGGCTGAGCGGAAGCACCTGGCCACCGGCGATGTGTAAGTCACCGTAATGCTGGCAGATGCTGTGGCAGCTCGAGGGCACCAAAAAAGCTTCCGTTTCTGGGGCGTCTGCGTGCCTGGGGATGTCTACACCTTTGGGGAGTTGGCGTCCTGCCGCTGGGTCCAAGGGGGAAGGATGGGGGTCACTCTGCTGGGTCTTGGTCAGGGTTGCGGTCTCTAGGGATGAGTTGATGTTGGGATGAGGGCCGTGCGCTGAAAGGAGGTAAGACGGTGCTGTGACCGCGCAGCGTTCAGGAGGATTTAAACACTCTGGATCAGCTTCGAATACCAAACTCCACAGCTTACCTTCACACAACATCTGCCGTACATAAAGACAGGAGTTAAGTCAGTTCACGCTCTTGCTCTTGTCTTAGGATAACTTTGATAAACCTTATTTAATTCCACTTCTAATGCTGACTACTTTATTCTCCAAAAGGGACAGTAAAGACATTGAGAACATCACAGAAATATCGCTGTTTAGAATCCTGAAATACTAAATGCCATTATGGGAATTAAAATATTATAATACATTAAACATAATGCTGGGCAACAATTAACCGGGATTAATTGTATCAACAATAAGCTTTTTTCTGCACATCATATTAACAGAACATATCTTAAAATGAATAACATTTATTATGTGTACATAAACACGCGTGTATATATTTAAGAAAAACATGTTTATATATTAAATGTGTTTGTTTCTAATAGAAATTATATAATATTAATATATACATGTCTATGATATCAAAATATATACTGTATTTGTGTGTCTTTATAGATATACACGCAATAAATATACACAGTACACACACGATATTATATAAACAAAAACCTTTATTTTGGATGCAATTAATCACAGCTAATCATTGCCCAGCACTAATAAAAAAAAAGTTATTCTAAATTGTAATAATATTTTAATATATTACTATTAATGTTATAGACTTCTTTACAAAACATTTTCAAATATAGTGTATATAAAAAAATGTTTATTAAAATATGTACAAATTATAAAGCTATATATACACTGGACTTCCTTACAAAACCATTAAAATGTTTCAAATGTAGTATATATTACAAATAAATTGAAAAATTTATATATATATATATATATATATATATATATATATATATATATATATATATATATATATATATATATATAAACTGTATCTTAAGATTAAGCTACACATAGTGGGCCGTATGAAACCTCACATTAGCCCAAAAATATATAAGAATCTTAATTTTTGCATCACCATCTTTCACAATTTACTGTGATTTTCATTACTTAAAACCCAAGATTAGCTAACGACTAGAATATTGGTGACAAAAGCAGAATTACCGCAGATAGACATATAAAGTTCTCTAAGCTTACCTTATTTCTGCTGAAGAATTTGTAGAGCTGCTGTGGTTGAGTGCAGTCTCTGCCGTTTTTATGCACTGCTGTAATGGTTTTTATTTCACTGTAAGTGAAAGTTATGCAATAGTTGCTCATTTTCATGCTCCGCTGAGGGAGGAAGTGAAAGTATGATTTGGAATCACATTTATGTGCATTCTCATGACGCAGGCTTGTTATATTCATTACAATAGACTTCAGTGAGCTGTGCCATTTGTGTAACACGCGTTAGCCATCAACAGCTTAAGAGTATTTGCACACACCTCAGACAAGCGCACCCCTCTGCCTTTGTTTTATTTCCCCCAGACTTTTTAAGAGAGGGTTGCTGGTAATTTCCACAACTGAGTATATTACCTTTAAGCATATAAAACATAAAAACTCCTGTGGTGAATTAAAGTTAAAATTCTGGGTATGTATTGGCATATTGTTGTAGTGGGTAATTCTTTTTCACTTAAACTCTCTCATGCTACACGCAGCTGTTATATTTTGTACTTTCATTAGAATGAAAAAATGTCTCTACAGACCACATATTTCCCCTAAAACCGACGTATGCACCTGCAGCTTTTTGGATTCTTATATAACAGTGAATCTTCAGTTCCCTATTTCCCCAATACCAATGTAATTCAAGCCACTGCTATGTGGACTGAACACCCATCCTGAACACCGGTGGTTAATTTGGGTCAGTGAAAAAATGCTGCATCATCTTATATATATATATATATATATATATATATATATATATATATATATATATATAAAAAAACGATTACCTGATGAACCAACAAACAAGTGACAAGTGGCTTTCTCTCACAGCATGCATTTAACTAGATACGCGCAAGGAGAATATTACTTGTCATTTCTGTTAAAATAATCACTTATTTAGACAAAAGTGAATAAAACGTTCTTGCGTTTTAAGCTATGCAACAACCTGCTGTCATACCATTTTTATTTATTAATTTTTTTCCATGCCGATTCATTGTGCAAATTTAACCCCAAATTGTGAACAAAAAAAAATAAAATGTTTTGTCTGTTAACAGAAATAACTAGTCGGCAGAGTTGTCTAATAAATATTTATTGAATAGATTGTTAAATGATGAATAAGATAATTATAAATTACATTCATTTATTTAATAATTGTTAATAATTAAATTAAACGTAAACAATCAAATGAAAGATTACTTCAATGGCTGCTTGCGTAATTATATATGAATAGCATTAAAAATGAATAGAAACAAAATGATGAAAAACAAATGTAGGATTGCTACCCAGAAGCAGCGCACATAGTTAGCGTTCGAGGATCCATAGATCCTTCAAAACATACAGAAGGTATAAACTCCCTTGGTGACCACACAGAGTCCACCCAATACCCCAGCAGAAACTTTAGCCGTCCTGCCGTAGTGGCTCTAGCTCAAATGTCATTTGTTTAATATGAATGGATCTGTACTCATCTTTGCACGTTCTGGTAATATAGATGAGACGCATTCGTCTAAAGTGTATGAACTCACAATTAAGGCGAAATAAAGAGTATAGCCCTTTTGATGTTGTTTATTTATGAACAGGCAAAATGTTCTAAATTGTAATATGTTTCCAAAATGGCATCAAATCAAAACTAAAAGCATTATAGAACATCACAGTTAACTTGAATCTATCGAAATGTATTTGTTATATGCAGGTGTTGTATGCAAATTGTTATATTATTTTCTTGCTATTCTTGCTATTTTCACATTTAAAAAAAAACACATTTATATTTAGTTGTTAATATGTGGGTGTGTAGTTATATACAGTTACATAAATAAAAATGTCAAATAATGGCCTGTATTATATGCTATTCAGAAAGAAAGGAAATATAATATAATAACTGTTATTTAGTTATTTAATAACTGTTTAACTTTATCCTAGGTGATTCAGGCCTACATGGTTTACCTAAAGGAAGCGGGAATTGAGTCCAAACACCTGCATTCTGATTAAATAATGTTTATCGGTACTAAAATGCATGTTATGTAACATGCACAGAGGTAACTGTGGAAGACAGAATAAGCGTGTAGTCTAATATGTCTAACGCCGGTTAATTATTCATGTGCAAGTGTAGAGTTACAAGCTCACCGTCTCCATGGAAACCTAGCGTGACTTCTTTCATGCGGTAAGAAATGGTCATCGCTTGCAATATGTCCTTAACGCGTTTGGATCAAAAACAGCACTTCAGCACCATGGACAAGATCGAGCAACTAAACCCCATCGACATGTAAAGAGCGTTTCCGCGCGGAGAGGGACATGGAGAAGCAAGGCAGGCTGGCTACCACAAATAAAAGTAATTATATACACGTAAAGGTTACCAAACAAGCAAGCTGACGTGTTTAACGCTTTTCGGGTGACTTGCTGTAGAGAGTTGTTCTGAGCAAGGGCACGATGGTGATAGATCCCTCGCGGGCTCTGAACCAACAACCTTTCACAAACCAGCCCGAATATTTAGACGCCGAAGGCGCCCGCTGCGATGTTTAAGAAAATCAACGCGGTTTTCCGTCCGAACCATCCCGGATCTCGCTCGCGGGACAGGTTCAGGGCCAGCGAGGACTACCACAGCGCGTGCACGGTCAAACTGGTCCGGAGCACGTCCATGCTCGTGGTGGGGGAGAGCGGTCGCGCGCCGCGGGACCCCGCGCTGAAGAGGAGCGCGAGCGCCGTGAGCGTCGAGGCCAGCACCGCCCTGTACTACTACCAAAGCCGAGAGGACCGAGTGTGGCTCTACTCCCAGAACCAGAACTGCTTGGAGTACTTACAGGAACTGGTCGCGCTCAGGAGGCAGTACACCAAGAGCATCAACGACCTCAAGAGCGGCGAGCGCAAAGAGACCGCGTCCCGCAAGAAGAACCCCGCGCCCCGGCCACCGCAAAACAGAGCTGCACAGGTGAGAGGAACAGGGCGAGCAGTACACCTAGAACAACTTGTGAACATTATAGAAAAGTTATGCGAATTTGCCCGATATCTACTAAAATCCGTAATAGCCTGAATCCGAGCATTCTGCTTCAAAAATATTACACATATTATTATTTCTTTTCACGAAAGAAAAGGACAGCCTATTATAATATATTCGTGAGGTGTTTCAATGCAGAAAAAAAGTTAACCATACAAAAAAAAGAAAAGAAAAAAGTTGCGCTACTGGTGTCCCGAGTTCGAATCCCAGCTCGAGGTCGTTTTCAGATCCCATTTTCCCCTCTCTCCTACTTCTTGTTAACTCTTAAACTTCCCTGTCGTCGTCAAAAATACCACCAACGAAAACCTAGAAGGAAACTGTGCTAATGAGATGAGTAAATAACCAATGCAACTAAGTACATACAATACCCGTATCATTTTATTTCAAAGACTTCGAGGCCTGAACCTTCTGCTCCACCAATCCCAAATGAGGAAGACACACTCCAGTTCTTCGATGCAGTCATTGCAAGCTGCGACCCAGAGCCCAGTCGAAAACCACACGTGGACAATGGGCATGCGGACGTAGACTTCATAGGTGAGTATGGAGCTTATTACTTATTGTTTCGTCTCTAGTGGGGAGCATGGAAGAAGCATGTGGGATGTTGCACATGTGTAATTGGTCAACTAGAAGGATTTAGTTTTTTCCCATTCATGGTTCAGTCCTCAGGTTTTTATTGTTTGGGATGTCTAATTATCTCCATACTCCCATTTTAATGTTTCTATAGTGGCAACCAGTACCAGCGAGCATGACCTTCACTCTAACTGGGTGCTTCGAGATCCTCGCCGAATCTCCATGACAGAGTCCCAACCCAAGAATCCAGAAATCAGTCATGGGCAGGCAGCCCAGCGGAAGGGGGACATGGGAAGCACAGGCAGCAGGAGACGTCTACAACGAAACCCAATCCACCTGCCAAAAGTGGTGGAGAGTGCCTTTCAGACTTTGCGTTTCAAACCCAAGCTCAAGAAGAAAGACTAGCGGCTTAAGCTGTTCCACCGCTTGTGCCCAGAGGACGACTTGAACTTCACGAAGTTGGAGCTGGAAGCAAGAATAAGGAACAATCTGACTCACCACAGAAGATGTGAGCTCTGTGACGTAATGTCAGTGCTTACTCACTGCCAGAGCTTCATAAATTATCCACAGCAGATCAGAATCTCTCGTTCAGTAGCTCTCCATAGCGAATGTTTAAGGCCATTAACAGAGCGTAACCACTGAACAATCACCCTGCGCACTGATTCCAGACAGAGCAACTGGAATTTTCTTATCACATTAACACAGATCTGAGATCTGATGAGCAAAACACATCAAGGCCAAGGGGCTAGCTATTAACTGCCTGGCTATGATAGGTGAGTCTTAAAGGGACGGTTCACGCCAAAATTTAAATTCTGTCGTCATTTACTCATCCTCAAGTAGTTACAAATCTGTATGAATTTCTTTGTTCTGCTGAAAGGAAAGGAAAATGCTTTGAAGAAAGTTGGTTGTTTTGGGTCACCATTGACTCCCATAGTATTTTTTCCTCCTACGGAAGTCAGCGGTGACCCAAGACAACTTTATTTAAAATATCTTCCGTTGTGTTCGGTACAACAAAGATATTCACGCGGGCTTGGATCTACTTGAGAATGAGTAAATAATGACAGAATTTGAATTTTTAAGCGGACTAATCCTTTAATGCAAAGCTAACACCTATGCCCTGCATTTAAATCTAATCAAATACAGTAAAACGATGGGGATCATTACTGTAGTATTTCTTTATATAAATCCCTCCAACTTGTACTAGGTGCCTTAGTGTGTAGGTTTGTACGATCTTTTTTTTGTTATAATGACTATGATGATTTATGTTAAGGAATAGTTTAAGTAAGCTAAGCAGCAAAAGACCGTCCAATTGTGTGTGAACTACTTCAGCTACTGTTCAAGTGTTGTATTTCTACTAGTATTTTTTAAAACATTAAAGCCTATAAAGAGGAAGTAGACGCATATGTTTCAATCCAGAGCTAAAAACGTGTTTTTTTTATTTGAAGAAAAAAAAAAGGAAGCAGGACTCGGGTATTACCCTTTTAAACTATAAAAACTAAGATCACAATAACAACAGGTGCAATGAGTCAGTCTTTTTTTAGCAAATACTAGTGAATAAAAGTGGAAGGAAATTAACTGCTACGTACTATAGCGATTTCAAATCATGGATCAATAAATAATGTTTCATATACATCAGCATTTACATTTGGGGGTCAATTAGTTTTTTGTTTTATTAAGAAACTAATACTTTTATTCGGCAAGGATGCAATAAATTTTCCAAAAAAAAATTTATTTATTTTTTAATAACAATGGAAGTTTTGTGCAGCTTTGTGTTAAGCACAGCATATGATGAGTGTCAAACAAATGAAACAGTGGAGCAGAAACTGTTATTTTCTAATAACTTTATTAGCAAAATGTTTTGACCCTTAAACCCTCAGTTCTTCTCTTGTTTGACTTTGGGGCTGAAGAATGCCGACAAGCTCTTCATTCCAGTTTTGTCTACCTTGGCGAGGCTCTTCTGAGCTGCAGTCATCTTCTTCGGTGGCTGAGATAACAGATAAACATATTTTTAATCCCAGGTAAAAAAAACAAACAAAACAAAAACAAGTACACTTCCATAATGTAATTAAAGTGCTCTATTTTTGTGCAGCAATTGTGTACTTTACTAAAAATCATTCGTTAGTACTTAAGACAAACTTAGTGTGCTAAGTGTGCTATTGTACTAACTTTGTATATAAAAAAATTTTTTATAGTTACCACTTATATTACACTTAAGTGTACTATTGTATAAAATACAAGTGTGCTACAGGTGGTAACCAAATACATTTTTAAAAACAAAAAGATAGTATGTTAAAAATGCATTTTAGGTTCTATTCATGGTGTCCCAAAATAGAACAACTGAGATGATCTTAAGTTTATCTTAAGAAGTACAAAAGAATAATTTTTAGTAAATTAAGAACAAAATTTGTGTGCAAAAATAGAGCACTTTAATTACAGTATGGAGATGTACTTGTTTTTGTACCTGAGATATTAGACTTATCACAACTGTAGAACAGTATCTAAAATTAGGCAGGAAGAATGCATTTACAACCAAGAGTATTTGAAGCATGAACTGCTAAATGATTTTTTTTAGGCACAGAAAGAGAGAAAAAGACAGTTCTGCTGTAGCGTGTAATGAATGTCATTTCTTTCAATCCCATTACTACTGTGTTTGCGAATCTAACTCACTTTTCGTGCAAAATCCGCACTGTTGAACTTGGTGTAGTCTTCCCCAGCCTCTACCGGTTTATCTGACAGTTTCCGTTTCTATCCAGTGCAAGAGAGCAGTCAGAAAAAAAAAAACAAACAAGTCCACCAAAAGATACTTTGAATCCAGCCGAACCGCTACACCATTCCTCTAACTACATTCAGAAACCAAGCATTTATGATGCTGCAGGAAACAACGACAAGCTGATTGAGTTCAAGAAACAGAAATCGGAAAGCAAATGATTAACGAGGCATAAACTCAAGTAAAGCAAGATCAGATATAATTCAAGCTATTAACATTCAAGCGTAGCATGCAAAAAAAAAAACGACTGGTATTTGAAGATTTACCTTAGAAGGTGGCTCCGTCTCTTTAGGGCTGGATATCTCTGGCAATCTTGTGAAATTAGAGACGAAAAAACTGTCACTGCATAGCAAATATACACATATAGCAAAACTATATGAATGAGTTAGTGGTCAACTATTATCACATGATATGATTTTTTGTAATGATGATGCTAAAGAGAGAAATAAAAGTACCGCTTCTGGTAGATCACCAAACAGGAAAAAAATATATACATGTGAACGATTGGTGCAGGTGTACATACTGCAGATGCTTCAGGAGGGCTTTGCTCAAGTCTTCACTGATGTACTCCGATATGAGGCCATGTGCATAACGCAAGTAGTCCTCTAAAAGAATAAACAAACACACTGACATTAATAATCCATACAGACATAATTCAACCATATTTATGATTTTACCTTCGGTAGCATCTTCATGTTTCACTCGGACATACATGCTGGATTTCACTCCTCCACCCACAGATACGTCGCTCTTTTTGAGTGTTATTATCGTGCGCTGGACCTAAAAGACATTTTTTGAATATTTTTACATGCAATTCGTATACTCATTAATATACGGTTCTTGTACGAGTTAAACATTTTAGAAACCTTTTTCTTGAGCCACTCCAAGGTCTTCTCCTGGTTATATCTGTGGACCTTTAAATCGCCCACCTCTAAAAAAAAAAATGAATACAGGACATCGCACTTCAACCAATCACTTTATCTAATTCAGCCCTGTATATACGCCTGCAGATTCAAACACACACCTTTCTCATCAGCCACATGATGAAGGCAATCCAGTCCCTGTTTGCAACGCAGAAGTCTAGTGCATCCGGGGTAATCCTCATCCATAATCATCTGCTTCGCCGGCTGGAACTTTCCCTGTAGGAAGAGTGCTGCCATTACAGACGAAGCCCAAGTAAACGGCTTTTATTGCAATAAACTTATTTTAATCGATCATTAACCTCAGTGGCAGTACTGCTAATGTATGGCAACAGCAGGAATAAAGGATCGATGGGGGTCACATACAGCAGCCTGCCATCTGAGGGCACAGGTACAGAAGTAAACATCAGCAACGTTCATCAGCAGAGTACCAGACAGTGTAAATCAATCGAGTTCATGTCCTGTAAAGCAAGCTAACCTCTTTGTACCGTCTGTCCAATAAACCAAGAGCGAAAGTCTTCAGAAAAGGCTTTTACTTCATAAACAGAGACATCGCCACAGCCGAACATGTACAGTGAAGAACCGCCTGCTCTCACAAATGAAGGCAGAAATGTCAGTCAGCTGCAGTTTATTTAGATAAAGCTCTAACAGACATCACCAATAAATGGCACTAAACTACAAGTTGCTGTTATTTAATTGATATACAAAGCTAGTAATACCTGTAGCAGGATTCTTTAGTTTGATGAAGGATGGGTCTCCCTCTTCAGACCTGCCCGTGTCCAGTGCTGAATCTGAAAGTAAAGAAAAAAAACAAATATTTAAATTAGATCAGATTTATTAACGCAAAACAGAAAAGCGTGGAGATTGAAGTGGGCCTAAAAGTACACTGACCCTAAAGTATGCATACTTACTAATGCAACGCCTCAATAATACAAGGCGTGCAATGTGTGTAAGTTAGGTTATAGGCAGTGTTTCTGCAAGAACATGAGTGTAACATGCAACAAGACATACCTGGAGCAATGACAACCCAACTGTCGTTGTCGGTGTGCACAGAGCGTTTCTTTTTAGTAGTCATTTTAAGGGCTGATTTAATAGCGCATCGACCTGTAGTCTGGTGATAATAACGTGAGAACACAAGACCTGTTGAGAGTTTCTGCCTGCAGAAAAATGGCGGCAAATGTTTGTGTACAGTACAAAGAGGGTGTGAAACCCGAAGTCATGTTTTATTCTGATGCTACTTCACGTTTGGTTAAGCACGTATAAGAAGTTTTTTCAATAGTGTGTTTATATAAATAAAACGTAATAAAAAACTTTCATTACTGTAAAAAGAAAACAGCGCCCAGTTTAAAAGCGCGTCACTAGCCACCCCTCTCTCAAAATGGTACAGTCGTCCCGCATTTCTTAAAGGCACAGTAGCAAATTATTTTTTTTCCACTTTAAAAGCACAGTTGGAAGATCTTTCTCAATATTATTCGCATTGTTTCGTAATTATTTTGAAAATCAACAAATTTGGCTGTCGCATATTTCGCCAATTTGCAATCCATGTTGGTCGCCAATTTAAATGAGTAAAATATATGCATAAATTTTATAAGCACTGGGACAAAACAAAAACAAAACAAGAATATTAAGAAAATTATGTTAATAAGAAAAACAAAATCTGGATTAATCTGTTTACCTCTTAAAAACTGAGAGGCAGTACACAGGTTTTTGTACTGGAAGATAAATCAGCTTTCTCTTCACCGAGAGGTGATTTGGTGTAAATTATATCATTATATACTATATTAAATAGTGAGAAAACGGAAATAACGACTAAAAGGTGAGTCATACTACAATGTGATTATTTTGACAAACATATATCCATAAAATGCATCAAACTGTAGGCAAAATGTCTGATATGAACAATCTCGATGTGGAAATTAAGTTAAAATGTGTATATACGTTATTTAAACGCAGGTTAGGTTATGGGACATGTTTCGTACCGTGTCACAAACATTTGTGACCAAACAGATAATAATGAACGAATTTCAGCCCAAACAGATCCAACGTGAAACTGCGCTCCTGCTCAACGTCGATGTTTCTCAGAGTAACCACTAGATGGCGCCGGTGTCTTGAAAATGCACGAAGTAACGCTCTTCCACAGAATTGACTGCCGATTAATTGTTTTATTACCTGCAGGGAAGCTCTAGACCGCTCTGAGCCATCATAATGATCTTATATATCATATCTTAGTCATGAAGAAACTTTTTTGGCACGACAGATTAGCCTACGATAATCAAAGTACTTAACGGCTAACATATACGACGCGGGAAATGGCCTGAATAAAATAGATAAAAAAAAATAATGCAAAGTACAATAAAAAAACAAAAAAACAAATGCTATAAAAATGAGACACGGCTTATAAAGCAAAGCAGCAGCCTGCGTCGAGCAGCATGTGATGCGGAATCCACAGACGCGTTACAGTTGCTCTCTTTCATTTTCTCTTTCGGTTTTCGGGATCGTGCAACCAGACTGGCGTCCCATCTTAAAATGTCAGACGATTCCCTACGTCTATGTCACTCGCTTTGCGTGTCTTCCTGCAGTCGTGTCACTTATTAAAACAGCTAACCAAGACATGTCCTGACACAGTCTGTGCGCGTGCACTCATGTGTTGATGATTAAGAATCAGGGACCCCCTGTTCTGCTGTAAGTCTGAGGTATTCAGGTCAAGCAGGGTCCGCTGAGCAAGGGCACGGTGGAGGAGGGGCTCCACAACATCCCGGCCGGACAAGATACCACCATCACACTTCTATACATCCCGCATACACTCAGCTGTCGGATGCCGTCGTTTTCTAAGCAGTTTTGACAACTACTTCAAATGTTATTTATGGTCACGTGATAACAATGCCATTATTTTTCATTAACTTGTCTTCGCCATCTCTAATAAGAAAGTAATTATCAGTTACGAGGTTCCTCGCACCCCCTTTGTCCTTTTTTTCTCTCACTTCCACAGAGATGTGACACAGACACCGATATTGAGCGATTCATCAGTGTCGCAAGAGACGGGCAGAATGAAATCTGGTTGGAAAACAAACACAAAAAAAGAGCGTGGCATAACTTCAAGGCACAGGGCGACGCTTCCAGCTCGAGCTTGTCACGCGCATTCGACTTGTTGCTCTGTTTTATAAACTGGTTCGTGGGGCAGACCAGAATAACGATCCTTACTTTGCATCTGAGCCCTGCCTCCTTCCCACACACATGCAAAATTAGGCAAACGCACCTCGCGCGGTAACGTGCTCCCGTAAAGAAAACAGTGGCGCTTTACTTTCGCGCGCGCGCTCGCTCACACGCCCCCACGAGCGAAGCACAGCCCGCGGGCGTATAGTGTGGACTTCGTGAAATCTTCCTGTTACTCGTCTGATCGAAGTCACGCGCTAACTTGTTATTTCAGGTGGCCACCTCAATTTGCAGGACGCTCTTTAAGTAGGAGGGGCGACCTACAGATACGCGTCGCTTAAAATGACCACAGATCGCCTGATTTCGATTTCGGCGCGCGCTGGGAAATGTGGCGCTTTGACATTACAGGTCCGGCATCGGAGGTCCGACGAGTCAAACCCGGGGGGGGGGTCCGTGCATCTGTCACATGACTCGCCGAGGCAGGAAATTAGTTTTGACTAATTGGTAGCAAAAACGAAAAAAACGTGATTTGAAAATGTCGCTATTATAAAACGAAGCAGGCTTTTACTCCGAACAGGATATGAAACCCGCCCGTGAAGGTAGGCTACTAGTGAAATCGCAAGTTTGACGAAACTGTCGGAGGCGTCCGTTTATTTCAAAATCTCATCGTGTGACAGAAATCAATTACAACTGACTGTCTCGAAACAGTTTTACATAAACCTGTGCCGTTTTGCACAATGCAGCCTGCTGTATGTACATCACATAATCCGCGTTTTTAAATATGTGGACGAGGCTATGCATTTATGTATTTTCGTGCACAGAAACTGTAAGGGACAATTGTTAATTTTCATATTTGAAACAACAACGCGAACCTGCTCGCTTATGCAAACTTATTCGTTAGCCAATCGGGCAAGAGACTTGTTTGGTTAATAGTTGAATTAATTGAAAGGGTGAATTCGTTACTCTACATTTTCATTTGTTCTCCAGGAGTCTGAAATATGAGGGTCGCGCATTTCTATGCAGAAGAACGACTATGTTGTTGCTTTAAACTTTCTTTTGCCGATTGCTACTATTTACTAACGCGTCGAATCGTTGCTAAATAACAGCAGGTTGGTTAATCGTGCCTGGGATCAGTCGAGACGATTTGATCCATCACTAGGAGAAAGATAACGTTAACGAAAACGGCCGAATATTTGACCGCTTCGGCGCGGATGTTATCCGTATCACCTCCAATTGCTTAGATCGTTTGAATCTGGTAAGATTATAGGCTAGTTTGCTGGCTTCCTATTTATATGTTTACTTAATCCTAAAATCACCTACAGCCACGTAGTGATAATCGTTCGCCTGTATTTGCTCGTTTGAGAGTGAGCAGAGGAAGGTTGGAAAATGCTGAAAACCTCACCTCAGCTGTGTCAACAGGCCGTGTGTTTTTCCCTGTTATAAATAGCCCCACTTTCAAATTAACTTCCTAAAAGCCACGTGCCATCCAAAATAAAACGATTCGAGTAAACCCGTCACATTGTAGGTAAGGTTCAGCATTAATCAGCTGCACGAATCCCTTGTTAACTAACCAGCAGCCGGACTACCTTTAACTTGGTCGCTGTTTTGCATACCCATGCAGGTTGCTTTAGAAGTGCTTTTTGAGAGACGAAAAAAACACTCGGAGGTGAAAAGTGCTTTTTTGCCTTAGGGGACCGAGTGCAAAAAAAAAACCCGTGTAAACGTTAATATGAACCACGTTAAACTTTTATACCATTACAGGTTTAAAGACGAAATCGTTGAAACCGAAAACACATGTGCTTAAGCGGTTTTGCTTACTGTGTAACGTTCGTGCCACGCATCTAACCAAAGCATATGATGATATTTGACAGGCTTTAGTTGCTCTAATGCAGTCGAAAACACCCAAACCGAGCCAATAGCAGAAGTCAGCTGTTTCAAATCACAGCGAGTTCTTTCTTTATGCTTTTTTTCACAAAACACAAATATACTCTCAAGTATGCTTATGCAGGTGTACTGCACAGAAAAAAAAATATTCATATCAACTTTTTTATTTTTATTGCAATGACACGCACCGAGAAAATGTTTTTGTTATCGCGCATCGGTTTGAAGAAAATCTCAAATCCGCGCGCGATGAAAGTTTCTTACCTCTATCATAACTTCGACAAAATGTCTCGCGCTGGAAGGAGACTTATACGCGAGATGAGTCATCTGTGAACGCGCACACGAGCGGGTCGCGGCCAAAGCGCTCGGCATCTATCGCGCATCTAAAGGTAAAAGCCCGGTTCCCGCGGCATGCAGCGGAAGCGCCGGTCCTACGCCGTCGAGATCAGGGTGGCGTGCGGTTATGACACCCGACTCGGTCGCTGCTCCCTAGCACGTGACCTAATCTGATCCAGCGTGGGTCGCAGGGTTTGAGTCTTGAGTATCTAAGGTCGAGCGCTGGCGCTCGGTCTTTTTTTTTTTTTTTCTTCCTCTCGCGCACAGCCACCGCTCCGCCTCCTCGACGCGCAACTTTGACGCCGCGCATAAATACTGGAACAAAAGAAGAACTTCCTCGATACCTTGTGAAACGGCCGCAAACGACCTGAAACTGTTGCGCGAACCGAAATTCGCCCGTAAACGTGCTAGAGAGGGTGTTTATCAGAGCGCCCGCGCTGGGTCGAGTGATGTCTTCACACACATCCTCAAATTTCCCCGCAGCTCTTTGGGTAAGTGCCATTCATATTGTCTCCGAGGCAGCTGCTCATCGGTGTCTTTGCACCATTGAACCGTTGTCACGTTTGATCGTTTGTGAGGTGTTGGGAGTACAGAGGATAAACGGGAGGAAAACGAAACGTGTTTGTGTTGAAACAATGAAACAAGGGGCTGTCTAACTATTGTCGAAAAGTTTTTCACTCTCGTCCGAATCGCTGTCTTAACACCATGTTGTTGATGCTCTGAAAAGTTGTTGCATCCGAGGAAGTTGAACAGCGCTGTATTAAAACTCAAAACTAGCCGCTTGTCAAATCTTCGGCGACAGTCGCTGTGCATAAGTTGCCGGCTGTCTTCGAGAGACGTCGTGTTATTTTAAAGTGTGTAACGGGTTTGCTTTAGAACCGTCTCGAACTGCTCGGTTTTTATTTGTGTCGTCCGTGAACGTTTGCGGGGTGTCCACGGCGTGTGCGGAGAGTTTTGGCGAGTGGTCTTTTGTCGTGTTGATTTTCTCATGCGGCGAACAAAGAAGCGCGCAGCAAAGACTCGGGACCCGAGAAGCCCGTGGAAAGTAAGCGCCCTGTTTACAATAATAACACTGGCGTCGTGACGTGCGCTGACTGACGGAGCGCCGAGCCAATGGCGTGCCGCGGTTGCTTCGGCAACACGCTATATTTGGAAAGAGTTACATCATCGGAGGACCGCCTTCGAGGGGGCGGGACATCCGCGAGGATTGACGCGCTTGTCTGGACTTGCCTGCAGTGCGCTTTGTTATTACTTTCCTGGCTGATAAAGTATAAAAAAACGGGTCAAAACACGAAGCGTGTCCTTTCAGCATTTTAAAAGCGCCGAGAAGCTGACACACTAATGATTTACCACGAAACGTTAACGGGCGACCTGGAGGTGCTATTAAATGTAAAGTCGGTCATTTTTACAATTGAGGGGAGGGCGAAAAGTTGACATGATTTGAATTAATTCAGCACTGAAATATTTAGCAAGTGCAAAGGTGGATGAATGAAAAAGAAAGGAGAAGACTGCGTGTTAAAGTGACTTTGGTGTGAATTTGAATGTTGTCGCTGGTGATGCTGGTTTTGTTGCTTATTCACGTATTATGACGGTGGGAGCAAAATAATAGAGTTAATAGTAGAGTTTATAACACGCTACAACTTATACTCCGAGGTTTTGTTGCAGTTCGGGGTGGCCTTTGGGTGGAATTAATACCTAAGGCCTAAATTTGTGCATGCATACATCTTCGGTAGACTGAACTAAAACAAGGGATTTGCTAGGCTATATGACATGGCTAAATAATAACATCCAGCATAGAGGTCAAGAGAAGTGTTTAGATAAAGTTAAGTCACGTCCCAACAGTAGGCATAAAGGTTTTCACTTTAAAAGTAGTTTATTAGGCATGCATATATTCGGTGCATTCTGCCCAGTCATCCACGGTGGATAAGTACAGAACAGTTCATGTTCTTTTACTACAGACACACTTCCTGTTCTGTACTTTATCTTCAAATAAAATGAGTCAGTTCCTTTTCCCACTGTGCACATCCACTAAAACACAAACACACGTTTAGTAGCGCAGACCCGTGTGGGAACACACTCTCTCAGATATTTCACGTTTATTTATGTCAGCGGTGTCGTGCCAGTTTATGCGGGTGTGTCTTCATATAAGAAATGTTTTATTTCACGTTGTTATTTTAGCTAAAATGTGGGTCGCTTATAACTGCGGAATAAAGCCATTATTGTTGTTATTATTATACACTAGCTAGCCTCTGCCTCGCTTTGCCGAGTTGCAGTTAACGCTTGCAAACTAGGGCTGAGGTTTAGAAAGAATTTAGTCACACAGCCACCAGATACTCCTAAATGCATCATCAGGGGTTGCCGGTCAAATAGTCGCAAAGCGGTGCCAAATTTTGAAAGTCATTATCCGAATGATGCAGTCGGCGGTAATCAGAAAGGGGCGGATTTGACAGATGGAGCGCAGTTTCTTTCTTCTCCCAATCAACCTTCACGCTGCTGGTGGTGTGAGTGACGCAGCTCGCGGTGGCTCGCGCTGTCCGCCGCCGTAGTGAAGCGCAGGCTCTGTTGCCAAGCTACTCGCTTCGTCTTCGCGGAAAACGTCGACTAACGTTCAGCTCGTACCGTGCGTGCGTCCCCGTCGAGCGACTGCACGCGCGCTTTTAGAGAAAGAAAGCGCGAGCGCCGCTGCGTCCCCCTCTTAAATTGACAAAAATAAATAAATAAATAAAAATAATAAAGCGCGCTGGCTTTGTCATACCGTAGTCCCAGAAAAGCAGATACCCCCGCAGACGACGCAACTGATTTTTAATCAACCGAAAGCTTAAACCGCACACGCGCTCGCCTGTCAATAGCACGCAGGGAGATTGCAATGGTAACAATCGTTATTTCAAACGCTGACTGGCAGAGCTACGGTTAAACCGTGCTCCGTTGGCCGTGTAAGGATATCGTGCGTGGGTTCTGGGTTGCTAGCCGGTTTGAGGGTGCATTTTGTCTCGACCAATCCTGCGCGGTGCTCTAGGTCCCGGCATGCCCAATGCGGGCAGGGGGAGGCTCCGGCCAATTTGAATGAAGACTGGAGCTTTCGGCGCCATTTTCGAGTGAGCAGCTACAGCAACAACAGCTGCCTAGAGAGGCTCCGCGCTGTAGTCCAGTAATCGGAGCGAGCGGACACTTTTCCTTTTCGTCTCCAGAAAACAAAGAGGGATTTTTTTTCCCAGAATTCCTCCGCAAATTCGAGACGACTGTTTCCCGGTGGATGACTGCGGCGGACGCGAAAGACGGTGCGCGGTGACAACAAATAGTGAAGTGAAGACTGAAGTGAGCTAGGAGGCTAATCCGGCTAGCATCTCCAGCCGAGAAGGGGCGTCCGATTGGAGCCGCGCTCAGGAAACGATATATTTTTGCCTTATTTTTTCGAAAAAAATCTAACAAATGCGCGGACGACTTGAAAATTCTATAAAAAATTGGGAAAATTCTCGCTGGCGACGACGATTAGATCGGTGCGGCTTGTTCGGCGGAGCCAGGTGGTTTTGTGCATTTTTTAAATGTTAAGTTTGAGCGGGATTGGTGATGTGCGCGAGACGGCCGGCGAGCCCGGCAGCCTATCAGCGCGCGATACACCGGGATGCCACACCGACCGACACTGTCCTATTCTTTACTACAGCTTTTCTTCCTCTTTCAGCGACAAAACAACGGTGACTGGAGCGCCTTTTATTTTTCGTTTCTCGGCACGAGCTGTACGTAACGAGCGCGCCGTCCGAATTTTTAACGGCGAACTTTTTTTTTTCTTTTTTCTTTTTTTGTGGATTTACAAACACGTCCAGGTGTTTTTTAGGTAAGTGACATTTTACGTGAAACCCGTTTCTGTTCAGCGACCGCGAAAATAAAGGCATACGTCCCCCCGTCCCCCGTGCGAATGGGAAACGTACCGAACTTACGAACGTTTTCCGTCCGAAGCGCAAAAGGCATGGACCGTTTGGCGAAAAAAGTAAACGGGAGTCGGAGATGGAAATGCGGAGGGGGAAAGAGTTTGGTTAGTTTACAGGACAGTATCGCCCCTCGATCAGACAAACACGTCACAGTGTGTTGATCTACTGTAGCACGCGCTATTGCAACTTCACTCGGTTACATTTCTCTCATGCGATGTGAACCCCCTGTAAATCAGACCAAGTGTTGTGGACACGTATTCGTACTTTTTACACGAGAGGGCCTGTAAATTGAAATTACATAACCAGGTTGCATTGTCGGATAATTTAAGGCCTAGTTGTATAATTGTGAAGCGTGATTATTCGTCGTATTGATCGTTTTAGGTGTCGGTGTAAAATGTGTTTGTGTGTATCGAGACGAGAGCGAGAGCTCACCATCTCTCGGAGTGATCTTAGGTCGGCAACCGCTGATTTTGCCGGCCTTTTTTTTTCTTTCTTTCTCGTGTCAGCGTGTGCACCTCAGTCCGTAGACGAGCGCCGTATTTTTTCAGCCTCCTCTTAAAGTAATTTTGGCGATGTTTTTCTCGCATTGAGCTCGACTCCATTACAATTCCTCTGCGCCTCAAGGAAAGGAGCGCTTCGGGTAATTTTGTTCTCCCTAATGTAGAGGTCACATGCAGAAAGGTCACGAAGTCATTACCATGATGCTTTGACCTCCTAATTGTGTTGATTGATGTAAAGGCCTGTCCATGTCATGTGGTGTCACGGAGGTTAACCCAGCAGAGACCTGGGGTCACTTTGAGCCCAAACAGGGCAAGGGAGTTCATTCAATCCAGGTTTTTGGGTTTTTTTTAATAGAAGTTATCAACTCAAAATTTAAGTTTTATGCACTTTGCAATACTTCACAGTATTTTTTTAATTTTAGCTTGTTAAAATGATGTTTTGTACACTTGCAAATGCGGCCTAATATAGAATGTTAAAAAAAAAACATGGCTAATATTTGAGTACCATGTACCACAAATCTGAATGCTGTCTGGTTTTGCCTAAATAACGTAGTTGGAGTTATTTTGGAGTTTGTTGTTTAAGAGATCTTCGTGGGGGGAAAATAGTGACAAGTTACACCATATACCTGCGTAAGCCCTGTATCAGAAACCTTAGCTTGTGACAAAAGATCCATTGGAGCAAAGGATGACTAGGCACAGTATGTTGGCGTAAATGTTACTGTTACAGAGAATTTACATTTGAGATGCAGTAATAATTTATTATGTTGCCTGATAGAATTGCACATCCGCTTGGTCCAAAAAAAAAAAAAAAGTACAGTGGTCAGTGTACATCAGTCTGCCTCTTCCTGAAATATGCATGCAGTTCCCAATTTAGTCAGCTGCTTTTATTTTTTAAAAAAAAAAAATATATATATATATATATATATATATATATATATATTTTTTTTTTTTTTGTATGAATGTAGCTATGCCCAAATATTATTTGTCTGAGTGTTTTTTTACATTAGCTTCTGAGTGGTGGTAGTGTTTTGTTTTTTTTTGTTTTTTTAATTTCCTTTTTCTTCCCATGAGTCCCCCCCCACACACACACACAAGTAAACCACGACGATCTCTTTATCATGTTTGCAACATTGCAGTTTAATCATATATTTTCCTTTTTATGCTAATTAGAAGTATAACAGTATTATTTTGTATTATCTGTATTTTCAACAAAGTTCACTGTTGGAAACAACTTCCCACACACAAGTAATTAATGCTCTCTATAGGACTGACAGAGTACCTATGATCTATTGCCATCTTAAAGGTTATTTTAGTGAGACTGCTACTTACACTTTGAGGTTGATGCGCATCTATTATCTATACCAGTGTTGTTTAGTGATATCCGTTTTGTAAAGACAATTTTGCTCATTTAAGGGCAAAAATATAGCAATTCTATAGCACAGGGTTTTTTTTATTATTATTACTTATGTCCCTATTCACACAATAATCTTTGTTTTTATATATATATTTTGCGTGTGTCAGTAATACAGTTATACATACAGATGACACGATTTTAATGTTGTTCAGTTGAAATGGAAAGGTGATTCATGTTAAGACATTTTGCTGCTGTGTCCAGGGCTGAATTTTAGGAGAAGCTGAGTTCTTATGTTGCCAGTTCTACTGAGTTTTTAAAAGAAAAAGTCACCAGACTAGAGAAGTTAACTTGTGGTGTGTACTGAATTAAACAACTAGTAAAAAGAAAACAAGAATCCATTAAGTCAGTCATGCTTTGTGCTTATGAGTGTGAGAGAGTGTAAACGTGAACTTGCAGGAAATGAAGTCTTACACTTCAGATCTTCTGACCAGAGGCTGTAATATACACTCTCTGTTTTAGCATGGGGCTTATTTATCAGTTGATTGTGCAGGTCATTTCATGGGGATACTCTGTGTTAATTTTATCATACACAATGCCAGCATTTTTTGAGCATTTTCATAGTGATGATATAAGTTGAACTTTTTTTTTTTTTTTTAAATGAAGCACAAACTCCAGTGTTCTTGTTTTGGCCTGTTGTGATGTGCAGGAGCAAATATGTGGTTACAGGCACACAGAAGTGTCTCTGTGACATCTCGCACACTCTTTTAATGATTACATGGAAAGTAGGATGTATGTGAGTGCTGCTTTTTGTTTTTTGTTTTTTTGTGTAAAGCAGGCCAGTCCTAACTGAGACTTACAGCAGTGATATTGACGGTTTAGAGCTTCTCTCTAATTATTTATAGTTTAAGTTTGGGTTGCATGCAAGTTGTTGTGGATCCAGGCTGTTTGCAGAGATTTCTTTGATCAATGCATGCATGTAACAGCGAGTGCAGTCTGGGCACAGGTGTGTAGTTTCAGCCGTACTCAGGTGCAGCAGTGCTGTACAGGTGTGCAGGCTCGCCTGCTGTCATTCTTTCTTTGACTAAATATTTACACAGTCTGAGTGTTTTTTTTTTTTTTTTTTTTTTTTGATTTGCAGAAAATTTCAGAGACACACACACAAAACAAATGCAGAAGTGTATCTATATTACAGGTTTTGAATATGCTTCATGTATATTATTTGAACACGACAGCGTTAATAAGTTTAAGTATTCATGATTTTATTTTTAACACTTTTTTTTTATTTTTATTTTTCTCCCGCAAAGTTGTTTGCTTCCAACTCCAGTGATCTTAAGTTAAATGTGTGAAGTGAAATGTGTTATTTTTATACACACAATTTTCTCTTGACCATTTAACTGACAAAATAATTACATGGGCGGGTTTCCTGTATGAGGCCGTGTCTCGAAGTGTGCGAGCACGTCACATGCTGATGTTGATGGAGGAGTGGAAGGTGATACCCTTTGACCCTGAGGTCATGTGAGCTCAGTAAAATACGAGCAGAGAGAGGTTAAATGTTATACATTCATTCACACCCCCTCTCACTCACAAAGAGTCGTTTAGGGGCTCTGACTGTCCTCCTCGCGCACACACACACTCACACACATACACACACACACGACCACTTTCTAGATTGTCAGAGTTGTGTGCTCATGTACTGCTTTGTATATAATCAAATTATATAATTATAGCACTATTTAAAATTACAGTGTAATATGGTGCACGTAATGTGCACTTATCTTGTGGGATTACGATGTTGCTAGTGCACAAGATTAAACACCAAAATGGAGGCTTGGCCAACTCCACGCATTATAGAGTTGAAAGAACTTTTAATATCCCTTTGATTGTAACGTTTTTTTTAATATAAATATATTTTCAAGCATAAAAATAACTCCACATTTTTGAAATAGTTTTATGGAGTTTGAGTTGTCCAAGCAGGCTGTATTTAGTTTGACCTGCTCTGTTACTCAAAGTCGTTCTAAATGTTTGTTTTTCCTATGTCTCCTTTTCAGCTCTGATAGTTTTCTGATAACTTTGGTGTCTTTTCTTTTTTTTTTTTTTTTCTCCAAGATAAAAATTCATGTGGTCAGATGCTTCCTGTGAAGATACTCATTTGTAATGTCTTAGCATAAGGCTTGTGTGTGTGTGTGAAAGAGAGAGAGAGGCAAAGGAGACATGTGGGGAGTTGATGAAAGGAGGGGGAAAAACGCTTTCTCGTCAGGCTCTGTTTTTGTGCTACACACATGCCCTTCTGGTTCACATCTAAAGAAATGCATAATTTCTTCAAAAAAAAAAAAAAAAAAAAACCAGTGGATTTGAAGGACCTTTTTTTTAGACACTTGCACAAGGTAGATGTAAATTTTAGCAATGGGTTGCCTTATAGTTCATAAGCCAATAATATAGATGAGTCCTATTTGTATCTTTTGAAGGGATTGTATTTTTAAGGGTGTGTTTAAGATTGTATGTTTTATAATATACGTATTATTGTACTCTTCTCACACTGCACTGATATCTGAAAACACACACTATAGCACTAACTATGTTTTTAGTTTTTTTTTTTTTTTTTTTAAAGCATAGTTGTATTTAATTTTTTTTTTCTGCTATAGGTATCAGTTTTAAATTGTGCTGCTGACTGTTACACCAGATTCGTAAAACTGCATCCGTAAATCTAATGTCTTAATTTTGATGCCATTTCTTCTTCTTCTTTTTCCAGAATCGCCTGCATGGTTGACATCAGAAACTAGAAAATGATTCAAGGTAATACCATCTCTATGCAATTTATTTTATGTTGTGTTAATTGTTTTAAGAGTGGAGCTAAAACACATTTTTACAGCAGCTAGGCAGTTCAGGTGCTATATACCCAGTAAATGACACTTTCAGCATTTGGCATCTGGCAAGCCATCGTGGTATTAAGGCTTTAAAATCCTCTTCAAGCCCCGAGATGTCTGCTTTAGATCGGCACTTGTTTGCACAAGTGAAGTGTAAATTTTATTTTACTTATTTTTTTTGACTTTCCTATCATGGTGCAGAATCCCTTTTTTTCAGGCAGTGGTGGCTTGGCCCTAGCTTCAGTGAAAGTGAAAATTGACTTTAATGTCTGCAGTGGTTTTATTTGTATTTCTTGCCTTTCGAGGTGTGTTAGTTCAAGTAAATGCTGTTTAAATGAAACCATAAATAAAAAGGAGATGCCAACACTTGTTTATAAGCAAGTGTTTATGTCATTATCAAGTGCAGGCCGCTGCTTCTTAAAACTGCTCTGGCGTTGACTCTATTGTGTGTGAGATCTTCATTTGTCTTCCTGTCAATCTCATTGATCACAGCTGGACAGAAAATAATGGCTTATTTTGTAAATGTCATCTATTCTTGTTTGCCAAATCGCCGATGCTAGGTGTGTTTTTTTTTTTATTATTATTCTTATTCTTATTATTATTTTGTTAGGACAAAATATGTAAATTTGGTCCGTGACCTTTAGTGAGCTAAACGTCTAAATATTGTAGCATTGTCACCGTTAGCCAGTTTCTTGGTCGTGAATACATGTTGCATCATTGACCAAAATTAATAGTTCTGTTAGTCGGGCCGTAACCTTAGAGGCGGTGTTACATCTTAGTGATCATAATAAACAGATGCTTGTCATTAATTAGTATCTTCTTATAATTAATATATTTAAGTGTACTAATAAAGATACAAGCTCTTACATTTTATGAAAATCATTTAATCGGTTCTTTACAAGTGGTGTTGCTGTGTTATTTACTACACTCACTGCAGATCTCACCTTCCTCATGTTTCACTTTATTTTACTAAAAAGATATAGATGAATAGAATAGAATTCAAGCGTCCTTGAATTATTGTTTAATGCTGCGATTTCTCCTAAATCACATAATTCAACGCAAATTGCATATTAAGATATAACTAAATTCTAAATCTTTAGGAAGCTGGCATGTCAAATAAAATACTTCAGTAATTGAGATTCTGTGTTTGCCGAATTATTGTTGGGTGTATAAATTTAACTAATATCACTATCATTAATAGAGTGTGTGTGTGTGTGTGTGTGTGTGTGTGTGTGTGTGTGTGTGTGGAATTGCTTTTGCTTGTTTTTAGGGATTTTTTTTTTTTTTTATGTTGACGTCGCATCAACTTTGATTTGGTGAACATTAACATTAGCTTTTGTATCGTAACTACATAAAGAACAGCACGATGATCGGTTCAGAAAGAATAGGTATCTTATTAAAGTAGTGTGTGAAGAGATGTGTTCAGATGTGGGCCAGCACTTTGGGAAGCTGGTGGCAGGTCTGTTCCTGCTGCTGAAGATGACTACGAGGCTGGATGCTGTCAGTGCTGAATCACCATCTTGGAGGTTAAATCCAGTCTGGTCTAGAAAATGGTAGTTTTCTTTTAATATTATTTCTGATGGAGTTGCCAGAGGACAGTTTTCGGTGTAGCGCTTGAAAGTTGCTGAGGTGTCTTCAGAAAATCCTGCCTGTGGAAAAATAAGAACGGAGAGTAATGTACCACTGGGGATGATGTGAAAAATAAATAAAATCAATAATGATAAAATTTTGATTGCTATTTAAAACTCATGTAATGCTTTTTTTTTTTGTTGTTGTTGTTGTTGTCTCTTGTGGCCTGTTTTAAAATATAAGTAAATATGCCAGAAGAGTGCAGGACCCGCTGGGAATATTGGATCTTTTAAATCATCAAATAACATTTAGTTTTGACTTTGTAGGTGCACTTTTGCTAAAGTTTAAAATATTATGTGATTTAGTGAGCATGCATGAGTGAAATGTTCGTTACTATCATTCTGAAGTTTGTTCTAATTAGACATCAATAAATGTGCATTATAAGCATGCAAAAAAAAAAAGAAATTAAAAATATTAACTCTGTGTATATCCTGAACACTTGTACATTAGCAGGTCCTACACGTGTAGAAATGTTTTGTTTTTTTCTTTTTCTTATTGGATGCAAACGCAGCAGTAGAAGTATGGCACCGGAGTATTTTACTCCAAACTGCCAGCATCACGTCCAGCTGCTGTGTGTATGTTCTCACTCTGGCGTCCTCTCTTCTGTGTTTCAGATGGAGTCCTGGAATGCCTCGAGCCCTGCTGAGAGAAAGAGAGAGAGGGAGGAGAGGAGTCACTCGCTCTGTGGTTCTGGCAGTGCTTGGTCATGTTGCCGAGTGTGTGATTGAGAGACGGGGACCCTCTCTAGGTGATGGTGTAGCAGCACAGAATGGTTTGTGGTGATACAGAGATGCAGGCCGTGATGTGCTGCAGCATCAATTCCTGGGACCTACGCAGTCGACAAAGACACCGAGAGAAGAGCGAGGGATTGTGTGTGTGTGAGAGGGAGAGAGAGCGAGAATGCGTGTGTTGTCTTGCTTTAGCAGCATGTAAATATTGGAGTTACTCCTTGGCCAATGCCTCCAATATTGCTCGTGCTGCTGAAGCAAGAAGTCACCAAGCAGCACATGCACGTCATCTTTTTATCTCAGCTGCCAGGGCCTAGCCGGTGCAGGTAGTGGCTGACTCACTGGTACTGAAATACCTTCATGGACTGAATCATCAGACCAGCGTAGAGAAACCAGGAGGACCCTTGGTCTCACCGGAGCAAACTGAATGGTCAAAGGTAAAGAGAGATGCAGTGTTTTTAGGTTAAATAGCTCATTTTTAATCTTATCTATTTGTTTTAAGCATGTATCATTTTTACCCCTGTATCCTGTATATTTTTTTCCCAGTAAATATATATATATTTTTAATATTCCAGATCAAATCACTGCTGTGCTGTTCCTTTTGTGTGTTAATGCAAGTAAATAATAAAACTGGGGGGAGAGAGGAAAGTCTGGTCTGACCTGTGGCGTGTTCTTCAGCGCACGTATTATCGATGTATCTCTTCTTTACTTTTCACAGGAAGCGCGACTTTAGTTTTGCCTCGTCTTTGCGCGCGCTTTTCGTCTCTACTGTGTTTTTAAAACTCTTCTAAAATGTTATTTTTCCGTTTGACGAACCCATATAACGTGAAGTGCGTTAATCTTTTCGGGTTTTCCTTATTTCCGGTGAGTACACAAAGCACAAAACTGACTCCAAATAGACCTTTCCCGACGTTAACAAATAAGCAGGTTGTTGTTGTTTTTTACCCGTTCGTGTGGAGATTATTCCGCTGGTTAAAATGGACGGCATATTAATATTGGAGGCAAACGTCTCCATGTTCTTGCTGGAGAGGTTACTGACGGCGCATGCGTGTCATATCCTTATATAACTTCAGCATTAAAACGCTTATCACCCAGCGACTTTCTGATGCGGGCAACTTATTTTTCGGTTTTCCCAGTAGTTTTAAACGGCATGTCATTTAATGTTAACAGTATATGTCGCTCACTGCGTGTCTGCGGTTATACTAAATAATACACAGGTTTCCAAAATTTCACACAAAGTTCGATCGGCCTAAAAAAAAAATGTGTGAAAAAGGAGCATAACGCAGTGCAGGGCTCAGATAGCCCAGATAATTTCGGCCATTTCATGAAAACAAATCAGAAAGACATTTATGAGCGGGCTAAATCATCTTAGCGCACGCGACCACGGCTTGGACTCGTTCTTGCTCTGTCTTTGTATTCTGAGAAATTATAATTATTTTTTATTTAGTCTGTTTGTCTTTTATGATTTTACCGGGGTCAAATAATTCGGGGTAACTCCGAGAGGTTTTATAAGAGACCCGTTTACACGCAGAAGCGCGTGTGTGTGTGTCGTGTCTGAATGCTGCGTGTCCCCTGGTTTTTATCACTTTTTGTATCCTTGACGATAAAGAAAAGACGTCTTATTTTTTTGTTTAATTGACCAGCACTTAAAACCGCTGTTGGTTTCAGCTCGTAACACGATGACTTCGGCCGCCGCTCGGTTTAATCTCCTGACGCTTGGTTTTAGTCGTGTGCTGCTCTTCGGCGTGATCTGAAGATGCCCAGCGCGGCTCGGATCAAGTGGAAACGGTGCACGGCTTCGTACAGATGGTTTTAAGATATTATTTGGTCATGCCAAAACATCATTTATTTATTGGAAAAGCGTTTCGAGATGAAATGGTTAATTGTCCAGTAAGCTTTATAGCACGTATTTTTTAATTTTTTTGGGGAGGGAAATGATACGAGGACCGTTTTTTAAGCGGCTCTGTTAATTATTAAATGCGTTTTATAAGAAGCTAAGTTTGTTTCCCGCCCGTACTGTGTGTGCAATGCATTGAAAAGTCCTCTTCAGAAATCAATTTACAGGGCTGTGAAAAACACACGGCGTTTAATTAAGACGCTTGCTCCCAGGCAGGCGTTTAAATATACACGTTTTTCGCTTAATTGTGAATGGACTGATTTATTTATTTTCTTTTACAACTGATTGCAGTCACTGGTCATCGTGTGTGACCAAGTCTCAAGAGGAAAGAATTCCGACTTTTTTTTAGTGTGAGTGTGTGTTTATGTCGGGGACACGTTTGTCCAAATAAATTCCCCTTCATATACTACAGCTCTCGACATTTTCTCTCCATACAGCTGCTGTTTTACGCTCTATTTTTTAATTCTGTACCAAAACGAGGTTGTAGTCTCAAATCCTTACGGCTGTTTGCGGAGTGTCTTGAATGTTAGATATAGGACAGTGCATGTGTAGAAGGTTAACGTGTAATTTCAATAAAATGTATAGCGTGCGTGCATGTGATTCATTTATTTTGCCATCTCGACAATCAAAACGCCTTTTCCTGTCGTTTCGAGACATTAGCAGCTACAACCTGTGATAATTGCTGATGCTCCTTTTATTGCCGCATCGTTTCAAAATGCAAGGTTGTGTTGCTTTTTTTTTAAATTTGCGCCACACGATACAATTTCATTTATGCGGCTTGTAATTAAAATTTAAACTGTGACCGTATTACTGCATCTGGTGTGTGTGTGTTTTTTTATGCATCCGGATATATATAATGGGCACGTGCTTATTTGGGTAAACGTCTACAAAAAAGTAGTCTAACAAAATTAAAGCATTTCAGGTTTTGCAACCGGGATACCGGCGCTAAAGTTTTTTTTTTTGTTTGTTTTGTTTGGTTTTTTTCGAGGCATCTCAAGTCATTGTCGACGTAGGCATAGATTTCATCGGACACTAATTTAAAGACAATTTCGTATAATGCTAGAACTTTAATAAACAGCTATCATACATATACGAAGGGAAATGTATTTAGAGTATCGTGGCAAATTTAAACTAAGAAATGGCAACAGGCAAAGTGCAACTTTCTCGGTGTTGCCACTTAAAAGAGATAACGGTACTAATTATTAAAACAACTGGATCATTAGTCATTATAGACCTTGAACAAAGACACAACATTTAAAGCAAAAAGAAACGGCCTACACGTGTGTCGACACGACCGCCTTTTTTCTCTTAAAACAAGAGATGAAGATGAAGGCCGCTGCAGGAGAGAGATGTGGCGGTGGGAAGATGGTGCCGTGTTTAAAGACGCAATGTTACATTTGTTTCGAAAAAGAGAAAATCGAAGAATTGGAATTACATAACGACACATGGCGCCATTTCAGAGCGAGCGTCCCATTCGTCGGCGAGGGTTTCTGCGGGCTTCGGGAAAATTGACAAACGTGTATTTATTAACAAATGCGTTGTCGTTCGATTTGCTCCACGTTACGTAAGGTTTTTATTCGGTGAAGTAGGCTAAAGTAGGTAATTTGACTTCTCCCTCAGTTCGCCTGGCAACAGTCGGCTAAATATATGTTCGGTGACGCGCGCAGGGCTCCGGGGGTGACGTCACACCGGAGCCGAGCCGTCCGAGAGTCTCTCGGGAGTCCTGCGAGAAGTGTCAGAAAACTCCTGACTTTGTGTGCAACGGTGCACGTCTCGTGTCTCTCCTGGGTGAAATCGGAAACATTTACCAAGACATTGATGTGGTCTGTTTTTTTGTTTGTTTGGTTGTTTTGTGTGTGTGTGTGTGTGTGTGTGTGTGTGTGTGTGTGTGTGTGTGTGTGTGTGTGTAGCCTATTAAAATGATAAAAGAACTTCCCCTAATACACGAATCGGTTACATCAGCCGGTAATGTTCACGCTAAACTATTTCAAAACTTTCTCTTTGTGGCGACATTTAAACTACATTACTGCAACGTGTTTTAAATCAACGACGAAACAAACACAAAGCAGCGTGTAAGTTCATAAGGATTATAAAATAATGGTATACTACTAATAAATATCGAAGAACTGGACTTACTGGCCGGGTGCGAGCCTGACATTCAGTTACGCAACGTTTAACCTTGAGTCTCCTGATAACTTGCACGGAGCAGATAAACGATATCAATGCACAATCGGAACGTGTTCCTCTTCTTTAGTTTTTTGTTTTTTTTTCCCAGCTGACTCCCAACACTGGTGTTTCCAAAACTGCAATAAGCATAATATATTAAAAAGTGAAAAGCTGCATTCGAGAGGAACATTGGGAGATTAAGTATACAGCTCTGCGTAACTTAAGTGAACAAGGCATTTTATTAAATCAATGAAAGATTTGGGGATGTCATCCCATTAGTAAACAGCCGTCCGTTCCACTCGCTTGTCCGTTTACACGATAAGTGCGGTTTACCGGCACACAAATGCTGACTGTGTATGAATCAGCCATTCTCATTACACACTCAAAAACAGACACGAGCTAAATTTTCTCAATGCTACGGGATTTTCTAGGTTGGCACATTGTAGGACGTAAAAAAAAGTACCTAATGAATGGAGTTACAAAATCAGCTGAGGAAATCTGATGTTGTGTTTATCAGGTCCAAGATACAGTTCCGACACAGCTCGGTCAGTAGCGCGCAGATCGCCTCCGCTTCTTTCCAGCAGAACCCGAGCCAGCGCGCGATCTCCCTAGGACCGGGCAGAGAAAAGCCACCGAGTGCGACCACCTTATCCTGGAAGCTCAGAGCGAGGCAGTCCGACGGGAGAAAGTTCAGCGCCGGGAGACACGCGCATACGACCAGAACGACTCTCCAGAGCACGCGGGAGTAGCGCGGAGCGGCAGCGGGGGGCAGCGAGGCCAGGTAGGTGCTGCTCTCGTAGGGGGCGCACAGCTTGTCCACCTCTCCCAGGCGCGCCCGGTCCCATTCCTTCACGTCGAAGCTCCGGAGGCCGAGCAGCCCCACGTCCACGTCCGTCCGCGTCGGCAGCGGCGTTCCCCGAATGACGCGCAGCTTTTCCCTGAAGTCCTGCATCTGCTGGAGGAAAGCGAGCGGGTCCGAAAGCGAGCGGAAGGATTCGGCGATGCTGAGCGCGCGCTGCTGCTCCTCGAGCGCCGAGCGGAGCTGGTTGATCTCGGGGTCGAAGGTCTGCATGACCGCGAGCTTCAGGGTCTCCAAGTCCGAGAGGATCTCGCTGCGTTTGTGCCCCAGCGTGCGCAAAAGTTTGTCGAAGTACTCTGAGACCCGATCCGCGTCCCGCGAGACCCTCTCCAGCGCTTTCCTCTTCGCTCCCTCTAACGATTCCAGGCACGAATGCACCTCCGCGCCCTTCCAGCTCTCCACGACGCGGAACAACTCCTCAAACGCGAGCTTCTCGCGTTCGTACGCCTCCTCCAGCGCGCAGAACTTGTGTCCTTTATGGTCGCCCGTCGTGGCGCAAAAGCCGCAGATGAGCTTCAGGTCGGTGGCGCAGAAGATGTTGAGAGGCTGCCCGCTGTGAACTCGGCAGAGAGACATCCTCGGCATCACTCGGATCCTGTTGTACTTCTCCACGATGCCACGCAGGGAGTAATTGACTTGCAAGCTCGCGATGCCGTTGTGCACGGTCTCCTTTCGACAGGTCGGGCATTTGAACGGCGGTCTCCAAGCAGGGCTCCGGTTACCGTCCAGGATGCCCTCCAGACACTTCTTGCAGAAGCTGTGAGAGCACGGCAGAACGCGCGGGTCCTCGAAAAGACAGCAGCATATTGGGCATGTGAGGTCCTCCTCCAAGAGCTCCATCGTATCCTAAAGTGGGAAAAGACATCAATATGAAAGCTTGTCGGGGGCATGACACATGAATGCAATTTTCATCATCTTGGCAAGCCTCTTTCTCGTGAATCTCTAGAGCACTCAGTGCTGTCCGGTGTCGTTTTGGAAACCATCGACATTACGCGCAATAAACCAAATATCGGTTTGCATTTGCAAGACTGCGCCACAAGTCTACAGTGAATTCATGGGCTAATAGAACCAAAAGGGCTGAGAGTGATAAAATTTTGTTTTGTTTTAAAAATCAACATCATCTGCATCGATCAGACGATATTTTTCAACGCACGGCAAGCGACTCTGTGGAAGAAGCACGACAGGTTAACTAAACATAGTAGGTCAGATTGCCTGATGATGGAGACTCCTGAGTGCACCAGTGCTTCATTTTTAATTGCAGCGTGAGAACTTTCGTGCGGGAATATCCGAGGACCCGTCCGACAAACTTCAAGGCATTGATTTAGAAAAAAAGATTCCCCGCTGTCGAGTTGTCAAAAGTGTTTCTCGGTTCGCCCGGGTCCGGTTGTCAAGGTATTACTACGGTTGTGGCAGATTTTGCAGGCGGAAAACATCAGCAATTGGACCAGAAGCGCGCTGGATGCTTAGGCGGTGTGCAACGCAATCGCGGCTCTTGTTGCTGTGCAGACTTCGCCCTTTCCAATTGGGAAATTTTAACTAGTTCAGGTCAAGTCAGTACGGCCAGGCGACTAAAAAGAAGGCGAACAGACGGCTAATGAATGCTTCATCTAAAGGCAAACGTTTCAATGGCGCGTGCGGCGTAATATCCGCGTAGCGAAGTGTATTTGCAGACTCGAGCGCTTGGATGCACGTTTTTGTCGGTGAGAAAGAAATGCAGAGGATCCCTTCCTTCTTGGACGGGGTTGTTGCGGGGGAGCGCTCGCTCTCTCCTAGATCAGCGTTTCTCTACAGATTACGTCAATACTGGCGTTACCCATCATCTACCCCCATAAACGCCTAATTCACCTATTCACCGAGCTACAGTAACCGAGTGATTTTCGTTTGCATCCAACTCATGTGTCACAGACGCGGGCGACCAAAAAAACACGTCGGGTTTTCTGCCATAAAGACGATCCTTCATCGCGCCACTTTCGGTCGCATATGTCCGTGCCATGTGTCGGGGTCTTGACGCATCGATAACCAATCGCTACCGAGTCACGTGTCAAAATATTTTGACCTCGATTTTTCTTCCCCTGTTTCCATGCCATCAGGAAGAGAAGGGCTTCCGAGGCGCCGCGCTGATTGGTCGAGGCAGGGATGAAAGCGCGTGCAGTGACGTAATTGGCCGCGAGAGGGCTCGGCGAACCGGTTCGTCGTAGAAACGGGATAAGCGCCTCTTATGATTGTTTTTATTTAGTTAACTCGATAATAACACAAACGGAAACTCACAAGGGGGACGCCTACGTTCAAAAACATACAAATTCACAACAGTGTAATTCAACGCTGTGGTGTGTGTTTGACCGGTGATTTTCTGCTTAAGCTCGTTTGAACTTTAATCACCTTGTCTCACATTTGTACCCGTCATAAAATAATGTACAAATATACGTGACAGTCTCGAAATCTAATCATGAGAACAGGCAGCAAAGTTTGGTTTTGGCTTAGGCACAGCCTTAGTCAACCCTATGTATGTATGTATGTATGTATATATGTATATATATATATATATATATATATATATATATATATATATATATATATATATATATATATTTTTTTTTTTTTTTTTATATCCTGTGAAACGCATTCTCGAAGTCTTGGTCAGGTGAAAGTTAAAAGCGACCAAAATAAATAAATGACTAAAGGCCTCTATTTGAAACTACTGCAGTCGCGTCGTCACTGTGTATTTTCAATTGCAATAAAAAAATTCTCTGAGCGATTATAGGAATGCTTATTTTTATATCTATAGCTTTTGTCACCAGCTGTCTGTAATGTTTCTCTACACCGGTCAGGGTGCATTATTTGTGAATGCTGGATTTGCAAACGCTACATTTTATAGAGATGTCCAATCAACAATCAGGCGTGAATCACAGACACGAGGTCATGTAACAAGAAGCGGGCCTTTTCGACTTTTCTTACGTTTCCCGTCAACCCTAAATGTAGAGGCGCACTTTTAAATTATGTATCAAATTTACAATGCAAATTAATTACGTGTTACGTGTTCATATCGGATACTCAAATATATGCAAACTGGAGACAGAAACGTTTTTTGTTTGTTTGTTTTTAGTGTAATTTGGTACATTACATTCTGGACTGATCCTCTCATGGTAAAGTGTTAAGTTTGCTACTTAAAAATAAAAAGACATCTAATTTAATATATTTAAATCTCCCCCATGCTTAGTGGTGTTTTTTAAAAAAAAGAATTTGTAATATATTTGGATACGTTAAGAGGGATGAAAAGTCCTGTATGCTTCATTTTGGTTTCATAATGTGAGAGAATCATACTCACCTGCTGTTTCTTCGTCTTCGTTTTTTTCCGCTATATTTTTGTATCTTGAAATTATTTTTGGTGTGAATGAAAACTGAATGTAATCTGTAACGTAATGCATTTCTGCGTTGACGTTAAAAGCAAAAAATAATAATAATAATAATAAAAACTTTTCGAGCCGGTAAGCGCCCCCTTTAGGCGTGCAGTCAAACAGCAGCAGAAGTCAGCGCCGATTCTTCCGCGCGCTCCGCTCTGTCCTGGAAGCGTCCGCGCGCTCGAGCTCGGCGCGTGTAGCTGCACTTCCGGTGATCTCGGCGCTAGAATGGCTGCGGTGTTTACGTGCTGTTTGGGCTGCTGCGGGGACGGCGGCGCGGGCCACGCTCCCCTCAAAGAAATGCCCACCGTACAGCTAGACACGCACCACATGGGTAAGAGGCATTTCCACCGCCCAGCGGGCGTTTAAAGCGAAGACGCGCGACAAGCTACCAGATGATGCTACACCTGAAAAAACGGCGGCTTGAACGCGAACGAACTAATAAATAGGCTCACCGTCTCCGTTTATGAATAAACAACGCGCGTGCATTCCTAACAGCGTCTAACTAACCAGGTTAAGTAGTCCTCACTACTCTGGATCACATGCTAGTTGCTAGTACACAGCTGACAGCTCCTAAGTCTGCTTGCTCTCTTTGGTGACTGAGCGAATCAGATAGTGCGTGTCGTTTCAGCCTCGCTTTTCTCTATTTATCTCTGAAAACATCACGAAACGCATACCTGTATTTCAGTGCTGTAGCAGAGTGGTCATGAGAGTTTGCTTGGCCTTTTTTCCCAGGGACGGATGTGGTCATCGTGAAAAGCGGGAGGCGGATCTGTGGAACTGGAGCCTGTCTCGCCAACGCCCCTCTTCACCAGAACAAGAGCTATTTTGAGTTCAAGATCCAGTCCACGGGTGAGTGCCTGCGCCACAGCAGGGTCAGGCTTTTCAGCGCGTTACACCGTGGCTTTGTTTTTAATATTCTTCTGATTACTTTCTTGCTGTCAGACGGATGTAGCTGTTGATTCTGACATGAACGAATCAATCAATAAAATAAGCGTTGGGAGCACAACTACAGTTGCCGAAAATAAAGACTTGCTGAGTGTTTTCATGTGGTTAAGCAATATTGTCGCTTAATGTAGAAGCGTATTGTGACAGTGCATTTGTTTCTCAGCAAATTCAAATGACAAGCGATACTGCATTTTACTTAAAAGACAAGTCTAAAAACAGATTTGCTTTAGTGCCATTTAAACCCAAAACTTGATTACGAGATTGTAGTTATATTTTTGTAAATAAAGTCATAGCAGTATGAGATTAAAATGGCACACACACACACATATATATATATATATATATATATATATATATATATATATATATATATATATATATATACATACATACATACATACATATATATATATATATATATATATATATATATATATATATATATATATATATATATATATATATATATATATATATAATTTTTTCCCTGAATGGAATAAGCACAGCAGTCTGATGCTGTGTGTGTGGTGCAGGTGTTTGGGGGATCGGTGTGGCCACTCAGAAGGTGAATTTGAACCAGGTGCCTCTGGGTCGAGACAGTCACAGTTTGGTGCTTCGACACGATGGCTCTATACACCACAACAACGAGGAGAAGAGCCGATTACCTGCCAATAGCCTGCCTCAGGAGGGGACATAGTGGTACGGTTTTACTGGCAGAAGTTGAACAGTGAGTACTTGCTGTATAAGATGCTGCTTGCTTCCGTTCGTAAATGAGTGTTTCCTGTTTTAAGGGGGTGACCTATGACCACGTGGAACTGAACCTGTACCTAAATGGAAAAAACATGCACTGTCCAGCCTCTGGTATCCGTGGGACTGTGTACCCTATAGTTTATGGTGAGTTGTTTTTCTGTAATATTTAATATATATATATATATATATATATATATATATATATATATATATATATATATAATATTCTATAATGCTACTGCAGTTTTATATAATGCCATCATATCCACCTTTTTCTATACATTTGTAAATTTTATGGATATAGCTTCTGGTCTCATCCACGTTCAGCTATTTTTAGCTACAAAACTGTTTGTAATAATCAAACGATCATTGTTTACTCATGTCTTTCCGAATCTATTTGTATATTTCGAGAAATGTCATACAATGGAAGTCTTTGTTCACGCAGTCAATGGTTTGGTTCCCATTGTTTTCACACATCTTCTTTCATGTTCTGCAGAAGAACTAAGTTCATAATGATTTTTTTTGGCTGTCCCTCAAAATTAAAAGAAAAAGCTTTAACATTCAAGAATATACAAGTTGTAATATAAAATATAAAGCAATCATTTAATTTAAATTGCCGTATCTTTAAAGTTACAAGTTTTAAAAAAAGGACTAAATAGTTTTTTTTGTCATTATATTTGGCCTGTGTACTGGAGAGACGAAATGTGATGAAACAAGATGTTTTTGCCGTTAATATGATGAACTAATCTCTCCTCTCATTCTCTCAGTGGACGACAGTGCCATCATAGACTGCCAGTTCAGTGATTTCTACCACACTCCACCTGAAGGCTTTGAAAAGATCCTGTTTGAACAGCAAATCTTTTGAGTTGTCGTCTGCATTCAGACGCACACAGTGCGGAGTTGGACTGTGTTTGTGGCAGCACGTGGTTTCAATCTCTTTCAGTGTCGCTTCTGCCTTTGCTGTTACTACCGTGGGTCTTGTCCTTTTTGGGAGACAAACCAGGCTTTATTTCTGTCTGTGTGTGTTCGGACACGCAGATGAGAGAGAATCTACAACCCAGAAAACACTTTACATAAGCACTGAAGACACTTACCGATATCTATTTTCTGTAGTGGGTGATATTGATAAGCTCAGTTTACCTTTTTATTTAATGACGGTGTACAATGATCAGCAGCTGATCGGCTTTGTGTTTTTGATTTACGTACGAGTTATTTAAATGTATCGTTGACTTTATATATCTGCACCAATATCAGCTTTCTTGAATGAACCGATTGTATTTGCACTATTTACATGTGATTTGAGAATCATACCAAACCTCTCTTCTTCTTTTGACGACTCTGTTACTGCTGTTTGCCTTTCACCTGAACTAGGCGTATTTATAAATGGCTAACAGTAGCAGTTTACAGTATTTTCCAGTGTATTTTAACGTTTTACCTCTGTGATCTCTATTGCACATTATATTAAACCAGTGACTTTGGCTGAACAGGTTTCACAGTGTCAGACACTGAAATACGTCACACGCGCACGAATCGCTTCACCATGATCATTTTTGCCCTAGCATATAGCTACTTCAAATGTTAAGACTGAAGCAAAACATTTCTTTTTGCTTCAAAAACGTGTTTTGCTCCAGCGACTGAATAAATCACATCTGCACATAAATTACAGTGAACCTAACTGGTTACAGCAGAGGCGCTATGTAATATTAACACTAAAACCAGCCATGCATTCATTTTATTCACACAGTTAAACACGCAACCAATTTTTTAGTTTTATTGTTAGAAGCACGGCCGTGCAACTACCTAGAGGCAATGTGCTTTTCAGAAAAGGTGCTCTGAAAGACCTGGAAGATTTGTCAAATCTGATCAGTCCCCCCCTAAAAAAGCTTGAATGCTCTCTGTACGCTGTGTCTTATGATACATTCCACAAGTGCTGTATTTAATAAATCTAAATTCTGTCTCGGTCAAAGACGTGTTATAGTGTGAAATGACTTCTGAACAAATAAAATACAGACAACAACCAGGCACCTCTGCAAAAAAAGAGTCTGATTGCAAACCAGATCTTTGATTGTTAATTGGAGGAACAATTACATATATATCACCTGCCCTGCGTTTATGTGTAGAGAGAAAGAGAGAGACGTAGACAGATTAGTAATAAATGGGTTGCTCATCTGCCACAGAAGCATTCAGTAACTCTTTGTAAACCCCCCGATGCAGGCTGTCTTATTGTTCCTATTGTCTTGATTTCTCAGCAGGTCTACACATTAGTGATGACAGATAGTAGGTGGTTCAGTGAACATTTTGAAAAAGACGGATCCTTCGAAGACCTTACATCCTACTATTTTTAAGGCTTCACTGCTTTGGAAAGAACGGCAAAGGCAGTCTTTTATGACAATAATCATAAGTAAGAGTTTCTATTATATTTATTATCTAAAAAAAAATACATTCAAATAAAAGTCAAAGCTATTTAACATTTTGGTATGTTTATTTCTGAATGTACATGGACTGATTATTAATTATATGAATCATGTTTTTAAAATACTTTTTTAAAAGTATTGTAATATTTATGGAATGTAAATAAATGTAAAAACTGTTCAGGAAAAGTTTGGACTAAACAGCGCAGTTGAAAGGACAAAGAGTCGAAAGACGACGGAATGTTTTGAGTCTCTGAAAGCAGTTATGTGTCTGCTGCCACCTAGTGGCCATACTTGGGAACAGACTTTTCTTTTCTCTCTTATGAAAGCACACGAGTAACAGCTTCGACTAGCCCTTCAGGCAAGTTGGTTGATCTAAAGCCTCATCAGGGGCTGTTTTGTCAGTTTCAGTTGCAACTAGAACATCACGTTCATGTTTTATCTAGAAAATGAGAACAGAAGAATGATCCTATCAGAATGTAATACGAAGACATATTTTGTCACATACTGTAAACCTGGTAAAAACCAAAAAATTTTGTTACACATTAAACATCTAGTACAGCTTTGGCATCCCTCAGTGCTGCTTTTTTCCTCTTTAAGTCCTGTTCCTGTTTCTCTATGTCTGGAAACACAAAGAACATTCTCATGAAACACTGCTATTAAGTCGACAATTTCTAATACTTGATCCTTTACAAGGCACAAAATATACTCATTTATCTATTTAAATAACAAATATGCATAAACTCAAAAGGTATCGTTTAAGGGTTTAAATAACGTAACGGTTACGATCAAATACTGTACCTTGTTCCAGCTGAGAAATAATGCAAGGTAGACGTCCAGATGCCTCCAACACTTTGAGAGCAGCATCATAATCTGAGGAATATTTCATAGCCTTTCAGTTACATAAATAAAAACCCAGCATTTTATTGAGGATTAAAGAACAGGGATATTTCAGGTTCAATACAAGTTAAACTCAGCTGTTTTTGTGACAATATAACAGTATAATGACTATAGATCATTGTACTCAAAAATACATGTTAACCCTGTTTTTATTTAAAAAAGACAAATATCAAGAGTGATATTTCAACGTTTGTGAGTTGGCCTCTTTCACTTCCCTCTTAAGCTGGAACTCACTAATTTTTTAATTGTGGCAAGTCAAAATTAATATTTTTGATAGCAAGATTATGCCACAAATCCTGTCAATTGAGCTTAAAGGGAAGTTTATAATATTAAAATATTTAATATGGTCCACTCAAATTCATCAGTGCTTTTTTCAGGTCAACAGTTAGCAAGAGTTTGGATTGTGGCTGCTTTAGCACAGAAATCAAGAGGCTTTATAGCAAGTGTGGGACCATCACTGACACGTTACATGAAAAAGAAATTCAAATTTGGTTTGTTACAAGCAAGACAAAATTTCAAAAGGTTTGTCAAAATATACACCTTTCTACTGAAGGCAGACTATTTCACCAAAGAGCTGTGATTCGAGGCTGTCCTCACCTTGGTCACTGGCTTTCTGTGACTGCACTCTTTCTCCAAGACTGCTCAGCTGAGACTCGAGCTCTGAGAAGATCTCTTTGGTCCACCCAGCCTCGTTACATCGGGTCCAAAACACGCTGGCACTGGACTTGGGTTTCTCTGTGGTGCCCACTTTAGAGGCCTTCGCTGCAGCGGGACGACCTGGGGATGAAGAAAGCCCTGTCAGAGGAGACACAGCTGACCGACGTGAAGCAATGTGCTGGTGTGTCTACAGCGGGGCTTGACCGCTGAGGGGACCGGGCTGACCTGAATCACAGCTGAAACGCTCCACAGCAGGCACAGAATAAATAGTTGGTGAGACAGGCTCAGTGGTTGGAGCTCTGGGCGCTGGAGAAGATCTGCTTGTGGACGCCGCTTCCTTCTGTTCAGGGGAGGTAGACACAGCTGCACTGGCAGGTGAAGAAGGCTCTAGACTGTGCTCTGAAACAGAGACAAAGTGTGTGTGTGTGTGTGTGTGTGTTTTAAATCTCTTTACAAGTCATTGACATGACAGCAGCAGGACAAAACAAGAGAGAAGAACCCACCTGATTCTACAGAGGGTCCAGAGTCCAAAATAACTTGACAGGGGGTCGTGATACGGTACCATTTTGAGGATAACAAACTCTGAGACTCTTCCTGAGACTGAGAGAGATACAGAGAGAGAGAGAGAAAGGAGGGAGACACTGCTAGCTGCAGACAAGTTATAAGAGTGACTGAATAAAGTGGTGAGTATTATACTCAGAAAGTTTGGGCGAGAAAGTTTTTTTTTTTTTTTTAAGAAATCAATTTTTTTATTCAGCAAGAATGCATAAATTTGAACAAAAAGAGAAAAAACTTTTATAATGTCACAAGAATTCAGTTTGAAGAGTCAGGTAATGGCTGCTGTAAACCTTTTCTCTTACAAAAAGATTTATTACAATAGCAAACAACTACAATCAAGAGTCTGCAATAACTTGTTACTCTTTTAGAGATCTAACTTGCAATTCTTTTTCTCACAGGGTCACTTCATAATAAAAACCTTAATTTAAAAACGGCATCTTTAATTATTATTTAAATTCTTTGACGATCTGAAACATTAAACTGTGACAAACGTGCAAAAAAAATCTTGTTCCTCTGTATTTAATGTCGTCGGCTGGACAGTTTGTAACAATTCCTAGTTATGGAAAAAAGTTTTCCATAGTTTTACGAGGAAGCTTTGTTTCATTTATAGATGGACCTCAAGTCTTGGATCTCGTATCAGACTGAGATGCATGAAGCGAACAATGCTTTTGCTCAGAAGTGACACTTTTGACATGAAAACATCACTAAATACATCTGCTTGTTTACGTTGAGACATGAATGAGATGTTTGTGAACGGAGAGACTCACCGAATCAACGTCTGTGTCGTCGTCAGCTTCTGAAAATAATAAAATCATTCTTTTACGGGAAGGAATGATAAATGATACTTGTTTTTGTACTTATAAAAGAGCATCTGTACCTGTGGGTGATGGTTTGAGTTTTTCACACAGCCTGCAGACAAAAGAAGAAAAACAATTCTTTACATAACTATTTTAAAATAACATGGCACAGTATTTTTGTATTTGTACAGCAATGGTTCTAAATCCAAAACCTACCTCGTTTTTTTAGGCACAGGAGTGGACTGCTATTAAAAGTGAACGGAGAAACAATTAATTGCTTATTTTAAGTTTTATTTAAAATCTTTAATTGTATTTTTTTGCATTTACTTACACCCATGTCTTTCTAAAACATGCATGGAACTAAATAAAACCATTTTAAAAATGTTTCCTGTATTTTGTCTATAAAAGTCAATAAGGTCAGGTTTTCCTTTGAATTCTGACAAGATCATATCTGTTTGCTGATAAAGTATAATCTTTAATACAAGCGTAATACAAGTAAAATAACCATCTGTATATACAATTGTGAAGACGCACATTCAATTTAATTTTTAATTAAGTTACTTTAATTTTTACCAAGTTAAACTTATGTTATGAAGGGATTTTTAGTGATAATAGTACAGAGCAGTTTTAATCTGTTTTCTAGATGAGGACTGTACTGAGAAAAACATCAAGTGTCTTCACGTAGAGGAAAGCTGAAGTGTGTGTGTGTGTATATATATATGTGTGTGTGTGTGTGTTCTGACCTTGTCCTTCAAATCTTCTGGATGGTCTGATGATCCAGAAGCTTTCTGAGGAGACGACACTTTTAATGGACCTAAACAAACACAAATGCATTTCTTACTAGAAACTGTTAATATCATCAGATGAACCTAAGTGTAAATCATGTGACTGTTTCTTTAAGAAATTACAAATGACCCTTTACTTTTACACAGTGTTCCTGTGGTTGATGGACTGGGCTCTGCACTGGGCCTGGAAACAGACACTGAATCTCTTTTAAGGAAGGAAGAATGTTTGTCAGTACATCGACAATCACATCTCACCCTAAACATGTTTCATGCTGGATACTTTCTGTGAATGAATAAAGTTCAGCATACCTTTTACTTTCAGGATCAGGAGTTGATGGCTATTTGAAATTAAAAAGAGAAAAATTACAACAATATTACTTTTCAAAAAGCTAGAAGTTGTCAATTTGCAGTTTGAATGAAATGTTTACAAGAAGATGTGTAATCTGAGACATTCATGATGCATCAAGAGAGATTATATGAGGAAAACTCACATTGCTCTGAACTGGAGGCTCTGTGTCCGATTCTTCTTTTATATTCATGGATTCATCCTCATCATCTATGATAAAATTTGTTATTAATGTTTTACATTAAGATATCTGTCATCAGCATTCTCATGTTGACAAATAAATACAGAAATATCTTTAAACACTCTACTTTTTGTAACTCAACTGGGTTCTTGAGTATTACTGCAGTACTGTCTCATATAAAGCTTAAAAAAACAACAACTGTATTAACAATTACCAGAATCTATCAAAATAAATGCCACTGTCTTTTTCTTTTTGGACAAACTCACTTCTGATGACCTAAAAAGTGCAAACACAAGATCATCTGAAACAGTCACACTGTAATTGATAATGAGACAATGTTCTGTGATTAATCCACATCTGACAGATGCACGCACGCTGCACACTTACCCTGAAGATGATGAGTCTCTCTATATAAAGAAAAAAAAGCAAAGACATGAAATTACATCCAAAATGTCACATTGTAATCTAAATTAATGTCATCTTTACATGCCTTTATTTTTAGAAATGTGCAGTGATTTTTTTAGGCTGAACAGTAATGTGGTTACTGTTATAAAAGTCAATGTATGTGTTTATGAAGAGGCTGTGTGTGTGTGTGTGTGTGTGTGTGCTGACCCTCTCAAGCCTTTTCATGTTAGGCCGGTCACCAACCACAGAATTTCGTCTCTTAAAGGGTCTAGGGCCACACGGTGCGGCCTCTAGCACATTTTCTGAACCTAATAAAAAAACACCAACTTCAAAAATTGTACAATAATTCTCACATTGACATTTTACATATTCACACACATTGCTTACAAATATAAGGATTTTGAGCTTAAAATCAAAGCACTTACTTATTTTTTTGGATTCTGGATCATGTAATTCACAGAACAATCTAGAAAGGAAATGTATTTGGTTAATTTCACAACATCTAAAACATAAAAATAAATTGATAAAAGATTCTTTCATCTTACCTATAACTGCCTTCGTTACTGTTTTCAGCGGCTCTGGCTCGGTCCTTTATGGCGCAGGGGTAATGGTACGAGCGTTTACAGCGCTTCACGTCACAGCCGGCTGTAGCACCGGCTCTCTTACAGTAGTGGCAAACCTGGAAATAAACACACAGCAGTTATGCATTCACAGAGAAAGAAGACAGTTTAAATTTAATGTACAGAAATATTCATGTTAAAGTATAATGCTGTACTATGTGGAACAATACAAATCACCATTGCAATGAAAATGATTCAAATTTTGATAATGTGATAAACGTGATCATGTCAATATACAGTAAAATGCACTGTTTTTGAGTTCAATTTTATTTGGGTGTATAGATGTCATAAATATTCTTTTTTTAACATATTTGTATGCTACGGTACAAATTTGTTAATAAACAATGATTAACTTGCATATAACATTTAATTGTTACTTTATAACAAAGCTGAGTTACCTTGAGATGTGAGACATACAGTATATACATTTGGTCCATGCATGAGCTGAAGTTGAGTAGCAATAGATGGCCAAATCAAAAGAGATCTCACAAAAACTACAGAAAAGAAATTAATCTATTACATTAGGAAGTCTGTGGCTACAAGAAGATTTCCAAAACACTAGAGACAGCTTATTCAACTATAGTTGTAAAAGCTTGATTCAGGGATCGGTCATAGAAAGCTTGAGTGGAGGGTTCGCTCTTCATGTTGAAATCTCATTGAAAATATTTGGTTTAATTTGACAAAAGCAGTGGCAAAAACAAAGGTTATCCACGACCTGAAAGCTTTAAATAAACGACGGGCCAAGATTCCTTTAGAACTGTGACAGAAACTTCAAAGCACTTACAGACAGCATCTACTGGAGGTTATACAGAAAAAAAGATGAGTGGGCGATTGAATAATTTTGTACATAAAGTTAATAGAAAATTTAAAAAATGGACTATAAACATTTATGTTCTCAAAATCATCCAGATGTGCATGAATAAACGTCTTATGCCTTTGTTGAATTGGTTTCAAGCAATTATTTTCTCTGCAGCAAAATGCAAGCAGGTCCAGAGGGCTGAATAATTTTGATTGCAACTTACATGTACTGTAAAGAATTGATACCGTTGGAACATGCCACATAAATTACCCCTAATACACTTATATTTTTATATATTATTTTTACAAAATGTATTGTAGTTAATCGTTAAAGTACTGCGTATGGTCACTGTCGTCTAAAGTATTGCACAATATTTTCCGAAAATATTAACCAGTTAAAATGAATTATATATCCTTTTATGATTATATAATTGTTGCATATGCTTCAGCGCTGATATTTACTAGTCTTTTTCCTCTCTTCATCTCTTTCTTCACATCTTCTACATCAAATCCAAACAGGTCGTCGTAGATGGGGGAATTCGTGCAGAAGATCGCTGATGCGTACAACTGAGGACACAACCAAATAAACACATGCTAAGCGTTAAAAGGTACGTGCAGATATTACATTTACGTTTATTAATTTAGCAGGCACTTTCCAACGCGACTTGTACGCTCGTAATACTCCATTTTAAGGCAGCATAAGCCTGTTCAGATAAGTACAAGATAAACAGGGACAGATTGTAGAAAAGAGAATTTTTTTAAACTTGTCTAGATTAAGGTGAAACACACGCACCTAACCCAAAGAAAAGAGCACTAGCAAGCACCTTTCATTTCCGCACATGCTCTTACCAAACAGTTTTGATGTGCGGAGATGTTGTCTTTGGAGGAGAGGGGCCCGGTGACTTCAGTTTCGTCTGATTTTTCGCAAAGTGCACAAATAATTTGATCCCGATCCTGACATTGTTCCGATCCCATGTTGAGTTTTGACATTTTACTACGGTCCAGTTTTCATTGCACCGTTGGCGGCATTAAGTTTCGTTTTCGTTTTACTGCGTAGTGGAAGGCGGGTCGTTTTAATCTTTGTCATCTTGCATAAAACGCTCGTTAGCTATCCGAGATGGGAACCTCGATTATCTCGGGCTTTACATTTAATCAAACAGCTCCTCAAACTCAACTAAACTTTAATCTAAATCGAGTCATGTGAAAGCCAAAGCCTTATTCTATAATCACAGTCGACTGTGATTGGCCCATCGTGACAGCGCTGAGAAAAGTAACATGGGAGACTGGGGCGGTTGCAACACTTTTAGTTGAGTGAGTTTTTTTGTGGAAAGCCAAAATTTTACAACATTATACCTACATCTGTCAGATACCTACCCACATTGCTGTAACATGCATATGACAATATATGTACAATTAAAACTTGAACAGACAAATGTTGCAAATGACCCTGAGCTATCTATCTATCTATCTATCTATCTATCTATCTATCTATCTATGTGAAATTGCTTCTGTTTTTACATTTATTAAACTTTAGTGATGCTAAAACTGTTTTTCAGGCTAGTTCAGCTAATGCACAGCACATTTTAAAGTCTTTGGTCTGCAATGTTGCTGGTTCCCAATGTTTCCATCTTCTTTTATGATCTGCAGAAGTCATGCTAGTTCGTTATAAGTTTTATGATTATATTATGCTTAAGCATGTTATGTTTTGACTGCATTACTGACTTATTATTTGGCTATATTAAATATTAAAAAACTTTTAAATAAATGTTTTATGATTTTTATCAATTCACTGAAAACTGTTTATAAGGTAAGGCTAAATTGCCAAAGCACACTTGAAAAGACAAAGCCACCTTTCTTTTGGCAAATTTATTAAAGCTGTTAAATTTTTTTACAATAATTTTTGCATTAATAACAGAACCCCAGAACAGAAACTCTAAGCACAAAACTCAAACCAGTCATTATTTGTAACGCAGGCAATCCAATGTTCACAACTTTGCATACTGTGTTTATATCTTTAAAGAAGATCAAAATACAAATTTGTTATGAAATATCGTTAATTTAAAAAATAACTATCACCCTCTAAAAAGACATTTTTTGTTGGAAAAAGATATTTGGATCATTTGGAAAATGTGAAAAAGTGTGAAAAATTAGCATTTTGATCAAATGTCTTTTTTTTTTTTTAGTTTGCTATGTGCTGATTGGCTGTTCAGTCTCTTGCTCTGAACTCTTTACAGATGAGCAAACGAAGGTGATGGGACTCTCACTTTCCCCGGTCAACAGAAAAATACACACAAACATGCAACAGTTATACTTAAACATGTCAAAAACTAGGTTTTAAAATACAATCCGAGATACTAAGAGCGACATGTACAGAATGTGTCTTACAGTTGCAACTGTTTTATCTAGAAAATGAGAACAGAAGGATGATCATATCAAAATGTAGTATGAAGACATATTTCATGTATTTTTTGTCACTGACATACTGTAAACCTGGTAAAAACATTAAAACATTTCTAAAACATTACTTTTGCTTGATTGTATATACATTAAACATCTAGTACAGCTTTGGCATCCCTCAGTGCTGCTTTTTTCCTCTTTAAGTCCTGTTCCTGTTTCTCTATGTCTGGAAACACAAAGAACATTCTCATGAAACACTGCTATTAAGTCGACAATTTTAGTTTCTAATACGCGATTCATTACATATGCATAAACTCAAAAGGTATCGTTTAAGGGTTTAAATAACGTAACGGTTACGATCAAATACTGTACCTTGTTCCAGCTGAGAAATAATGCAAGGTAGACGTCCAGATGCCTCCAACACTTTGAGAGCAGCATCATAATCTGAGGAATATTTCATAGCCTTTCAGTTATATACATAAAAACCCAGCATTTTATTGAGGATTAAAGAACAGGGATATTTCAGGCTCAATACAAGTTAAACTCAGCTGTAGGTCAATGATCAACACCTTCACAAAAAATGACCCGGTACTCTTTTTTACTTAAAGGCAAATATCAAGGTTAGAATAAGAAACAATATTTTGATGTTTGTGGGCTGGCCTCTGTCACTTCCCTCTTTAGATACTCATTGCAATTATAAAAACAAATACTATTGACTGAGGTTAAAGGTGAAGCTTATGGTTTAACATTTTTGGTGAAAACATCTCTTAACCTATTTTCTTGTTCATTGATTATTATAAGTATTCCATTCATGGGCTTATCTCCCAAAAAAGGGTAAACATTGATATCCCTAGCACCAAAAAACATTTAGTATGGTCCACTTTTTTTTTTTGTCTTTTTCAGGTTATAAAAAAAAAAAAAAAAAAAAGGAAAAAAAAATTATTCAGATTCGGTTTATTACAAGCAAAACAAAATTTCAAAAGACTTGCCAAAGACAAACAACTTCAGGATAGACAATGATAGGGTTTGAGGTTGTTTGAAAACATGCATTATTTTTGTAAATCCACTCGGTGGCACTAGTAGCACAGAAGACCTTTCACCTTTCTACTGAAGGCAGACTATTTCACCAAAGTGCTGTGATTCGAGGCTGTCCTCACCTTGGTCACTGGCTTTCTGTGACTGCACTCTTTCTCCAAGACTGCTCAGCTGAGACTCGAGCTCTGAGAAGATCTCTTTGGTCCACCCAGCCTCGTTACATCGGGTCCAAAACACGCTGGCACTGGACTTGGGTTTCTCTGTGGTGCCCACTTTAGAGGCCTTCGCTGCAGCGGGACGACCTGGGGATGAAGAAAGCCCTGTCAGAGGAGACACAGCTGACCGACGTGAAGCAATGTGCTGGTGTGTCTACAGCGGGGCTTGACCGCTGAGGGGACCGGGCTGACCTGAATCACAGCTGAAACGCTCCACAGCAGGCACAGAATAAATAGTTGGTGAGACAGGCTCAGTGGTCGGAGCTCTGGGCGCTGGAGAAGATCTGCTTGTGGACGCCGTTTCCTTCTGTTCAGGGGAGGTAGACACAGCTGCACTGGCAGGTGAAGAAGGCTCTAGACTGTGCTCTGAAACAGAGACAAAGTGTGTGTGTGTGTGTTTTAAATCTCTTTACAAGTCATTGACATGACAGCAGCAGGACAAAACAAGAGAGAAGAACCCACCTGATTCTACAGAGGGTCCAGAGTCCAAAATAACTTGACAGGGCATTGTGATACGGTACCGTTTTGAGAATAACAAACTCTGAGACTCTTCCTGAGACTGAGAGAGAGAGAGAGACAGAGAGAGAGAGAGAGAGAGAGAGAGAGAGAGAGAGAGAGAGAGAGAGAGAGAGAGAGAGAGAGAGAGAGAGAGAGAGAGAGAGAGAGAGAGAGAGAGAGAGAGAGAGAGAGAGAGAGAGAGAGAGAGAGAGAGAGAGAGAGAGAGAGAAAGAGAGAGAGAGAGAGCTGGTGTGTGTTTTTTTTTAAAGAAATCAGTTCAGCAAGAATGCATGAACATTTTTTGATCACAACAGCAAACAGTTAAATGTACTAAGTACTTTATTTAAAAAGTATATATAAAAAGTGTTGGCCCCCTTCCTGATATTTTTTGTATGTTTGTCAAACAAATTTAAAATGTTAATCAAAGATAAAACAAGTAAACACAACATGCAGTTTTTAAATTAATTTAAATTACATTTTTTTAGAATTATCCAAACTCACATGGTCCTGTGTGTCACCCTTAGAAGCAACAAAGGTTTGCGATAACTTGAAGCTCTTTTAGTGATTTAACTTGCAACTCTTTTTCACACAGGGCCATGTATTTCAATTTCTTTTAGGATCTAAAACAAGGGTGAAAAACATGCAAAAATTACATTTTTGTCACATTTTTGCTCAAGAGGTCTAGTTAATTTGTTCCTCTGTATTTAATGTCGCCGGCTGGACAGTTTGTAACAATTCCTAGTTATGGAAAAAAGTTTTCCATAGTTTTACGAGGAAGCTTTGTTTCATTTATAGATGGACCTCAAGTCTTGGATCTCGTATCAGACTGAGATGCATGAAGCGAACAATGCTTTTGCTCAGAAGTGACACTTTTGACATGAAAACATCACTAAATACATCTGCTTGTTTACGTTGAGACATGAATGAGATGTTTGTGAACGGAGAGACTCACCGAATCAACGTCTGTGTCGTCGTCAGCTTCTGAAAATAATAAAATCATTCTTTTACGGGAAGGAATGATAAATGATACTTGTTTTTGAATTTAAAAAAGAGCATCTGTACCTGTGGGTGATGGTTTGAGTTTTTCACACAGCCTGCAGACAAAAGAAGAAAAACAATTCTTTACATAACTTCACTATTTTAAGTTTTTGCCAAAATGCCATGGTACATGGTAAGGTATTTTTGTATTTGTAAAGCTTTCAAAAAAGTTCTAAATCCAAAACCTACCTCTTTCTTTTAGGCACAGGACTGGACTGCTATTAAAAGTGAACAGAGAAACAGTTTCAATTCAGTTTAATTAAAGATTATTTGTATAGCGCTTTTCACAACTCAAATAGTTTCAAAGCAGCTTTACAGAAAATGAAAGTTTCTACATTATATTTATTAATAGTTTATCAGTGGTGACTATTTCTTTACTTTATAGCTACGATTTTAAAATTTTTTATTTACAATCTTTAAAGGTTAATTCACCCAAAAAAAGGCCTTTTTTTGTGGCTTAGACGACTGACTTTCTTCAATAAAAAAAATGTCTCCGGTATTTTGTCTATATTAAAACAGGCATACTAAGCTAGAACATCATGAGAACATTTTTGGGTGAACTGTCTCTTCTAATTTGGACTGAGCAGTTTCAGTGAAGTTTAATATAATACACTGGAACATATGGACACATATCAAACTGTTCATAATAAGAGACTCACATTGGGCTGTTTTTGTAGCACAGAGTTCTCCGGATCAGACACCCCTGAAACTATTACACAGTCAGCGCTTGTTGGGCTTTCATCATCTAAAAGAGAGAGACACAAATAGTTTTGCTTTGTAATGACTTTTTATGCAGCCCAAAATTTCAATTTCACATTTTGACAGAGATAAAAAACTAAATACATAATAAACACCTGATTTTGAGTCTGGAGTGCTGTTATATGTTCCCCTGGGCCTTTTTAAAGATGAAAAAAAACACAATCATTATAATAACACTGTGATTGCTAACTAGACAATATTCCGTAATTGAAGGTTTCTCCAGGATACTTACACACGCAAACGTCGTCTGTACATATATGGGAATGTATGTGGACTCTGGTAATAAATAAATAGACTAAATTAGAACAAGTGGTACTTTTAACCAGTATTACTTTTCAAGTAGGTTTGTCTAGATTCTGACGAGAACATATCTGTTTTTGATATAGTATAATCTGTGCCTTAACATAAAACAATGACCCTCTATGAACCATCATATTTTTTTTTTTATTAAGTAACATTAATTAGCCATTCAGAAGTTAAACCAAGATATGGTGAGGACTGTACTGAGAAAAACATCAAGTGTCTTCACGTAGAGGAAAGCTGAAGTGTTTATGTGTGTGTGTGTTTGTGTGTGTGTGTGTGTGTGTGTGTGTTCTGACCTTGTCCTTCAAATCTTCTGGATGGTCTGATGATCCAGAAGCTTTCTGAGGAGACGACACTTTTAAAGGACCTAAACAAACACAAATGCATTTCTTACTAGAAACTGTTAATATCATCAGATGAACCTAACTGTAAATCATGTGACTGTTTCTTTAAGAAATTACAAATGACCCTTTACTTTTATATTCTTGGATTCATCCTCATCACCTATGATAAAATTTGTTATTAATGTTTTACATTAAGATATCTGTCATCAGCATTCTCATGTTGACAAATAAATACAGAAATATCTTTAAACACTCTACTATCAAAATAAATGCCACTGTCTTTTTCTTTAGTTTAAAATCAAAGCACTTACTTATTTTTTTGGATTCTGAAACATGTAATGCACAGAACAATCTAGAAAGGAAATGAATTGGGTTAATTTCACTACATAAATAAACCAAATAAATTGATAAAAGATTCTTTCATCTTACTTATAACTGCCTTCGTTACTGTTTTCAGCGGCTCTGGCTCGGTCCTTTATGGCGCAGGGGTAATGGTACGAGCGTTTACAGCGCTTCACGTCACAGCCGGCTGTAGCACCGGCTCTCTTACAGTAGTGGCAAAACTAGAAATAAACACACAGCAGTTATGCATTCAGAGATACAAAACACACATATAATAAAGTCATAGTGCCAATATATAATGTAATGTTTTTGTATTATAGATGTCATGATAATTCAAACCCTACATAACAGCGCTGTTTTTATCTCTCGTTTTTTTTTTTTTTTTATCTCATTTCTATAGCCTTAACTGATAAACAAAAAAGGCAGCTCCTGATGTTTGGAGAACAAGATGCGCTCATTCAAAGACATGCATTTATTGCTTGGACTGAACAAGAACACTTAAAATACATGTGTGGATTCAGTCAGGTGTCTCTCATCACCACACGACTGTGTTTCATCCACATGAATCTCAGCCTGCCCGTTAAATTACATTTGAAAACTAAAAACTTCTACTAGACTAAAAAAAAATAACAGCAGGTTTTTCTTAACCTTATTAAATGTGTCATCAATCCTTGTTTTATAACAAATGTTTACATTTTTAATCAGTGATTTCCGGGTTAATATAATAAGACACTATCTTCCACAGACACAAAGCCCAGTTCTGTGAGTAAGGTGAAGCTGCAGGCCCGGAGGCCCATCTTGCACTCTCAGACCAGCACTTCCAGACCTATAGTTCTTTTCAAACAAAGCCAGCGGTTCAAGCTTGGTGTGAGAAAATGACTCTGAGTGCTGTAATTTATTGCATGTAAATATAGAGTTAATGTTCATCCCCTAACTCAATACTAAAGAATGTGATAAATCCTTAATAAGTAGGAAAACAATAAATGACTATGAGCAATTTCTGTCTACAAATACCATTAATAAAAATTAACCAGACTTAGTGCATTAAATCGTAACCTAGTATGTGTAATATTTTATATAATAATGCATTCAGTCATCGCATAATATTTTAGAGTGGAAAAATGTATCAGCAATTGAATTCGTGATGGGTAATCCTCCAAACAGCAGGTGGCACTGTCTGAAAAAAACTGTCTGAGTCGGTTATTGAATTAAACTTTTACAAGACACGGTACTGGGTGTTTTGAGGGAATATTTATGAAATGCAAAAATTTAAACTTAATTAAGAATAGTGGTTAAATAGCTAATAACAAATAATATTCTAAACATTCTAAATAATATTCTTCTTTATGACGTATGCAGCCTGCAAATGCCGTTAAAACGAATCGATTGAAAGAAGGGATTTGAAGGGATTTGTCACCACCTTCTGTACATATGGAGTATCTTATATATATATATATATATATATATTTATATTTATTTGTATTTTTGTATGTTGAATTAAAATACTTATTTCCAAAACTACTTCTTTCATCTTCCTATTTCTTATCGTCACCCTTATTAGATTATGCTATGGCTGAGTTTGTCTCCTATATTGTGAGTTTTACTTTTTTTAAAAAAAAAAAAACAAAAAAAAAACGTTTTCTCAGCATTACTGTTTGATTATCACAAGTTGAATAGACAGCGGCAGCTTTGATAGGCATTTTTTCTGTTCTGAAAACATAACGGTTTGCATATCAATTTACAAAAAGAATTTGGAGCTGCAAGTGCATTTAACCGCAACCCTCAAGATGAAGCGCATCCAGACCGCATTTAAAAAAGTCTATATGGGCGGGCGGAAGCGCTGGCAAATGCGCACGTGTCTCGCCCTTATCCTGTGCAAGTCGCCGACTTGTTTTGTTTTGTTTGGTTTGGTTTTGACTGCGCCCAGATTTTTAATACTAGCTCGTCTGCAAATGAGGATTGAGGTTTATTGCATCGATGCAGATGATGCGCCGAACTTTTAATTTCAACACCACTACTGTTGTACTTTATCGTTAAAGTATCGTGTATGGACAATGTGTTACGCATTATCCTGCACAATAGGCTATTTATTTCCAGAAAGAATATTAATAGATTTCCTTTTATGATTATATAATTGTTGCATATGCTTCAGCGCTGATATTTACTAGTCTTTTCCCTCTCTTCAGCTCTTTCTTCACATCTTCTACATCAAATCCAAACAGGTCGTCGTAGGTGGGTGAATTCGTGCAGAAGATCGCTGATGCGTACAACTGAGGACACAATAAATATAAGATAACGTTATATATAGAACATTGTAATTGACTTTAAGGTAAAACACAAACACACTAACCCAAACAAAAGTAAAGTAAAGCGAAGTGCAATAATAAATACGGTGCACAAAATACAATTTTCGTAACGGATGCGATATGAAAACATAACTTCAACTTACCAAACAGTTTTGATGTGCGGAGATGTTGTGTTTGGAGGAGAGGGGCCCGGTGACTTCAGTTTCGTCTGATTTTTTGCAAAGTGCACAAATAATTTGATTCGATGGCATGTTGAGCTCTGCTTGATGACTTTCAACAACGACTGAAGTTTTCATCGCACCTTTCTTTGAGTTTCCTTTTCATTCTATCGCGTAGTAGAAGGCGGGTCGTTTGAATCTCTGTGATCTTGCATACATCAAAGCACTCACTCACTCTACTCGAGCTTTAAAAGGTCATCTCGATTATCAACAATATCTTCGAACTCAACCGAACAACAAGCTAAATCAATTTATATAAAAGTCAAAGGTTTTTTGTTGTTGTTTTTTCTCCATTTCCTGTATTCACAAACGGCTGTGATTGTTCCATCATGACCTGTGCCTAGAAATATGATATTGATATATATGTATATATATACACGCATATATATATATATATATATATATATATATATATATATATATATATATATATATATATATATATATATATATATATATATATATATATATATATACACATATATATATATATATATATATATATATATATATATATATAATGTCATTGTTTATATTTGAGCTGCTAAATTTTACATATTAAAATAGGCAGAAGTCATTAGTCAACTATGGTTTTATTTTTATATGTATATATATATATAAAACAATATTGATTTGTAAACATATTGTACACACAAATGGCACAGGGTGATCACAGTCACTTTAAGAAACAACATCTGCATATATGATATGCTTGTTTTACACATAGGTCGGTCCTAGTTTCCTGCATTGTACAGTACACAATGATATATCACATGCTTTCACACTGGAGTTCACAGGAAATGACAATAGACATGCCATATCCCAATATAGACATCATTACCGTGACAGAAATAAGTACTAAGTTTTAAGGGATATGAAACATGTAATCACAGCATACTATGACACGGCGTGTAAAGAGCTGGCTTGGGTGTCTCTGTAAAGCACATTATACTGGTGCGTTCTAAGGCCACACTCTTAAAAATAAAGCTTCTTGCAACAAACTCACTTAACAACAGTCACTGTCCATTTCAATTTTCCATTGCATTACAGGTTTGCCAGTTGGTGAATAGTTTCTTATAGATTTAAAGAATAAAAAGGGCACCTTTTTTGGCACTAACTCTTTGTTTTGTGGCTGGTTAGTGTGACCCCTGCTGGTAGACGATCGGTTCTAAAAAATTTTCGTTTAAAATCAGCTGCATATTCTGACAAAAAAGCCTGTTGTATCACTGCCATTGAGATGAAAGTGAATCCTAACGGACAGTTTTCTCCACATGTTCCTAAACCTCTACCAGAAAGCTTTATTTTTAAGAGTATGCAAATCTTCAAAGTTAATGGTTCATATATTTGTCATGTCCCTATTTTCAGGAGTTATGCATTTGCTGTGCACTGATGGCAATACACACGCATTCACACTCAACTCTCATTTCTCAGGATCCTCCGTCTCTTCAGGACACTGGATTTCTTCCTCTATCCTTGCAGACTGCAGCTCATCTGCACACTGAAAAAACCCCAAAATAAATAAATATTTAAAACATGACACCCTTTTGCTTTTAGCATGACAGTGAAAAACAGTCTCGGTCTCGTACCATTTTATCTTCCTTCTCCTCTTCTGGGTCAGAGGTCACCTGCTCCTCTGCACTAAAGTATCCATCATGCTCCACAGAGGCATCCAGCGAGAGAGATCCTTTAGTCCAACCTGAGGCAGAGAGAAGAAAATCGTTTAAGGAAAAAAGGATGGCAAGCAGGGACTGCAAACATGTAAATGAGGTCAGAGATGACAGAAAGTACCACTGAAACGTCACAGTGATAGACAGAAGACAGACTAAAGACCATTACCCAGAGCACAGAAAGAGCATGCGTGGAAGTGTGTCAGTGAAACGTTACGGGTTCAAGTACAACTTTATGTCTATCAACAGCATGGATAATAGGACAATTCGTCCACAAATGCAGATGAACTAATAAAAGCGCATTTGAAATCCTCTGTAATGTCCTGCTACATTAACTTCCATTGTAAAGACATTTCTCTCTCAAACTGAGGGACTAGTCAAACCTAATATTTGTGTAACAGATGCTGTCGATAGAGCTTAACCCGAAACAACTTTAGTAAAGACAAAGACGTAGCACCTCTCAGAAAGCATCAAATGAGACACATATAACCTACAAACACATGCTATCCTACAACATTTCAGTGGATTATGCATAAGTGTGCACATACGTGTGTACTCAGTATGTGTACCTCTCCTACGATTTTGAAACAGGCTTGATGTACTGAACCACCTGACTCCGCCCATGTTAGGGTGTGGCCCTGTTTCTGGGAGGAAAATAACCAATCAGATTGCATCTCTGCATCTTCTTAGTTATTTCTTTGAATGGCTCCCTTTGATAGAGTTTTTGAGTGAGCTATTCCTTTAAGGATCGGCTCATGTCTTTACCCTTCAGAGAGCTTGGTGATAATGAATTAGTTATTTTTAACATCACCTATTTTATATTTTTATTTAATCTCTCGAAATAGAGACAGCAACTGAATTATACTTGATTTTCAATTTGCTTAAATGGGTCACCTAGAGGTGTAGGGTCACTCCGGATATCCTGTCGTTTTGGTTTTGTCTCAAAACTGAACGAAGACCCTGTAATCACAGAAGAAACGGAAAGAAGTTAAAAGGGAAGTTCACTCAAAAGGAAAATTCTCATTCACATTTGACTCACCCTTTGCTCTCCCTGTTGTTCTGGGCTCTAGAATGTTCTCAAGTTCTTTGTCTCTTTCCTCGTCTGCCTTTGGTTTCTCCACTCCTCCATTCCTGAGGTTGCTACGTTCATTTCTCACCAGTCTGAAGATGAGTTTCACTTAAGAAATGAGCTCAAACATGTATGTGTGAACGTGATGGCGTAAAAATTGTACCTGTTAGTTGAGCTGCCATCTGAGGAGAACTGCTCAGGTGCCCTCTGTTGACTTGCCTCTACATAACCAAAACATTAATTTGATGCATCTGAAGTTATCTGAATAAATCACATATTGTAAACTCGGGTCCATACCTTTGCAGGCCTCTAGCTGTCCTGTTAGAAGTTTCCGGATTTCTGTTACCCAGATGGTCTTAACCTCCTCAGACACGGCCTACAGAATGACATATACCACAAAGTTATCTGATCTGTGCAAACTGAACACATGTAACCATCTTCTTAGAGAACCTGACCGCAGACACACACTGTTGCGCTCACCTGTACTGTGTAGACCTCATCTCTTGAACTGGACCAGATCTCAAACTTCTTGCTGTCCCCTTTAGCATGCTCTGTTATTCCAATAGCAGCCATCTAACAAAAGAAGGAACAGAGACCATCAGGTATGAAGGCTATTTTTCTCCTTTCAAAATAAAAGTGTGCAATATAAAAATACTCTTCATGACCTTACTTATTTAAATATTCAAATATGCAAGATAGACATGCAAAATGTTTCTGAAGGGCATTTAACAAAGGAGTTAAGTATTTGTGTGTGCATTCTATAAAATATGCTTCTTGATTTTCCGATTAATAAAAGATGTCACGTTTGCTATTTTAGAAAAATGTCAGATGAGGAAAATAAAAGACATGAAGTAGAGAAGAGCTCAGTTTGGGAGAAATGCCACGCTTGACAGAACGTAACATAAAAGAGGTGATTTATCAGTATGAGCTCAGTATCATTTTGTGAAAGCTTTAGCAAAGTATTATTACACTGTGTGTTGAAGACACACTTACGCTGAGCTCCTGTTTGAAGCTGTATGAGGGAGCTTTCTCGTATCCCTCACCGCTCTCCTCTCTTCTCTTGCAGAAGAGCAGAGCTTTCTCGTGCAGGAACAGGTGTCTCTGCATGGGCTTAAACCTGGCAAGCTCCATCACCTTCACGTGACCTCTCTTATGCTCCGCCCACACACTGAATGACCCCTGCATCAGCAGGCGACCCAGGTCTCCAAGGTTACCCTGGATGGAATCAGTGATCATTGTTTGGATTATCGTGAAATAAAGAGGAGCGATAGAAAACAGTAATGAACAGTAATGGGTAAGACGAGATTTGTGTGTTTTACCTCATATCCTGTGATGGCTATGAGGTGCATTGAGTCATTTACAGCCTTCAGAATACCCAGTATGGACGAAAGAGCTGCCTGCAGCTCCACTGAGCCCTCACAGCCTTTACTGTACTTAATCATCTCCTAAACACACACACACACATGCAAATACATGCATTGAAAAAAATTTGTTATCAATTATATGACCCCTTTAATCGTTACCAGAGAACACGTTTGGAGTTAAAGCAATTTTTTTTTACATGAAATTTATACAGAGAAAAGTCTGTTTTTGTATCAGAGTAGTTAAAGCAATTTTTTTTTACATGAAATTTATACATGAACTAATAATTCAAAATTAGATGAATAATATGCATTTACAAAAATAGAGTACATTTTAATTTCATTCTGAATTTAAGATGCATTTCGACATTTAGACCATATTCATATGTCCAAAACAAACTTCACTTCAGTTTTGACATCTCCACACATGCACATAATGCAGTACCTTCAGCAGGAGTTGATATTTAGTGATCCTCTGAACAGGCTTCAGTAAGTATGAGTCCAGTCCGAGTTTGTGCTCAAGTTTCTTCTGACACTCCTGATGGCACAAACATAATTTGGTGTAAGTTTCTCATTCTCTACATTCTGCCACAGAGAGGGCCTGATGTTACCTATTATTGAAAACAAAATAATGGAAAACACAATTTTTTTTTACATTTTTATTTTGCATTTTTAAAACAATCTTGTAAAAAAAAAAACCAAATAATAAAGCAAGATGACATTAGGAACTTTTGGAAAAATGTAGCCAATCGTTTAAATATCATATGCATGAAGAACAAATGTGCAAGTATACACAACATGTAGTGTTAACAGAGCATTAGTAGTATTTTAGGATAATGTTTTGAATGTGCATGTGTGTACCTGGAAGAAGGCACAGTCTGAGCACTGCCTCCAGAGGCTCTCAGAACGAGGCTTGTTGTGACAGTATTTCTCATAAATCTGCAGCTCCCCCATCTAAACAAGCACAATGACCATGTATCCGAGAAAAATAAACTCCTGAAAAAAGTTCTTCATTACAATATTGAGAATAAAACTCACCCAGTCCAGAAAGCAGCGTCCCACAAGCTCAGGGCAATCAGTGTACGTTTCCAGCTCTTTGAGGAATATTCTGAGTCAAAACAGACACGGGTTCAAATTAATCTTGTTTATATTATATGAGTGATTTATTTTAATAACTTTCCAAATTACTTCAGAAAGGAATTATTTATATGTATATATTACTACTGATCTCTTCACTTACCTTTTGTGGAAATTATAAATTTCCTGCATGTTCCCAAATAACACATCCTTTTTGTTCTGCAGGGCTGCAGGGATGAGAGGAGCCATGGAGGGGTTGTCCATCTCCGCAGCATATCCCTACAACACATGAGAGCATATTCTGGCAAACAGAATTCTCATGGCTCTTTTTCATTTTCATTTAATAAATAACATTTTTCACTCACCTGCAAAACACACATAAGCTCTTCCACATATGCTCTTTCTGTTTCCAGTAGCTCGTTCATAACATGTCTGCGAACAAACACACACACACACACAATGAAGATCAGTTAATGACTACACTACAGGGGGTCTGGTAATGCACATGTGTTCCCCTGTTTCCTCTTTGACCTTTGACCCTGGACTGACCTGCGCAGCACAGCCAGGGTTTCCTCCTCCTCAGATACAGAAGAATTGCGACTGCTCCTGTCAACTTGATCAGAGTTTACCTACACAAAGAGATTCACTAGTCAGTGAAGTCACTTACAGCGTTCATTATAATAAGACTATTTGCTTTTACAGAGAAAGTGAGTTAAATCAATAAAAAGAGACATACTTGTTTACAAGACACCCTGCTGTCTGAGTCCTCACTAATACAGATGTTCTCATGTTCCCTGTGAGCTGAAAGAGAGAATTAAACCAGTTGCCTACATTTTACACTAAAAAAACAGACAGACAGACAGACAGACAGATAGATAGATAGATAGATAGATAGATAGATAGATAGATAGATAGATAGATAGATAGATAGATAGATAGATATACCAGGAGATGAGAGTGACTCTGGTCGTGGGGCCACAGGTTGGACTGGTCGTGTTTGTTTGGCTGCTAGTTTCTTCAGACTAACCCTCCTCCTCTCAAACATCTCCTGTAGTGAGGCTTTCTTCTCAAATGCACGCTTTACTTGTTCCTGTACCATTACACATTATACAGTATAACACAATATAATGCATTATACATGACTAAACTTTTCTGAAAACCCATGTATTTTTTTTATTTTTATTATTTATTTTAAGCTTTCAAATGTTTTTCTTTACATTTTTATCAATAAATAAAAATAATAGCCAAACTATATTTTCCCAATTTCATTTTGTGTTAAAAAATAAGCTAAAGAAAAAAAAAAAACGGAAACAAATCTGAATTATAAATAAATTCTTATGCTTTCTTATTGCCATACCCTGAGCTCATTGTTCAGTATGTTCTCATATTCCAGCCAAACTGTGCTGATCTCCCACTGCTGTTTCTCATTGGCTGTCTCCAGGTAACACTCCAGCTCTGACAGTGCTGACTCCGCCCCCTCCTGTGACTGGCACTTGTCAAGAGGCTGTGACGCTAGCATGTAAATCCCATCATCACACCATTTACACACCTAAAAGTGAAATTGAGGACTTTAAGCACCATCATAATAACGGGTGGAATGAATATATTATAAACATTAATGTGCATGTATTTCTAGTCACCATTTCCAATCTTCTGTGTAGCTCCATAGCCTGCGTCAGCATGGTCCTCTTGTCTTTGAGCTCTTGGTTGAGATTCTCCCTGACTCTCTGTAGCTCACTGCATTTCACCGCAACAGTGTTGTCAACATTCTGAGAGCTGTCAATCAAATGCTGTCCCTCAGCAACCACAGACCTTACTCTGTCAAGCACTTCCTGCAGAGGAAGGAAGTGTGTTAGCAAGAGCAGGTACAAGGGTTACTGGAAGCTTTCGTTTAAATCACACTGACACATTTATGCATATAGGTGTGTGGATGCGCATTTGTGACCGCAAACATAACACACTAGGATTACTCGACTCACACAGGCCTTCTTCTCATGATTGGTCAGCTCTTGAAGGAGGTGTTCTGTTTGGGAAGAGCTTATTCCAACGTCTGAGAAACAATTCAGTGCATCTGTCGTCTGCTCCAGCTCCGTTTGCAACTACAAGACGGTAGCAAATAAAAACACCGCAAATGAATCGCACGTTTCGCATTAATACAAATATTGAAGCTACACAAGCATGCGTGTTTTTAAAAAATGCAAGACCTGTTGAAAGTTGTGCTCGAACTGGCAGAGTTTCAAAGACTGATTCAGTTTATTTTCATGCTGAATCCAGAACTCATCAAACGCCGTGGAGCTCTCGTTTAACTGGGATAACAGCCTGTAAGTTAACAGGCAACAGAAGAGAGAAAAATAAATAAACAGGAAATAACTGACAGTGCTTGCATCAAACAAAACAAATATTATAAAATAAGATAAAATAACCGTTAGCTGAAACTAAAAGTAATGCAAATATTCAGTTAAAATTAGCAATGTAACTTTGGCATCTAACTGAAATAAGTTGAAGGATGAAGTGCAAACCTAATTGGGTTTATTTTTACACTTAACTACACACTATGAATCATTAGTTTAATATTAGTAAGTACTAAATTCATCCTTTATAAACCATCGTTCCAACATTATTACGCATTAATAAACAGTTTACAAGTGCATCTATAAATGCCTTGTTCTTGAGCAATAACACCAGTTATTTAGGAGTTGTCAGTGTTTAATAAGAGCATACATAAAGTCTAAGTAAATGGTTAATAAATTATTTAAATGTACATTAATAAATCTTATTATTTAGACACATGACAATAGTTGCTTAGTGTGTTAATAAATGCTTTATTAATACATGGTCCTGCTGTAATTCCTGATTAAGTCAGGTAGTTATAAAGCATTTAGCAGTCGCCAGCCCTCTGTTTTTGTGAGCTCATCTAAAGTGAGGACTATTTATGCCTTTTAAAGCATTTACAAATGAGATGAAAAATGAAACTGTTCACTTCATAAATAAAAAAAACCTCTGAAGTTTTAATAAAAAAAAAAATCAAGTGTAGTTTCATATTGTTTTTTTATCTTGAAATGAATAGTTCTGTATCCTTCTGTGTTGTGCTTTAAATCTCCTTTGTAATAGATATGCTTATAAATCAAGAACAAGACATTTATAGCTGTATTTACACTGCTTACCAATGACTATTAATGTGTGTTCATGGTTTATATATAATGAACTCATGAACTAATACTAATGCTTAACTAATGATTCATAGTGTGTTATAAAGTGTTACCAAATAAGTAATACTAAAACTGAAACTAAAATTACGGCTATATAGACATATATGTATACAAGCTAAAACTGAAACTAAAATTAAAAAATAAATAAGAAAATAGAAATAGAAAAGCTAATTTAAGGGATTATTATATATTATAATAGTATATAAATAGTACTACAGTAAATGCAGCCTTGAAGTATAAATCCACTCAGTTGTACTATCCACATTACTAGTGTATGATATAATAGTAAGATATACTGGCTAGTGATTGGCTAACCACTCTGCCAATGTTATAATGCCTGACCATTATATTTGCAACCATTCTACAGATCATTACAGTATGAATGTGCACTGCAAAGAAACCTCTAGTGGGACCTGAGAGGATTTTAAGCGTGAAAGACTGACAGACATACCTGTGCACTGTAGCAAGGTTCTCCAGTTGATCAGGGTTTAGACTGCTGTCCGGATCTCTGCGGACCGGTTCCCTGATGTTCTCCAAGAGATTGCGTCCTTGGCTAAGAGCTCCTGCCATCTCTTCCTAAAGAGAAAACAGCGAAACAAAGAGTGGTTTTGTTAGCTAAAAAAGGAATGCGTGAGGTGAATGCTTTAAGAACAGCTTTTTACAAATACCTTGAAACCGTCTTTTCTGCTGGTTTGTGCATGGAGCAGATTGCTGGCTGTTAGGAGGTTGTTGGGGAGCTCCGTTTCTGCCAGCTCCCTGCCGAACACTTGCAGTCTCTCAGCCATCCTCTTCACTAAAGCAGCAAAGCTTTCAAGATCCTAACGGCACAAAGAAATGATCGTTTCATGTGTATTACGGGTTTAACTTGTTTCATATTTGCAGTGAGGTTTTGCATGTGTTAAAATGACTTTTCAAATAAATGTAACGCACACAGAAATGACAAAGATTTATCGGTAGCCTGTCAAAAGATGTCTTACTCTATATGAAGCAGGTTGTCCTACAGTGAAAAGCTGAATATTACTAATATAACTTCATCCCTCTGATTATTGCCCACTGCAAATTAGTATGGCCCTGGGTTGCATTTCCCAAAAGCATCGTAAGCTTTAGTTGATCGTAGAACGATGGGTCAACGGTGTACTTAATCTTACAATGCTTTTGGGAGATGCAGCCCTGGACAACTGTTATAATGCAACATAACCTAAATGATTAGTGAATGCACCTTTAAGGTGTGTATTTGTTCTTACTGTGCGATGAGAAATCCAGGTCTTGTGACAGTAGTATTGAGAGCCACCCAGCTCTTGTGTCAGTTGACTCCGCTCAATATAAGAGTGCAGATCGGCCAGTGAGCTTAGCATTATAACCTTTAATACACACACAGTCCCGATTATTTACGATGACATGGCACTCACTAACACAACACAACACATTCAGATTACTTACTGGCACTTTAAAGTCGTCTTTGTGAAGTTTGAAGAACACATCAGACAGAGTTCGCTGCAGGATAGCACTGGGTCTCAGCACCAGAACAAGCCGAAGATTACCTGGAAACCAGCCCTACACGCAAACATAAAAAGCACCCAAAGTCATGTTAAATATATTAAAAGGCATGTTTTATATATTTTAGTCAAAAGCTATGCAGACGTGTTTACCCAAAAAGAAGAAAATTTGTTTTAGTTGCTTGTAAATAATGCTTGATCTGTGCACATTTTTCTCTTATTTAACTTAAAGACAGTTTCAAGTTTAAGGCCCAGTTTCATGAACAGGGTTTAGCCTAAACCAGGATTAGGCCATAGTTCAATTTGGATATTTATGTAATATTTAAAACAAGCATTACTGTGTATCTTAAGACAAAACAAAAGCACTGACATGTTTTAAGATCAAGATGTTTTAAGTTTCTTTCAGCTGAAATGGCTCAGATTAACATTTTAGCCAAGAACTAGACTTAAACCATTTGTCTGTGAAACCAGGGAAAAACTTCTCAACAGATTTTATCATTACAAACATACAGTTTTTCTCTTCACTAGATGTTAACTGATGCACTGGTGGCTTGCTGATTACTTGCGCATTACTACGATATTTTTATCAGCGGTTTGGACTCTTATTCCGACGGCACCCATTCACTGCAGAGCGTCTGTTAATGAGCAAACTGATGTAATGAACTGATAGAAATTTCTCCAAATCTGGCTGAGGGCATTTTCAGCAAATTCTTATTTTTGAGTAAACTGTGCTTTCAAAAGCAGTATTCGTGCACACTCGTAGCGACTCACAGAGATGCGCAGTAATGTCCCCTTTAAACACGTCCATCGATCTCTACGCCGGTCAATCACTACGATGAAGCCCACACCCGCTGCACTCAGACTAGGGAAGAAAACAAGTGTTACTGCTGTCAGCATGTACGATGTGCAAACATGCGTGCTACTCTGTGTATTTACCTGGGAATACTTGTCAGGTACGTAAGGACATTGCGAAAATCCTGGTCACCAATTTCACAAAACGAAGGGAACTCTGGAAAGATAATAATAGGGCTCCCGTCCTGTCCTCTTCCCCCTAAAACAGACAGAAACGTGAAGAATCAAAAAGGAAAAAACTGTTCCTCTGATCCATTCAACAGACGAACAGCAGGGGGCAATAAATACCAGAAACCACGCTGTCTTCTGTGTTGGCATGCATCAGAGATCTTAAATTAGCACACAGGCAAGCCAATGAAAAGCTGCTCACGCCACCTGTATGCTGTGTCAGTTGTGTTATTGTGTGCAACTGCTACTCTTTGAGAGCGCTGTGACAGCTACTGATGAAATGGTTTGGGTGTTTCTGAAAGATGATTCACATGATCACCAAGGTTGCACTGATTTGGCCATACATGCAGTAAACAGTAAAAAGAGTCTCTATGATATCCTGGTTTCTAGGGTTGGACCCTTTCCATGTAGGTGGTTAAAAATAATTGTTCTATTACACAGAGTGCTCCTCTTCTTAAAAAGTCACACTAATAAAATGTAACCATAAACTCTGCAGCAAAAACGAATGCACCAGAGAGAGCATGACATATTAGTGTTGTCAGTATTCCCTCAGGACAGAAACTATGATTATACAAGTGTACAAATCGGGATCCAAAAATGTCACTCCAATCTTCCTATCTGTTCGCCGTTTTAAATCCGGATGAAGATACAAGGTGATGTTTCAGTGGTAAAGCGACGATGATGGAATGGAGAGAGAAAGGGAGAAAGCCACTGGGTGAAGATCCCCCATGTGACAAAAATATAAATTTGGCAAGTCATGCCTTCTTCTCCCTGTCTCCATGACAACAGGACAGAAATTGTGCAAGCGTCGTTTACTCTGTTCAGCTTAACAGTAACAACCTGTCATCACAAACAACACATATTCAGATGAATACCTTAAAGCTACAGTATATGTCCACTTCACAACAAACTCTCCAAAACCCAGAACACACTTTTTTCTTTCCCTTGCTTTTTACATTTTTCATCACTTGTTCAGAGGAATTACTCAACCATCTGTTTCAGAAAGCAGGAAATTACAAAAGGGAATTTTGACTAACAAATCGCACGCACAAGTACAGTGTTTCATGTGCACTACCGTTTACAACCTGTTGCATGTTACGGAAACACACATTATTTTATATTTTACATTGCAAATTTTTGATTGCTTGAATTTAGATGAAAGACGGGTATTTTCATGTAATATACTACAAATCCTCTGAAACAATAATGGATAATATAATATTTAGGGTTTTAAGGATAAAGAAAGAATTGCTTATGTAAAAAATATTTACCAGACAGGAACGCAAACTGTCTCTTGAGCTCAGTGATGATGTCAGCAGCGTAGAGAGGACTAGACTCCTTCTGCATGATCTCATCTGAAACAAACACACAGCGCACGTCTACAGTCATAACATAACACTACACATTATAAAGCAACATAACAGGAGTGTTCAAGTTTTCAGTGTAACCTGGCTAATACAATCATCCCACAGTATCACACGTTAACTCTTAAGCTTAACGCTCTTTTGCAGTTCCTTTCTTGCAACACAGCAAATAAGAAAACGGCAAAAAAACAACGCTTATTATTGTTACTCTGCCAATAGATGAAATAAACCACAGGTAAGAAGACCCTGCATGCACTAATATATCACTGGCTGTCTTGACTGCTTTGTGTTTTTGGCTGGTGTATGTTACCATCTGAGGGAGGTGAACCTTGCCCAAAGCCATTCCCATGCTCCGGTCAATAGCAACAGACATGTTTAGAAAGAAAAGAGTAGGTGATTTCCTATCCATCTCAACCAAAACCACCCCTGGATAGAGAGCCATAAAGTGAATACAACTAATAATCTCAATGCATACCCAATCCTTCTTTTATATGTTATATTATAGCCTTCAGACATTTTTTTAACAGCAGTAATACGAATTGCATTTACGCACCAATCAGACAGTATAAGCGGTATTTCAAAGTGAATGACAAAAGACGTCTGAAAAGAGGGAGAATATATCCATGTCCTTCTTTTGTTCTTCTAAAATAAGAGTGTGTTGTTCCAGTGGAGTCAGATTCACACCCTTAGGATGTTCACACACACACTGGACAGAACGTCATCTGTCACATTTCAACTGACTTTTATTGTAGTGCTCACCTGTTCTCTGTGATGCATTGATCCGCCTAATGCTGCCCAGCTTTTATACAGGCTGATATAATATTTATTAGGGTTTTTTTACAGTTAAGAAATGCATCCACAGTCTCTCTCAGTTCTAATAAATTCTAAAATAAATGATTGTTTAGAACAGCATAATAAAGCAAAAATGAAACTGATCAAGCACCATTAAAAATAATAATTGTAATTTAAAAAATAAATAAATAAATAATAAATAAAAGCTAATATTATTTTAAAATAGCATTAAATCCTTCGTAAAATATATTTAATAAAATAAGTAAGATAAAAATAATTAAACAAAGATCTGACTTACTTTGGAGCCAGTGGCAACGTCTGGAAAAGCGGTAATATTTCTCAGCCTCTGCTAGAGAAATGCAAACTGTTTTCCCTTCATTCTGTACATCCATCCCTCTGCTTTGCTCTCACTTGTTGTCTAATATCTTACTAACTCCCTGGTCGTCTTGTCACCGTAAGCAGCGACCCAAGAATGAGCTACCTGAGACAGGTGCACCAGTTAATGACTTCCTGTTTTCTCTCTCTCTTTCTCTCGTCTCTCCCTCTCTCTCTCTCCTCATTTCCATCCTTCACACTGACTTCCTGGAATGGATTGGTCCCCTGACGCACATACACAGGTTCCCTTCACCTGCTACATTTCTATAACTGATAACAGACTGATCACTGACTGTAAAGAACTGTACTCCCTTTGTTTGCACTCTCTATGTCTGTCTGTGTCAGCACAATCACCCCAAAAAGAGTCTGCCGCCCCCCAGGAGCCCCTTCCCCCATCACACTGGCAGATGAATGAAACTCTGTGTGTGTGTGTGTGTGTTTGGTCGGTTTCTCTCTGGTACAAGAGGAATCTGAGTGAGATCTGATCTAGCTGAGGAGAGAAAGATAAGAGCTGAATTCAGACCAAGTCAGTCAGAAGCCATTCAAACCAACAGATAACATTTAAAAGAAGAAAAAGTCTTTTTAGTCTGCTAAATCTCTCTAGCTCCCTTCCTCTCCCTTTCGGAGACATAGAAATGTAAATACACGTTTCTTTGGAAGTCTCTGTGGGCAAAAACAGTCAAACTAAAAGAAAGATAAAGCACAAGAACATATAATCCAAGTCACAATAAATAGCTCTAATCAAACAGGAATATCATAAGAAAAAATAACTATTAGAGCTTGTATTACTGTAACTAAACAACAGGATCTTAAGAATTTATACAAATGTTATACTTCTTTTGCCACATTATATCATTTGGAATAAAAATAACAACAAAAACAACTGCAACAACACAACTGGCAAAGTACAAAATGGAAATTTGTCATTACTTTTTTCAACTTCACTGCAAAATACTGGGGTCAGTCAGATTTTATTATTTATTTAGCAAAAACGTAGTACATTTAGACATGTACGAAGATAGAGAAAAGATTTAAAATCAATTATTTTGTTTTGATCTTTATCAAAGAATACTGAAAAAAAACATAACAGGTTCCACAAAAACATTAAGCACCATTTTTAAAATGTATAATAATAATAATAATAATAAATAAATAAATGTATCTCGTGCAGCAAATCAGCATATTAGAATGATTTCTGAAGGATCATGTGACAATGAAGACTAAAGAATGATGCTGAAAATTCAGCTTTGCTATTAAAGAGAAAAAAATTCTAAATATATTAAAATAGTTATTATAGTTATTTCAAATGGTAAAAATATTTCCTTTCTTTTTACTGTATAGAATAAATTTTAATCGAATAAATGCAGCTTTGGACAGCATAAGAGACTTTATTTAAGAATATTTTTTAAATATTGCACAGTACAAGTTTTTAACATAATTTTTTGACAGTGTTAGCATGCCTTCACTCACTCTGTTCTTGTGCCAGCGGGACCAGTGGAAACTGTCCGTATTCACGGTCTTGTTTTGGACGTCTTTTTCTGGATTTCCTCAGCATAACTTTCCCCTTTATTCCCGTCTGAAACCCGACCTTACACTGTTCCTTTAGTTACTCTTTACAATACTACATGGCAGAAAACGGCTAGCAGTTAAGCAACATGCATGCTTACCTAAAGCCAGGGTACTAACTACTGCGGCGAGCTGCACTGCTGCTGTGGAAAACTGTGTTTTATGGTATCTGTTTTTGTACTCAGCGGCAACTCTGCCAAACGCACACACATCTTAGTCAAGTGACCCCCAGCATGAATCTCGCAGGAGGGTTTTTGAGAATTCTCTTTCAGCCTCTAGGCTTCCGAAAATCAGGGCAAGTACAAAAGTACACAGGCACAGAGAGCACAGTCAGGGCAGTTTTGTATGTCACTGAAGTGTCTTTCACGTCTTCTTTTACGGTTATATTCCACTGTTAAATGATGATACAGCGGATTAGGATTTCCTGCTGCATCATATCTGATACAGGCCTCTGGGTTATCACCATGATGAAAACTGCTCAAAAGTCTGCTACATGCCTTCTGTTATTTGATTGACAGCTCATACTTTGGTTCATAATTAGCGAGAAAAAGGTCTTTTAACACAATTCAGATTGTGGTACATGTATTTTTGTTTATCGAAAGTAAAATAATATTTATATAGCTATTAATATTACAAGAGAACATTTACTGCACTAAAGCAAATTTTTAAAGTAAATCTTGTTAAAATGTATGCATCAAATATGCAATAATTAGCTCATCAGTCATCGTTGTATGGCATTATATATTTCATTATATATTTATATTGCATATTTATGAGCATATGCATTCAGTGTGTTATGTGGTTATAAAAACGTCACATTACAAACTACAAGAATGTCATCTTACTTTTTGGCCAAATGAAAATTCACCAAACTGCATGTTTTTGCTAACCTTGGAACCTTCATATTCTCTTTATATCATATGCTATAACATATGCTATTATATTTTGTTTTGCATTACTCAAACGCAATGCAAAATATAATACATATATGCTGACTTTTTTCTTTTACATTTTGCCTAAAGGTTCGATAAACCAACTATACCATTAAAAAAAAAAATAAAAAGATTCTTCGACTATTATTTAATATGTCAGGCTTTACAGTGACAATTTTTCAATTAAAACATATCACACAAGCAAAATGCTATCGTTCTATATATCAGCTTGGCTATAATATAAACCCATACTTTGCCCATAAAGTGACCGAAATTTGTGGTCCCATATAAGATCATGCTGTACTCATTCAAAGGGTAAATAATACTCGTCACTGAAAAGCATCACTGAAGCTATAAATTAAAATGCATGTAAACAGAACCCATAACCTCTTTAATAACTGCGCGCTGAGTGACGATCGTAGATGCTCATTCACAGTCCTTACCAATGCTGTGAGCGACATTGCTCAATCTGCGCTGCAGCTCTTCCACGACCGCCTTTTCTGTCTGCATCCAGATCAGCGCCATCCTTCACTCCAGAGGGAAGGAGGACGGATAGAGCGGACGTTACGGGAGGAATATCACCCTCTGCCCTTCAGTGATGGCCAATTCAGCATCAGCATCACAGAGAGAGAGACCGGGGAGGGGCTCTCCGATGACACCTACAGAGTCAGAGAGTCTGAATATAACCAGGGGCCCTCACACGCATGCGCACACAGAATGGCATGACACGCTGCTCCACTTAGCCCTTTGGCGCCACCTCCAGGACTGCTTCCGCTATTACAGCACACCACGACGTACCTGGAGGCAAGGGGTGAGATCAAAAGAAAGGCTGTTACTGACTGTGAAAACGTTTTAGTACTACAACAGTTAAACAGAGATGAAGACTTCGTACTGCAGTGGTAGACTGCTGTAGGTTCTAAAGCACTACTCATGAACGTAATCTGTTTATACTATCACACATTTCTTTGGTTCTCACCTACGCGGCTTGTTCCTGGTTAGTTGCCATGGTGTTGATGAGCGGCCTCTGATGAGGAGTTTTATATTGCTATATTGACTATAAGACTTCAATGCATCCTTTAGCTATGACTGTACTGATTACTCAGCTAAGTTTAATACTTTGAGTTTTGTTTCGCTGGTACATAATTTAATAAATGCGGAAATATTCATCTTCTTCCCTTTGTCTGAATATCATTTATGAATGGGCTATTAATCAATCCTGTCTTTGCTTTGTTACTTCCCAAACCTCACTTATAGTAATATTACAGCCTTCACCGCATCTGTGGGATCCAAATATTAGTCGCTGAGGAACACGGCGGAGGGGAGGAGCATAGGATAGGAAGGGTTCCTGACTACAACTCCCATCATGCCCCGGTGTTTGCGTTTTCATTCGTCAGTCTCGCGGGCTACGCTTTGTTATGGCGGTATCGTTCGAAACTTACCAAAGTTCAGACGTCAACTGCTGAAATATTTAAATACCCGAGTCGGCAACCCAGACCAAGGTATGGCACATTCACTTCGTCTAAAAACCTTCGATTTTCAAAAATTATATTTCATCGAAATCGGGCTTGACATTTGAAAACGCTGGAAATCTTGCTGTTGAGTAATTGCCGAATAAAACTGGGCTGCCTAGTTACCCAGACTGGATTTTTTGTGATTGTATGCTAGATTAATAGACACAGCTAACGTTAGTGTGTCATTTCAGTTTATTGAATGGATCCATTAACGTCAGGTGCAGCTGTTTCAGAAGTGATTTAACATTACTAGCAGACAGGCACTGTTTACTCGAGCGCGTTGTTTACCTGGAATAGAGCGCTTAGGACGATAGGGCTTTTAACGCAGCCCGTCTCTATAAATGGTCTTGAACAGTTAAATGATCTTACTCCATGCACAAGCCTGTAAGAGCTGATTATTTATGTATACATAACTTTACAGTGCACCTAACGATAACATATTTGTATACAATATTAAAAACGAACATTTTATAGAGTAATATGGGCCTTTTTTATTGTGGTGAAATCATGTACAGAGATACGCAGGGTAAAAATTTCTAAACGCTGGGGTAAAATGTGTCATAAATATTCCAAAACAATATGGCTTATCTAATGATAATGAGCTTTGCATATAAATCTAAAAAACTACTGTAAAAGGTGGCACAGTTTACCTCACTCCCCTCTACATGAAGCAGTATAGTACTATAATCCCTTATCTCTCTCCTCTCTGTCTGAATAACTCCACACAATGGCCCGACCAACAGTTTTAACGTGCATTTGCGAACCTTCTTTTTCAGGGTTTGAGGCAGATCAGCATCATCATGACGTCGTCTCCAGCTGGACTCCACTTCCTTTCCCAGTGGATGCCGGACAGCTCCCGTGCTGGGGTGATTTTACACGGGTCCCTGGGAGAGGCGGGCTCTGGGTCCGTCCGGAGCAGCGGCAGTCTGGTGGTTCAGGATCCAGACGACTCTTTCAGCTGTCAGTTTGCCCCTCTGCCCCTCTCCAGGAGCAGCAGCTGTGCCAGCGTGGACGTGTGCAGCCCAGGTGGAGCTGGCAGGACACTCAGGGAAACTGAGCTGTTTGATGCATCCTTAAACAGTGAGATGCAGAGTATCCAAGAAGTTTTAAGAAACACACGGGATCTGCCATTAATAGCTAAGCTTGAACAGGTGAGTTCCCAGTTAATATAATTTTTGCAGTGATCCTAGCATTGTTTATTTTTTCTGCTTGTTACCGTCTTCTTGAATATTTTATTCAGGGTTCATTTTAGCTCATCTATCAGATATAAGGATGTTTTATTAAAAAAGCGTTATGGTATTTTAATTTTTATCTTTTTCTTTTTCCTCCACAATGGTATACATTTTAGGCCCGGTTTCATAGACTGAGGCTTACTAGGTCTAAACTTAAGTCTTATCTATGAAACCGAGGGCTAATTTCTTAGGAATGCATTTCTTTATTGTTGCATTTTAAGCAACAGTTATTCAAATGTTTGTTTAGTACTGATAGTAATTGAATGGCTTGTTTTTTTTGTCCAGCTGAAGCAAATGCAACATCGCATGCAAGAGCAGCTAAAAGCCCACCAGCAGGAACATCTTAGACTACAACATGAACCACAAAGATTTCTGGGAAAACCACAGAATACTGCTGGTATGTGTTTTATGGTACACAAAAAGCTCTTATTTAGTACATGGTGTTAAGTACTTTTTACAGTATAAATATACATTAGATTGAGAGTTTTAAACTTCACATTATATGGTTGATAACAATTAAGACAAGTTGAGATTTGACCGGTTCTCTTCACATGTCGCTATAGAGACCACTGGGTGGAACCGGGAACAAAGTGTGTTGGAGTTGAACAGTGGACATGATGACAGTAATCATAATTATGAAGAATCACTTCAGTCCACAATTGAAGAGCAAACTATGTACAGAAAAGTGTGTGACTCAGAGCCACAAGACAGGTGAACTTCAGAACTGTAAGACTGAATACAATGCAGTGGACAACTGAGTATCAGTCTGGTTAAAGTGTTTGTCTATTTTAGACCTATTAAATCGGGGTTTGGCGGGAGAACGTTTGAAGAAATACTGGAAGAGCAGCTCAAGATGGAAGACCAGAAACTGGGCAAGGTCAGAACACAAGGTTACTTACTGCACAAACCTTAGCATGAATTAATGTTGATCATGTTGAGAATGTGTCTGGCTAAAGTCTGTAGAAGAAAGGTTTAGAATCAGTAACAATTACCCTCAAAACATGTCAAGTGTTGATTTTGTGGTATAAAACAACCAAATTTATTTTGAGTTTTTCTATATTTTAAAAGCCCCTTTTGGGACATTTGGCCAAATAAATAATGAATTACTTATTAATTACATTTTTTGTAGCTTTTTTTCTTTCTTGGGATTGTTCTCATCTTTTTTCACGGTTCATCATCTTCTCGTCTTTTTTCATATTCCCTTATGTAGAACACCTCTGCTGAAGCTGTGAAGGTAAAGAGACCCTTTCTTAAACGAGGAGAAGGTCTGGCCAGGTTTACCAGGGGTAAAGCCGCTGTGCCACCACACAGAAAAAGTCCACCTAACCCCAAGCCCTCCTCACGTCCAAATCCAAAAGTTTCCCAAGACATGGACGTGAGGTCCAACAAGAACTCCGTCAAAAACAAAACCATAGGCTCAAAATCCGCACATCCTGTGATCCAGCGTAAGACTGCCGTGCTCAACAAAGAGAATATTCCTCAAAATAAAACCACAGCTCCAGTCACCAAGATGACCGTTCAACCTCACGTTCTTGTTGGACACCACAGTGAGAATATGAGCCAGCAAAAACATCATCCCTCGTCCACGCAGAAGATCAACAGTGTCACCGCAACAGACAGCAATAAGGAAGGAGCATTAAGTAGTGGTCTGAAAGATAAAGACAATGCATGTGTGGCAGAAAACTCATTTGAGGTTTGGTTCACAGAGCGGAGACAGCGCTGGGAACAAGATCACCAGCGCGAGTGCTTCGAACTCGGCGAGTTTGAGTTGCTGGAACGAGCGGCGGATGAAATTTCCTTCTCCAGCAACTCATCCTTTATCAGCACTCTCCTTCAGAGAGGCCACAGGCGTCTCTCCTCCACACCCATCAAAGCAACCAGTCAATGTGCGCTGCCCAACCGTGATCAAGGTCCTGTGGTAACTCCTGAACCCATGTTGGGTGGCAGTGCCCCAGTTCCTCTTACAAACACTGAGATACAGAGAGACATCGTTAGCGTGGCCCCGAAAGAACAGAGAGGGTTCTCTGAAGAGGAAACTGATGAAAAGCTGAATGACAAGTCATTGATTTCAGATCCACCCATAATCCACTGCTTTCAAGTGCCTACAACTCTGCCTTACGATAAACGCACCTATCAAGACAGGGATGGTGCCAGCAGTCCAGAGGAAGACGAGAGGAGTCTGAGTACCAATGCAGACTCCACTCTCATAGAATCAAGGGCCCAGTTAGAGTTTGATGACGATGATACCTGGAATGAAGCTGAGGAGGAGTCCTGCTGTCCTGCAGAGGAGTCCCCATCTGAGAGGGCTCTGAAAAGGAAGGTAGCCTTCTCTAAAGGGGTGAAACCAGCAGGTGGCAGTCCACATGCTGTTGGAGATCGTAAAGAAACCCCACCGACATGCCAGTTGGTATCAAAGCTGTTTCCAGCACTAAAGCCTAAACCTTCTCCACCGGTAACAATGGTGCAGGAACCACAGAACGTGCTCAGTGAGGAAGGAGCCGGTAACTAGCAGCTATCAAATGTGCTTATTTGATAAAGAAAAATAAAAAACTTTCTGTTAGGCATGCATATTAGTACTATATTGTTTACCAAAGTTCATTTGTTAAATTTTAAAACAATTGTTTTTTAGTGTTAATTTTTTATTAAAACAGTATAGAATTTTTATATAAATTGTAAATTGAATAAAATGTTGATATACATTATCATTAAAAGCTTGTAGTCAGAAAATTATAGGCAAAACACTATAATTACATAATTATAGTAAAAACACTCATATTACAATTCTAAATGTCTTTTTTTTTTTTTTTTTTTTTTAAATAAATCAGCTAAGCTTTGCCATTAGTTAATTTATGGCGAAGTTCATGATGATTTGACTCTGAAGAACTATTTCTTTATCATAAATATTTAAAAAGAATGTAGTAAATCCTGAAACTCTATTATTTTTAGCTCAATCAAGACTTCTACGTGAGCGTTTGGTGGAGCTGGAAACAGAGATTGAAAGGTTCAAATCCGAGAATGCGGCACTGGCCAAACTAAAGCAGGAAAACCAGGACACACAAGATAATCTCAAGTATAGACACTCATCTTTCTTCTTTAAATAATCTGTATATTTTTGTTCACAGCTAAACTGCAAATGTTTGAGTACTATGAATGTAGTTATTTTGTAATGCCGAAAAAAAATTCCCATACAGAAAAGAAAAGGCTGATTTTGAAAAGAAGAGGATGGAGGACATTGCTAAATGGGAGGAGTTTAAAAGGGAGGAACACAAGAAATTGCAGCGTGAAAGAAAGCTTTTTGAAAAGCACGCAGCGACTGTGAGAGCAAGACCTGATAAACAAGAACGAGATGAGATCCAGGTCTGGATTTGTTGTCTTTTTGTAAAAGTATCATTTGGACGTTATCAGTTATGGTTATTATAATTAGTTGTTTTTTGTGTGTGTGAATGTTTATGTCTGTATCAGGCTCTAAAGCTGCAGTTAAATAGGCTGCAGGAGGATCTGCGCAAACGAGAGTCTCGTTGGAGTAACACACAGAGCCGTCTCCGACAGCAGGTAGACTCTCTGAGTGCAGAGAACACGTCCCTCAGAGACCAAGTGCGGACACTGGAGAAACTGCGCCTCAGTGCGTGGAAGAGTGCTGAGAAAGAGAAGGAAAAAGGAAGGGTCTCTGCGTCCAGTGATAAAACTAGCACTGGATACAAACGTACAGATTCCAGGGTAAGAGTAGAAGCGACGTCTCACAGATTTTTACACCCATTTATTAATACATACACTGCTGAATTTTTATTTGTTTCTTGTGCACATCAGAACTTGTTGATCAAAAATCTAATTTTGTGACATATTACAATTTCTATTTTGATATACATTTTAATACATAATTCCTGAGAAGCAAAGCTGAATTTTCAGAAATTATTTAATATGCTAATTTATAATCAATGCTGGAAATAGTTATACTGCTTAATATTTTGGGGACCGGTGAAATTGTTTCAGGATTCTTTTCTAAATATGATTATGTGATTATTTTTTTAATTATAATTACTCAGCAGGTATGCGTCTAATCGATAAGTTATATTTTTTCTTTAAAAAAATATTGCAGGTTCCAAAAAAAAAAAAAAAAAAAAGAGCAGCACAATGATTTCACCACTGATAATAAATGAGCATGCTTTCTTGAAGGTGACACTGAAGACTCGATTAATGGCTGATCATTTTAGCGCTGAATCACAGAAATACATAATATTTAAATGTATATTAAACTAGGAAACCAGTATTAGGAATTGCAGTATTGCATAACATTACTTTTTTTCTGTATTTTTGGTCTTATAGATACCGCCTTAATGAGCATAAGAGATTCTATTAATATCTTACTCATCCCAAACTTTTAAATGGCAGTCTATATAAACCAGGTGTGGTAAATGTCAGTCCCGGAGAGCTGCAGAGTTTTGTTTCAATCCTAACCAAACCTGAATAAGCTAATGAAGTTCTGAAGGGTTACTAGGAAGCTATAGACGGGTGAGGTTTAATTAAGGTGTCAGCTGAACTCTGCAACTCCTGACATAAACCCTCAACTAAAATTAGTTCTATAAATAACTTACAAATATGCCTATAAATGTTTTAATATTTTACACTGGTATGATTTTATGTGTTTAGAGTCCCCCTGAGAATTCAAAAATCAGCAGCAGCAGAAAGGGAAGTCCAGAGACACAAATCCCTCTCACAAATTCAGGTACTTTCATACTTTAGTAATCTTAATAATAATACTTATGCATAATTATTGTGGTTCTAACCATAAAAATGTATCTGTATTCTTACATTGTGATTCGCCGCAGCTTTTTTCCCTGAACAAATGAAAGAGACTGTCGGCTTCAAATATGAGACAAGTCCAGTGGAAACTCCGGGTTTGAATGGACTGTTTACAACTGAGACGAACCATGATGCTCCACTAATGAACTCACTCTCTGCCGGTGATCAGTCTGAGGAGGAGCAGGAAGAGATCACACAGTCAGACAAGGTGCTCTTTAGCTTCCAGATTGAGGGGAAAGCCACCCTCATCAATTAATTGTAGAAATTATGACATGAATAATGACATTAGAAACTATAAGAATGTCCACTACTCAAATATTCACGTTTCAGATTGAGAAGGTGCTTCCTGATGGAGGCCGACTTGTTGTTTTTCCAAATGGAACGAGGAAAGAGCTTTCGGCTGATGGACAGACGGTCAAAGTCATGTTTTTCAACGGGGACGTGAAACACACAATGCCTGATCAAAGAGTGGTGAGGAATGGACTGAAATTATGAATGTTCTTTTATGATGACCATTGCAGCATTGTGATGGAAAACGGTTATTTATATGAAAAAACACATTCCTATTACTATTTTATATGCTGGAATTAAATGTTTTTTTGACTTAATTTGCAATTGGAAATGTTAATTTGAAAACAATTTTAATTAGCAATATTTTTTTTAGATTTATTATTACGCCGAAGCGCAGACCACACACATAACCTATCCAGATGGGATGGAAGTGCTTCAGTTTCCTAACAATCAAACAGGTGTCCCTGAATTTCTTTCAAAACATGATTTTAGTGGTCAAAATTTTAAATCTTAATCTTCCACTCTCTTTTCTCAGAGAAACATTTTCCTGATGGTCGTAAAGAAATCACTTTCCCTGATCAGACGGTCAAGACTCTTTATCCTGATGGAAGAGAGGAAAGCGTTCTCACAGATGGAACGATAATAGAGCTGAATCCGTGAGTAAACTCAAAGCCCCCAACCTCAGTGTGTTATAACACAGCCACGTTAAAGTCACACCACGTTTGTTCTGCTTTCAGGGACGGCAGTAAGGTGATCCAGTTTAACACAGGTCAGCGAGAGATACACACTGCAGATTTCAAAAGACGGGAGTATCCGGATGGTACGGTTAAAACCGTTTACTCCGATGGACGGCAAGAGACGCAATATCCGACAGGACGTGTGCGCTTAAAAGACGCACAGGGTCATGTCATTATGGACGCTAAGGCGTGAAAGACCTAAAATACTGTTTTATTTTAAACGAAAGGAAAACGAATGGACTGGAATGAAGTTTAGTGAAATAATATCTGCATCGTGTAAATGTGTCAAGTATTTATTTGGAGCGTTATTTCTGTAAAAAATAATAAATCTTTACACATGAAAATGTAATTATAATTTTAAATTAAAAGCTAAAATGATGCCATTAGATGAATGATGGTAATCCACTATACCGTACAGTTCATGTAATTCCTTGAGAGAAAATAGGGATATACACTATAGTATAATAATTTCCATGAGTATAAATCAATGTTCAAGCATATAACAATATTCTAGGGGACAGTTTTGGACAGGACCCTCTTTTTGTTTTAGTTAGTGGATGAACTGGACTGGTCTGCAGAAAGCCAAGTCCTAATCCCAGTTGAACGACTCTTAACACGTATGAACAGGTTACACAGGCACTCATGCCTATTCAGCTCAAGTGGAGATTTTCCTCAGTATTCATTACAATTTCACCATCAACTCACTGCTGTCAGTTCACCTCTGTAAACACGACTTTAACACTATTTAATATAACACGACGAGGAATTGAAAAAAGGTTCTGCAGGATACTTCCAGTAGTGGTCTGAATTGATCTTGATCGGGCTGCGATTGATAACACCCAAAATGTCTAAATTCAATTATATCTTTGGAGAAAATCAGAGTTGACAGGTTTTATTTCCGCTCTGGTTAACATAGAGAGAGATTAAATATTAACAAAATATTCCTGCTACTCTGAAGCAGCTTTGATCAGGAACAAAAATATTTAAGCTGCACGAACAAAACTGGCTAAATGTTTCAACATAAAATGTTTTTAAATAAATTGTTTTAACACAAATGTAGCATAAAACCCTGAGTTTTAAAACTAATAACATAAAATGTTTTGCTTTCGAAGAAGCTTCTATGAAATCGGACGTTTTACAGCATCACTGACCCAACCTGTAGAAACAGAAGAACACATGAAAGAAACAAACCTTTAGACAGTTCTCTGTCGTTAAAATTACTTTCACACTTACTTTCACTAGATTTACGCATAATCGGCGAGGCCTTTCTCCACCAGAGGTCTGTGGACCAGTGTCCCTTCAGCATTGTATAACAGCACACTCAGCTGTGGTTCAGTAGCCTGAAATTGTACACCTGGATAGTTTCACACACATTCCCATGCTACTGCTTGAATAGAAAGAAAGTGTTTTGCATTGTTAATAAGTGTTACACGAAAATCTGCTGCCCTTTATACCCGTGTTTGTCCTGGTCAGTATATAAATGCACTAAAAGTTAAATTTTTACCTTCATTGAGTTGCCACACTTACTCAAACTTATAAAAGCTATCAAAAGCATGAGCAGACTGTCAAAAATGCTAATTTTCCAGGTATAAAGGAAGGCACATTTTCCCAACAATGAAAGAGGCGCACAGTGACCACTGCAGTGAGCTCCCCGTTTAACAGGTCGATCATCTCCATCATGGCTCTCATACTCCACTCAGGCCGGTAAGGTATCCTCTCCAACTCCGAACACGCGCTTGTTGGTTTGAAGCCTGCTAACTTGACATAAACTGCTGCACATGGGAAGTGATGAAGGGATGTAGGGAGTTGACGCAATCTGCAGTGACAAATGTTTTTATGTTTATCTTTATTGTGCTTTAATTTTTTCATGGTAAATTTACTGCAATTCAATTTCAAGAACAAAGACCTGTATATATGAAAGTATATAAAGCAATTTTAAGACCTGGTCTTCATATGATTTTTTTTTTTCTGTCAAGCCCAAATATTGCTTTAAAAACATAACTACTGTTCTAATGAAAACTATTTAAATATTAATGGCTGAATAATCTGTATTGTCTTACTTTTGAGTTGGCAAGATGTCATCCGAACCAAAATCCACATGTCTCACGAGGAGCTTCACAGAAGGAGTGAGTTGAGAAAAACCCAGTATCTTTGCACGATAATATTTTCCATCGCTGTACTCAGCCAGACAGGAACACTCTGCACACAAACACACAATTAAAAACGCTATACTCCAAGCCATTTAGCCTCTGTAGGACCACAGGCAAGTTTCTGGCATAAATTTGATTAAAAAGGCATGCATGTAAACAAACACAACAGTGTTTCATATGCAATCAAATGATAAAAGTAAGCACCGATGGGAAAGTCTGTCAGCGGGCTCAGATTTTCGATCCTCTCATTCACACGCTCAAGAGCTTCCTCCAAGTTCTCCTCTTGCTCCTCTTCACCCAGAATCTTATCCAACAAACACAGGAACACCTGCGAGCACACATTACATTCTGTGACAGTGTGGACATGACTTAATATTAATGTCTAATGTCACTTTATTTATAAAAAAATATATATATTTTGTGAAGCAACTCAGCACTTTTAATATTCTTCATCCTGGCTGAAGCACTAAAGTTGTAATCCATTAGAATAATCAGCCTAGGTTATAGTTTAATGTTAAAGATCTGAGAGACTTATGTTTATTTAATATTTCTTGTACATTTCTAATACAAATAAACAGTACATGTTATTTGTACTCTTTTTAAAATATTGTATAGTTTTATAGGAAGACGTTTCATAGACTTGGCAGAATCATTTTCAGAAGTTTGTAGTGTACAGTCATCTTTTGTGGGCCGTCTTGGCCTTTTTTTTTCTTGACCCACTTTTCCTAGCCTGTGGATAATGGAATTAGATCATATAGACTGAAATGAAGAGATATATCATAAGTTTTGGCCATATCGTCCATCCCTAATTAACTCACGTACCTCATTTGGGGTGCGGATATGCTTGACCCTCGCAGGGAAATGCTTTCTTGATTTAGGAATCTGGAGTTCTTTATAAATCCCTAAAACAGTCTGGGGCTCCTGCAACCCCTGAAAGCAAAAAATACTGCTACTAAACCAGCTCTAACATTTAGTAGGCAAACCTAATAATATTATATGAAAATAATTTAACCAGAAATTCAGGAATTGTATAATGAAATTAAAGGTCTACCTCTGTGTTCAGGTCCCAGTCATCCAAATCAGGGACAGGAGGCGGAACCACATAATCCTGCACGCAAACACACAGTGTCAATATCTACAACTTACATTAGAAAATCAGCTGAGCTTTTACTAATATCCACTGATCAGACCTCCCGGCTGCTGATGGCAGGATCGAAAGTGGCATATTGGTGATGCACCATTATCTTACTAAGCGCCATTCCATCCACTGTTATCTCAACCTTTACACAGCCACAAGGATCCTCTGGGTGCTCCTGCAAAACAACAGGTTTATAGAAAGTCAACACGATTCACCTTTTAGTAATAATTAGGTCTGCTGGTAGATGGAGTGGTGTAGATTCACTTACAATAATGTGTACACTGACTGAACGCCCAAGTAGCAACTCCTTCATGAGCACCACAGCGTCCCACTGCCATCCCTTCCCAATCTGTAACAGTTCACACCAGAGTATTTAATCACGTTTAAAAACTACTTTGTGCAGCTGGAAGAGTTATTTTTAGTACAGTTGACTCTCCCATACCCATCAGAAATTTGCTTCAAATTTGCTATTTGAGCTCATTACAGTATCGCTGAAATAACCACCAAGATTTTATCTTCTCACCACAAGACTTAGTTTCATAAAAAAGTGCCTGGGTCATGTTCTATGACAGCATGAAAGAAAAAATATTTGTATAACACACATTAAAGCAAATCCAATTTATAGGACCATTAAGATCTTCATTGAATGAAAAATAACTAAAAATGCAAAGAGATTTAATGGATCTAAAATACGCTTTATTTTCTTTATGCAGAATAAAATATATAATATAACAATTTCAATAAATGAGTTTAAATAATTTCAGCTATCAGGTTAAAATAAGGATTCACAAGTTGATGAAAAGCTGATTAAGTATTTTATATATATATATATATATATATATATATATATATATATATATATATATATATATATATATTATTTATTGTTTTATTGTGAAATGTGTTACAATGTATTTCTAAGTAACTGATACATTAGGTGAGGTAAAAGAAAAGGTTTAGCTGACAAATGTTTTTAGGGAAATCCCTGTGATAAGAGTGAACTGCAAGGATGAGCACACTAGCCCATTTACACTGGAAGAAATCTAATTTAAATTAGCACACACGTACCGGTATGACTCCATTTATCTCGCATGGCACACAGAGCTGCGGCACATCCTCACAGAGGACCATTGGATACACATGACAAACCGGGATACTCTCCACAAGCCCCTGATCCACATATTGGACCTGGAACAATTACATCACAAACTGGCAACAAAACAATATGATCCAAATAGGCCTGGACGATATGGCTAAAATTTAAAATCACAATATATTTCTTAATTTCAGTCAATACAATATAACTGTGAAAAATAAAAGTATTAAATTCTATAAACTCCCCAGCAAAGAATCTTGAAAAAAAAAGTACTCAACTTGTTTTAAATATTGATAATCAGCAAATCAGCATATTAGAGTGACTTCTGTAGGATCACATGACAATGAAGACTAGAATAATGATGCTGAAAAATCAGCTTTCATCACAGAAATAAATTACAGTTTAGAATCTATTCAAAAAAAAAAAAAAATATATATATATATATATATATATAAAAATATATAAATATTATATATATATTATATATATATTGACTAGTAGCGTAGGCTGGTTATTCTCATTAATTGAAACCAATGTGATTCATCCAGAAAAAAAATGGTATAAAATTCTTCCAAGTCGCTGCAGAAAAAAAAGAAAAAGAAAAAAAAAGAAAAATGTTGCTGCAGACGATTACGGAGTGTAAAAACTAGTGGTTTCTCCAGTAATGGATGTAATCAAAATCAGCTCTATTCATGAATGCTACTTTATCAGATAAAAATTAAAATGTCTTCGAAACTTTTCTGAAGACAGCTGGTTCCCTTCAGAGATACATTCATACAAACGACCAGGAATTTTGATTTTGAAACGTGCAGTGCTCATGTTTATTCAACGAATCCAAGCGCCACAGATAATTCAATGTATGGGAAACTTATGTATATTTAAACATCTGAAATGTGTTTAAAAATCATATCAGCTATTGAAAATAATTATATTGCGATACATATTGATATTGAATTATCGTCCATCCCTAAACCCAAGGTGTTTGCATTTAAGATTATGACATATATTACACAAGAAAGGGATGCAATGCTGTGAAAGCACACTGACCTTCACGTGTCCTCCAATGACCTCTTGCACCTGACCTCTGTACCAGAACATGTCTGTTCCCATGACAGCGCATCCCAAAACTCCTTTCCAGTTGTAGTTCTTCTGTCTTGGCAAGGTTTTAATGTGTTGTTGCAGGCGCTCCCGTAAACGATCAAACTCACACACTACACAATAAGAAAAAAAAACCTGTATTATGGAGTTTAAGCATTTTCAGTAACGCACTATCATAGTCCTTAACTCATGACTACCCACACACAAGTTTTCAGCATTCAGTACTAGCCAATCCTAACAGATGTGATCTACAAAAAGTCCTAAAGGTTTAGCAGTAACAATAAAGTAAAGTCTGAAACTCTAAAAAAAATAAAAGTGCCATAAAGTGTAATAAAGCGGCACACACCTGCTTGGTGCGTCATTGCATAAATGACACCTTGTTCGGAGACAGCTGAGATGCTCATGAGTGTGTGTCCACAGGGAGGCAGCTCTGGAGGGGGGTACGAGTGTGTCTGCACTTTCTCTGGTGGTGGGCTGATGTGAGGGGTGGATGTGGGTGGTGTCTGAGGAAGGCTTGTGAGTCTCTGCGGCTCAGGAATCTTCTCGATCTTCACACACTGCTCTGAGAAGACCGTCTCTGATGTGGAAGCAGCCCTAGGAAATCAGTTCAGTTAATATACACAGAGATCGACATTAATGTTAATGTGACTGATCGGCAAAACGAGCAGAAACTTTTTCTTACTTCCTCTCCTTTAGAGCAAGTCCTTCACTGATGAGGAAATCTGAGAAACTGACGTTTTGACCAGCACGGTTTGAACAAAACAGAGACACCAGCACTGGCCTGGCAGATGGGTCCTGAGAGGAACGTATTGCAGTCAGATATAAAAAAATAAAAAAAAAAGCTTGTAAATAAAAATTAAAATCGCAAGTAAAAAATATTTCACAAAATGTAAAAATGAAGACAAAGTTTTTAGAACAGCAAACAATGGTCACAGATCATGCATTTTTAGATTTTGGTTTCACTTGTTTTTTTCAGTGACTGCAATACATTTGGTGGGAATCTAATCTATACATTTGTTCTAACCTTTATGGCCATTACAGCCATGGCACCGGTCAAGTAGTGAGAGATGAAGTCACAGGCCGTGGCTGTCCATGTGGAGCGACCACCAGCTGGCCTGAGAGTTGGAGAAGAAGGTAAACATGAACAAAAAGGAAGAAAATCAATAAGAAATGACAAAAGTTCAAAGTCAACTTCACATTATGAAACTCTAAAAAGCAGTAATACATTACAAATCTGACTGGGTTAGTCTTGTTTGAAGTTGTAGTAAAATAAGTAAAAGTGGGGGGATTGTTTACCTGACACCACTGAGGTTACATTCCAGTAAGAAAGATCCAATCAGATCAGGACTGAGGGGTCTGAGGTTGTTTTCATGGAGATTCACTTTATTACCAAAGTCACAACGCAAAACCTATATTATATATATATATATATATATATATATATATATATATATATATATATATATATATATATATATATATATATATAAACAAACAACAACACACAATACTCAAATTGTACAGAAAAAAAAAAATCCCACTCTTTTCAGATTTATTAAATTGTGAAAGTGCATGCACAATGGACCTCTACCTCAGCAACCCCATTAGCAGACACGGTGCACACTTTTCCTCTTTCCCAAACCCCAGTGTTGTTAGCAGCACAGAACATCTCCGCTTCCCAGAGCATGTCCTGTGGCTCTGATTTAGAGAAGAGACTCTTCAGTGTGTCATGGATTCTGTAAACAATGCACGCAAAATAGCAGCATTACGACTGAACACCACTGTCTTGACCAACATAGATGCGTCACTGAAAACAGTACTTATTTTTGCATTTTTAAAAGAAGTTTGATGTACAACAGGGTTGCACTAATGGACAATAATATTGTGTATTGACAATAGTTAAAGATATTGCCTATGGCTGAGGGCTTTGACAGCATCAAGACAACAATTATTATTATTTTTATATTAGGGCTTATTCGTTTCACCGTATTTCATTGTTATGGTGTTGTGCATTATAATTAATCACACGATTCCAGTTTATGAATGCAGTGGACAAATTTAAATATATTTTAGATCATGCATACGCTACTCGGGCCGCAATGAAAATGTGTAGATATTAAATTACACTAACATTAGGCTACTTTTAGCCATACACTGGAGTTGTTTCCCTCTCTGGCCATGAATCAGAGTAAATCATTTAATTACCATGGCGATATTGTGTATCTAAATCTTACCGACTAGTGATAGGACAATATGGCTATAGAGCATATCGACCAACACTAATACACAATTATTGAGTGAGGAAATTGGGCACCTCTTCAGCTGGCTGTCAAACTGCAGCAGCTGCACATAAATGTTTCCAGGAGAGGTGACATGTGTCACACGAACTTTGATGTCTTTGACACATGTGGGCAGAATCAGGCTGGCATTCAGCTCTTCAGAAACAGGAGGAGTCAGAGCAACAGACAGAGGTTCCTCTTCAAATGGAGGGTCCCATACGGTTGTCTCCAAGGGTTGGGTGTCTTTAATCTGGCACCTGAGAAAGCAGGAGAAAATTAATATTGAATACAATGGACTTTGCCTGAAAAAATAAGCAAGAGGAAGGAAGTACAGTAAGAGACAGATTGAAAGAACAAATGAAATACACATACAGTCCAGATAGTCGCTTTTAAGTGACTTACTGTTTACTGGAAACAGCAAGACCATTTCTGACCAGTAAATCTCCAATACTGGCTCCAGTGCAATCATCACCAATCTCATACAGACACACAGGCACAGGTCCAGTGCCGGCAACAAGCTCTGCATAAAAGTGACAGATTCAAACAAAAATACAGTATACCAAATTACTCTCTGAATTACAGTTAACAATGCACACATTATGGGCAGTACATCGTTTAAAAGCATGTCTTTGTGCTTATGCATGTATAAGTAAACATACTTTTTGCCACAACAGTGATTAGTTTATGCTCCACAAGTTCCTTGAACGCAACACAGGCTTCATCACTCCATGTATGCTGCGGACTGACCACATCATTCAGACTGCACCACAAGGCCTAAGAACAAATAGATAGTTTGTTATCAGAGGTATCATGCAGATGCTTTTTAAAAACCTGTTCGACAGACTTGCCACAGTATCATAATTTTCACAGCAATACAGTATACACGCTCAAGCTGGTTGCACTGCCGGTGCTGCTATATGGTGCTGTGAGGTACATTTCTCTGCACAACTGCCATCAACTGGCAAGTATTATTCATCAAGACCTATGTTATATTGGTGTAGGAACAGCTGTCGAGTAAGTTTCATGCATATTGTTCCGCCTTTAAAACAATATACAATTTTGTCCATTATAGTATCAAAGAATACATGTGAACCTAAATCTTACCATTTCTGGCAAAGCAAAGAACTCATCCTTTATCTGTCTCAGATCCTTCACAGAGAGAGTCTTTTTGTAGCCAAAGTCCACATACCGAACCTCAACCATCCGACCACCAGGGAAGCCTGAAAGGCAATCCTTTAACCTTTACACATTACATCAAAGCGACACTGGCTTTCTTTTTCCTGTATTTTTAGTTGCTTGATATATTGTATACGCATACACTCACCTATGACTTGAACCCTGCACCATTCCTGGTCATAGCAAGCGACGCAGGCCTGTGAGAGAGAAGGGCAGAAGATCTGAAACTCACTGTTTGCCTGGGGGCGACTGTAACAGTCCTGGAGCTTCGAGTGCAACAGCAGGTACTCCATATTTTCAACCTGCATTCACCAAGGATGTGTAAATGTCATTTTCAGTTAATTATTCAATTTCACTGTCATTATAATACTCATCATTTTACTCACTAGTTGTACATAGAAGTCTGATGGTTTGTTCGCATGAGAAACCATAGCATTGACCTCAACATTGAGTGCAGGGCGAACTGATGGGTAGAAGAGGAGTGGTACACTGCCAGGGGAAACTATAGGAGAGTAGAATCTGTACAGAAATCATATAACAACATTGTTAACGTAAAAAAAAACAAAAACAAAACCTTTGGTTTTATTCTGTTTTGTGTCATGGTTTACCAATAAGCTTTTTATTTCTGTCAGGGAGTTCAGGCACTTTTGCTGTTTTCCTTCTTTAATTTATATTAAATTCATACAGCGTAAGATAAGTATATCAGTGTTATCCATGCACTGATTTCTTTGTGACAGCCCACAACAATATCAAAACTCACCGTCACAAATAAGTTTTCCAAAAGGCTTTACCTTCACTGAATAAAGATGAGCACTGCACATGTTTTTATATCACTGTATTTCAGAAGGAAACCGACTGTCTTCAGAAAGTGTTGGATGTCATTTTTACTTCATCTTGCATGTAATGTCTGATATGTCCTCTATTGGCAGTTTTAGTTTACTCACACTAATGTTGTTTCTTTGGCGGAACAAAAACATATTTCGAACAATATTAGGAGCCCCAGATGTAATAATTGACATACCTGGCCAGCTCCATGAACACCAGGTGCTCCCGCATAGACACCATTGGTGTTTTTTTCAGATCCACTAACAGAGTGTCTCCCTCCTCACCAAACACCTGCATCTCCACAGCCTCGGATCCCAGCAGGCTCCTCATCTCGTCAGCTGCCTCTAAACTCCACCCTTTGAGCTGATAAGAAACACAAACATGTCTTGCTAGTTATTGATTGTGCCTATTCACAAGGTGATGCTAAAATCTTTCATAATTAATAATAACATCTAGAAATACAAAATTAGATTCAAAACACATTTTTTGCACCATTAGATGGAAGCTAAATGCCTGAATATTTCTTTTGAATAAATGAAGCTTTAACTTGCAGTTTTGGTGCACTCAGCCGCAACACAAAAAAATACAGAGTACAGCAAAAAAACACTGAGTAAATACATCTCCAAAACTTATACCAGGTCTGCAGGAACAATATCTTTAAGGGAGCATTTGATGGCCAGAGGAGCCCAGCCATTCATTTCAGCCAGAGTAGCAGCATCAGGTCTCCGCAGACACTCATTCAACACACTTAAACCTCCATCACTGAGAGACAAGCAGCATACATGAATGAGTGAATTCATGAAAGATACATATGTATACAAAAAACTATTCACACAACTAAAAAGAGAGCATCTCTGTCTTCAAAGGAATAGTTCACCCAAAAATGAAAATTCTGTCTTCACTTTGTCACCCGCAAGTAGTTCCAAACCTGTATGAATTTCTTTTTTCTGCCAAACACAAAGGAAGATATTTTGAAGAAAGTTTATAACCAGGCTGTTTTTGGTCACCACTGACTTCCACAGTAGAAAAAGATACTATGGGAGGTCAATGGTGACCCAAAGCAGCCTGGTTACAAACTTCATTTAAAATATCTTCCTTTGAATTTCTCAGAACAAAAAAATTGAGTTTTGAACTACTTGAGAATGAGTAAATGATGACAGAATTTTCATTTTTGGGTGAACTATTCCTTTAAGTGTTTGCATACACTATTTACTTGTCACCTTGGAATTGAAATGCCCTTGGAGAAGCCAAAGTCCTGGAAGTAGACACAGAGACGGGAGACTTCTGATGCAAGGCATTTGGGCACATGCTGGAAACACTCTTTCTGAAAGAGCTCAGTCACTGTTACCCTACACCACACATCCTTCTTCCAATAGATAAAGAGCACAGAGCCTGTGCACAGAAATATGAACAATCAGATAGCCACAAGTTTATGTTTTGACCTTCTTTAAAAAAAAATCATTGTCAGTAAGTTTACTCATGCTTATTCATTTTTTTAATGATGTAAATAGGAGGCTTACTGACCCCAAACTTCTAAAATGTTAGTTTTAGTCAACAACTAAATATTGATCATTGATGAAATTTCACTGCCAAATGAGAAACCATCATTAACATGCATATACCTGTCTTGATTTCATCACTGAACGTGAAGAGGCTACTATCTCCCGAGCAAAATTCATTGACCTTTTTGGTCAACTTTTGGCCTGACTTCTGTTCCATCATATAGCGTACATAGAAATGTGCAGGGTTTACGATGTGAGTTGCCATAACATAGTGCACCACTAAAAAAAACAAAAAAACAAAAACACACACACACACAAAAGTGCACTACTTAAGGAACAAAGAAGCTGTCTTGGTAGTTAATTCAAAAGATTAACCTAAAAATAAGCCACATACGTTTAGGCTGTGTAGTTAAGGGCCTGTCAAAACGCTGCCTGCGATGTCTTCTATGCATTGTGTGCCTTTCAGCATGCCTTGGTTCAGGTTCTGGGAAACTATGGGCTAAAAACACAGGATCTCAACATAATTGCATTAAAGAAAAGTTGCATGACAGCACTAATACAAACATATCAAATATAATCACAATCAGAAAAATTATCAGCATGATTTTTTCCCTCCAACTCTGCATACACACCTATTTCCACTACCTCTGAAGAAGTGTCAATGTCTTCCATTATTTCCTCTATGAAACTTGGCCTGCTTGTGCTTTTCTTTTTGACAATGGGATCTGCATTTCCTCCAACAGACTGACTGGAGCTGTCCCAGACCTCCATACCACTCTTCACAACGTGTTTAAAAGGCTCCACTGTAACTTCTTTTAAAAAACTGATCATGATCATAAAATAAACACAAACATCAGATCACATGGTTTCGATTCAATAGAGCACAGTGTATATGCTCTTACCAGTCATCATCGTCATCTGTAATTTTAAGACAGCTTCTCAAACTGTCAACAAAACTGTCCATTTGAAGACTGCAGCTATATACACAAATAAAATGAGAGAATTTAATATGCATGTAAAACAGAGTTGACTATATTAATTATATTAGTGACGATATTAATTGCATTCTGGAGCTCTACAATGGTACAATGGTCCCCTACCAGAGTCCCGAACGCAATGACACAGAGCTCATGTCATATGATTCAGCATCCACTGGAATGTGTAGTGTCTCCAAAATCTGAAAAATATTAAAACAAGATTTGAGATTTATTGTAAACACATATCACAATATCAATGTAAAGCATCTCATTTTAATATCTGTTTGATGTCAACTACCAACAAAAACATTTATAAAAAGGGAAAAATCATTTCTAAACTTTCTAGAAATGTAAAATGTGTAATCACTTCAATATTTCACATCTATATGCCCTTGCAAAACATTCATAAAATTCAGTTTCCATCTAATAGAAAGCATTTTTGTCTTTAAATTTGTAATTTAAACCTCATTATTGCAATAACCACAGCATAAATGCAACATTATCATCTTACTAACTTGTAAACACTTTCTCCCTTAAAAAATAAATCATGATTATTTTGTTTATTATTGAAATTATGATTATATTACACATTTACTCATTGACTTTGAAATTTCTGGCATTTATTGAATAAAACAATGAATTCTCCTTAAAATGTATAAATAACATAAAAATGCAAACAAGATCAACAGTGTATAGTGCACTTCCAAGCTCTTAAAAACACAAACGAAACACCAGATGGAATCATTTACACCAAAATAAGGTTTACAAATGCGTTGAAAAACTGAAAAGTTCAAAACAACATTTATATTCTACATTATAAACAATTCAAATCAAATTCCAGTCAGTAAAAGAAAACAAGTTAACAGATTAGAATAGTAACAGAAAATAACTTCAACTTCAGACAAAGTAAACATGTTTGAAACAAACAAGGTTTTTATCCAGAAACACCAGCCTGTTCACATAACCTGGTTTCAGTGATGAATGCTGGCAGGAGACAATATTGAAACCAGCGCTAAAGACTTTCTCTGAGGAAAAACTTGCAGCTGGAATCGGTCTTCAACTCTGCTGTCAGTCTGTCTTCAATAGACCCTTGGTTGTCTTTGCTGACACACTGTGACTCTTTTGTTGCTGTATTTGTCATTGAGGTATTCTACCATCTTCTGTTTGATGCTTTTGGCATGGTCTGTGTCATCCTTCTGCACTTCTAACACTGAAATGCTGAAGAGGTGGAGGTTTGAAAATACACAATTATATATTTCTCTCCAGAAAGTGGTTCAGTGAATTCAACAGGAGGGTTAAGAGACTTAAGGCTGTGACACTCCAAGTTGACAGATGGCCATCGATTCAGCATGTCGAATCAATGTCGGGGACGTCGGGGAAAGTGAACACTCTAAATGGATGCCTAGTTTTGCAAATGAGTCAATGCCAGAGAATTAAAGTGTAAGTGATGAAAAAAAGCAAGCAGATGATAGCAGGACAAAAAGACAACCGTTACATGATCTTACCCAAGCATTCCAACAATGAAAATTTATTGACGTAACGGACATTCAAAACTGTACGCAACAGCTGCTTTCTTTCCTTTTCATATATCTTTCGTCTGCAGCGTTGGACAACACTGCTGGCGTTCATCGCTGCTGGCTTTGTGTGTCCCAGCCTTTATTGACGGCCTTCAGTAAGTCAATGTCCTGCCAAGAGGGTGAGATGTCGCTAGAAAAGACTTGGGTAATGGCCTTATGCTGTTCAAGTACTCTGTCTATCATGGCCTGCCTTGATCTCCATCTGGTCCCCAATCTGTTTTAAGGGAGTGTTCAGGTAGCTTCAGCTGCCTCTGCAAGTTCCCTCTTTTTTCTTCCAACTGTAAGAAAAGCTGCTGACAAGCTGACGGTCAATCCTATGATCATTCCATTGCATTCTCTAAGATTACAATAAAAAAATATTTAGTTTTAACAATATGATCATTGCAACCCTCTTCAGTTTCATTTGTTAAGACAAAATAAGAAAAAGCATCAAAGAATAGTTCAAGTGATAATATTAATAATAGTATTACTACTACTACGATCATCATCAACAACAACAAAATAACGATAATAGTAAAAGGTTAACATGAGAGACAAATCACACAGAAATTGGAATATTCTTTTGGCCTGTCATTTCTAGTATTTTTGTTTTAACATGCAAATAAATCAGCATGTTACATAATCTGTATTAAGGATTCCTACTCACCTATGGCCAAGTGGAGTCTGTCCCGAAACACTGAAGCCTCATCCATCCATTTACCTCAGCTGCCAGCTTTTTTTGTGGCACTTCTGTAGTGATGCAGGTGAGCTTTTCCTTGTTTAAACCCAACGCAGCCATACGTGCATGTGCTATGTTTTGCCCGATATTTTCTTCAGGAATAAATGCAGTTGGAGATATTTCGTATTCAAATTGAAGTAAGTTTCAATGTAGTGCACTGTTGGTCTGTTGTGGAGGAAAAGTACTCTGCTTTTGACACTTCATTAGCCACTTCTGCACAGCACTTTTCATATAAAGCAGGCAGAGCAGTTCTTGTGAAACAGTCTTAAGATGGCAAAGCATAATACTTATCCAGATTATTTATAAAAAATTTTTACCAAGCAGTTGCCACAACACCGTGGAGCAAATCTTGCACATGTTTTGGATCCACACCCGCTTCTCTGAATCCAAAACAGCAGAATTGCTTCTACCTTCTGTTGACCAAAGACTTCTGTGGCTGCTCTCTTTCAGCCATCTCTCGCACTCATTTTTAAATGCCACCAAATACCACATACACAACTTGTTTTGCCATTAGTATAGGCTGAGAGAGTTCAGGATTCAGGAGGGGTGAAAGTACGTATGCGAATCATTCAGAATGCAGGCCAACGTTTGATTAATTGCACAGCCGTATTTCTCAAGTAAGATTTAAGTCAATTAAAGTAGACATAAACTCAACCATTTTCATATTGTCTTATTTTGCTACACACAGACCATTTAACATTGTGCAGAACACCGTATGGAATCTACTGCAGTGTTACCTTGTCTAGATTGCAATATGTCTCCAGAGAAGGAACCTGTCGGACATGCCGAGCTTTCTGGATGGCTGTTTGCAGCTCCTTCATCCTCTCTTCCATTCTGTTACATTCTTTCCGACCATCCGTGAAGAGAAGATCGACATCACTCAGTTTTGACACCAACATACTCCTCCTACAATTTCCACAAAGTGAATAAGAAAAAATAATTTGCTGAAGATACCTAGAAGGCACCACAGAAAAAAGTTCTGGCCACGCACCTTTTCTGCAGGACCCTCTTTGCTTTGTCAACAGCCTCATCAATTTCTCTGATTATTCGAGTTCTCTCTTTCCTCAGTTGAGCATGAATACCACTGGAAAAAGACTTGCACACAAAAACAGCAACTTCACTTATACTGTTGAAGAGGCATCAATTAATCAAAAGTTCATTTTTTAAAGTCAGTTTTAAACCGAAAATGTCTCCACCCATCATTTCTTTGTTCTCATAAGCTTTCATGAAAATTTGCGTTTCCTCACAGCAACATCTCTTGTGAAAAAAATAAAGAAATCTATGCATGCATGATTCCTACAACAGACTAAATGCAAGATTTTGTACGGTTTTTCATTGTACCTTGTGAAGTTTATCAAGTTGACTTAAGTTTTCTGTTGCTTTCCCAAGGAATTCGTCCAAAACTTTAACGACATCTGGCCTCTATATAAACAAACATACATTATTGAGCTCTAATCTTGTACTGAGAATATTAAGAATCTGATCTTAAAGAAAGGATGTGGATAGTGTCTGTACCCCTTCAGCATTCTCCTGTGTGTGGATGGCTCCTGCTGGCGGTGGACTCTTAAATCTCTGAGATTTACACCGGTGTCTGCTGACAGTAACATTTATTTTCCAATTTTTCAAAACTTTATTTTCAAAATTTTACTAAAACTAGAGCCTTACGTTTATAATATACTGGTTTTTAAGATTAAAGCAGCATCTTGAATACCCTTTCTTTGTGTTCATCCTCGCTGTATAGATGAGGCCAATGATTCTGCTGTCCACCTCCAAACCATCAACTCCTTCTTCAATACTAGTGTCCATCTATATTAAAACAAAAGACACCATCATCATCATCTGAATTATTCCTAATTGCTTAAAATTGGGGGATTCTGAGTTGATATGCTAACATTTAATTTTCTTTTTTTAATCGCATTCATAGAAGCATTTATTATAGATTCAAACTCAAGGATGCAACGTGTCTGGTGTTATGCATTACTTGATTTTATCCATTTCTATCTTCTAAATGCTCTACACATTTTCTTACAAAATTAAAAACATTGCAGAGCACAGAGGACAAAGTTTGGTATATGAGATTATATATATTAGTTTAAAATCAAAGCTAATTAATTTACTAAAAATGTATTCCAAAATAGTGGGTCAGCCATTTCAAAAAGCATATGAACTATTCTGCCATAATAATCTTGCAAGACTAACTAATAATATTGTCTTGTAAACTAATCACGTGTTGTATAATGAGTTCGTACTGTTGTCATTCAAACAAGGGTATATGGTCCCAATATAGAGTCGAATTAAGTTAAAGAATTAAGTTGTACATCAAGCGATTTTAGAGCAGAAAAATTCATAAAACACAAACTCACATAAAATTTGATCTGTATCGGAAGTTTTTTTTTATGTCATTATATTAATGTCATTATTAATATTAATTCATTAATAGCAGCTTCTTTAATTTACGTGATGTGCAAAAAGCTAACTTATTAAAAGTTACAAAATAAATAGCTAAATTCGTTGCTTAGACGCTTTTGAAATAGCGAGTGTAGTCAAAAAAAAAAAAAAAGTTACTAAATTTCACAACATAATAAAATTATTTCTAAAGCACCTGACATTCTGGACACGTGATGAGGTTTTGCTGGGACTGGAGCGCGCGCAAGCACGTGCTGCAGAAAATGTGACCGCACACCAGCACATGAGGGAGATTCCCCCCAGATTCATCTTCTGGAGGAAGAAACACACAATGCAGTAGATCAATACAACAAACAACATTAACATTTCCTTCTATATACCATGGCATCTTTTCTGGAACTTTCAGTCACGTGTTGTCAAACGTTGGATTAGATAGAACAAAAACACAGTCTTAAAATGCAATACCGTAGTACCATACAGTTTGTTTGGTTGTTTCATACCAGGTAATGTGTAAGATGAGCCACAGATGTTACAAGCAACCGCTGTGTCCGACATTTTCCACACGAGCTAACCTTACCGTGACACCTCATTAACTGATGAGCTCGACTGCCAATCGTCCAATCAGAACTTGGCATCTTTGGACTTTTTGTCCAATCAGAGGCCTCATTACATTCGCATCGCTTACTTCGTGCTGTAGTCTAATAGTCCAAGATCCCTTTTTAATTGAGTGGCGATTCCTGAGATGTTTGCCTTTTTTGTGTCAAAATAATATGTTTGTTATCTTTATTGTTAGACCCGTAGAATTTATATCTGAATTCTAGATTGAGCCATATTACCTCGAAAATTACAATTCAAACTTTACTCTATATAAATAAATAAAGATATAATCTTTTTTCTTACTACTGTATCTGTACTGTTACAGTTGCTATTTTAATAAATAATATATATAATATATATATATATATATATATATATATATATATATATATATATATATATATATATATATATATATATATATATATATATAACAACCGGCATAAACCACAATACCAAGATATATCAAGATACAGGTCAAGATACAGGTTCGGGAGTTCATTGTGTGGCATTTTCTTCACAACAAAAAGGTCAATGAGCAGAGGCCCTCCGGCTGTAAAAGAGCACAAACAATCCTCTGACCTCATTCGAGCTCTACATCTTGCAAGTACAGTGCATGCTAACTCATCTTAGTTTTAGTTTCACTAATTAATTAATTTTAAATTGTTTACATGTATGTGTATATATAGCATAAATATTATATTAGCTGTGCTCTCCATATTTTTGGAAGAGAGCATTGCATTCCAGTCTTTTTGTACTTGACTTACATCAGTTTGAATGTAAGCTTGGTCACAGTCAAACTGATACTGGATACTATTAGGAAACGTTATAGTGAAAAAATGCACCAAATCATTAAGAGAACAACCGAACACATACAAGTAGGAACACCTTTTAACCTAGACCTACCCTTTTATTATACTACAGATATGAAATTCTCTGCATTCCCATCTCTTCTTTATCTTTGTACAAATTCTTTCCTAACAACTCCCTCTTTTTCTTTGTTCTTTCACCAACAGATCAAAACAATGATATAGAGAATAGGTCTTTAACTCATTAATGTTAATGTTGCTCATTTATCTAATTTTGTAGATTAGATCTGTGGCCATTCATAAATTTACTTTTTCCTTATAATTAAATATTTGAAATGGTGCACATTTCTTTATTAAGTAGGTGAGGGTGAATGACTCAAAAATCCTCAGATTCTGTAACTGAAAAGGATCTGAAAATGTATATAAATGACAAAAATAGTAATAAAAATCTCAGTTTTGGTATGCATTTCTGAATTTATGGTTCAGAGGGTTGTGGTTTACTGTATTAGAGGGTCAACACTACAGCACATGGTAGTCTCATTCCTTGATTTTGACGTGACATTTTTTTCTTTTAGTGCAAAAGACAGATTTGCTCAGTGCAGCTTTACGAACTGTGGCTGGACAAAATCAGTATACAAAATGGATCTGAGTTCAGTGAGGAAAGTACGATTATAGTTTGAGCAACCGTCAATCAAACTGGCTACATCTGGTGAGAAAAGAGGCTTAAGCTTGCCTGACCATTTACTCATCCCAGTAAGGAGGGGGCAGGGTATGAAGATAAACTGGCCTAAGAATTATTACAGCTAAATACTGTATAGATTCTTCTCGAAATATTTGTCAAGATGTCTTTTTTTTTCCAAAGACAGACAGATATAATTAAAGAAAGTTGTTTCACAAGGTATAAACATTCTCTCCTGTCAAAACTAGCCATATGTTGTATACACACAGACCATGTCTCGTTATGTACCGAGATCCCGCCTCCTAAATCCTCCCCCTGCTGCTCAGAGACAGACATAATCTTCCATCTTTCAGAGAGGAAAGACAAACACATTGTTCAAAGTGCGGAGCTTTCGAGGAAGATAGGATAACTGAACGCACTTTGTATTTCTACCCCACCGAAACAGAAAAGAAGGAGAGCCGCAAAGTGAGGATTACCCGGAGGCAGACGATAATATGGAAGCATTGATCTGATCAGTCCTCTAAATCACCTACAGTCTTTTTTACCTGGATTTTAACCATGGGACCACTATATGAGGCAGGATGGCAGAAGAGAAGCCGAACCAAAAGTTGTGGGGAATACCAGCACTCCAATGTAAGTAACAGAATATAAACAGGTGCTCATTGTTGGTATACAACTGAAGAATCTATATCGATAAAAGTAGCCTATTTTATTTACACAACAATAGTTAGCATGCCATACCTTTTTTTTACATTTACAGTAGCATAAGTTAAAAAAAAGTAGCATCCATAAGACATGAAAACAGACACTTTGACTTGTAATACGATACTTATGCAAGAAATATAACCCAATACAAGGAAGCCACACCACCGAACCAAGAAGCAGAAGAAAAAGTAATAATAAGGTGAAGTTTCAAATTAGTTAGCACTGATTTGTTTTGTTTTAGAAAAACAGATATGTCTGGGGCACAGCTACGATTTTCCAGGGTTTAGCTTCGGCATTCAAAGCTCCATTATGAAGATTAACAAAATAAATTCTGTAAAATAATTAAAAAGTAGATTTCAGATCAAAAGGAGATTAGTGAAATAAAATAATCTAGAGTAGAAAGTGTAAAAAAAATGGGTGCAATTTTGAAAAGGCACATAAAAATAGCTCAGATAAGGACAGCACAATCAATACAAGAGAGTTTCAAATAACTTGTACTGGGACCTGAGCAGCAGAATAATAAAATAAAATAAATACATTTTTTACATTGTTTTAATACCAATATCCTTTAATATCATATCCTTGTTGGTGCTTTAATACTGTCCAGGTGCAGCAGTGCCTCTGGTGATCCAAGCTTGAGTCCTTACATGCCCTGCTCTCCTCTCTCAGCGCCTCTTGCATCACCTTATCCTAGCAAAACAAGGCAAAATGATAAACAAAAAGCTTTAAAATAATAAATATTAAAATTAATAACAGTTATTTATTATTCAATAATAATAATAATAATAAATAACTTTACAAATAAAAAACGACACTATACAACTATATGTTTTTAGAAGTATTAAAAACAATACAAAGTAAATTAGTTCAGAAAAACTAAGAAAATATTAAAGGAGGAGAGTAAAGATTTTACAACAAATCATGAACCATAAGCATATATGTACAAAATTCAAAAAACAGTAAAAGTAAATGAATCAATTTAGAAAATAATTGGGAAATACATATAAGGAGCAGAGTAAAGGTGTTATTTCTTAAACACATGTAAATACACATTGAGCTACACATTAATTGGTTTAGCTTTATGAAAAGTTAACTAGTTAATTAATAATCAACAAATGATAATTGTTATGGTAATGAAACTTGAGCTGTCAAACTAAATATGGTAGCTGTGATCACCTGCGTGTTTGATGTTATGCTGATTATCTGTTGTTCCCTTTTGTTTTATTTCTGTAGAAGTCTTTTTCTCAGCGCAGACAGTCGGCCCCCTCTGTTATTCTCAGCAGAGCCCTTACAAAGTCAAAACCTGTTGCCAGGTATGATTTTCGAAAACTTAAACTCTGTGTATGTAATGTCTGTTATGTAAACACAAATATCAGACCCCGTCCGTTTTGGTCTCAATGAGCAGTTTGTTTGCCACTTCTGGCACAATGACACAGCCTGCATTTTTGTGCATGCAAGAGGCTCCTGAATATATTTGCATTTCACTGAAAGGAGAGAATGAAGAGATGCTGCAGAACCAGCCTGTGTGCGGTCTCTCAACCAGCATCTGCACGTGTTTGAGAGCGTCAAAGAGTGACAAACAGAAACAAAGTTGACTGCCATGACACAGGCTGACTGAAGAGTGTTTCAGAAATCTATCATTTTTTTTATCTGATGTTCAGCTGTAACACTGGAGCTCATTTCTCAATTAGGCATATCAAGTCAGACGCTTTGATTAATTGCAGACCGATGAATTGAATGTGCTTTCATGCAAAGTTGCAAATATTTAATGGAAGATGTATATTTTGTATATGTTTACTAAAGTTGTCCTCTCAAGTACTGTTTTTTCTCTCTCTCATGTGCGTCAGGGATTGTGCATCTCAGGTTAGTCAGGACATATTTGCCCTGATCCAGTCTCTGCTCAGTCCAACCAGAAAGCTCGTTTGCCAAGGCAATGCAGTGCTGCAGACAGGACTTCAGACCCAGGAGCGATTCCTCATTCTCTTCAATGATCTTCTCATCATCACCAAGGCCAAGTATGGAGGAGAATTAAAATATACAGAAATCATCCACATGCATAAACATTTAGAAATTTGGGTTTGGTAAGATAAAAAATGCACATTTACTTAATCTGTACAGTTATACAGTAGAAATATTATTCATTTTTAAATATCTGTTTCCTATTCTAATACATTTGATTAAATATTTATTCTCGTGATAGCACATCTGAATTTTCAGCAGCCAGTTACACCAGTCTTCAATTTCATATGATCTTTTGAAATCAGCTGATTTGGTGATTATTATTATCGATACTAAAAACAGAGTTGTGCTGCTTTTATTTTGTAGAATCAAAAGTTCAAAAGCTTTTATTTGACAACATTTATTCGAAATAGAAATCTGTTGGAAATGTCTTTGAGGTCACTTTAATTATTCAATTTAATGCGTCCTTCCTTAATAAAATGTCTCCAAATTTCAAATGGTAGTATATGGAGCTACAATGTTAAAGTGGTCTTGGAGTAATTTTGATGTTTTGTTTTTTTTCAGGTCAGTAATGCAGGTGAAGCAGAAGAAGTGTGTGTGTGTGAGTGAGATGTGGACGGCCAGCTGCGTGGATGAGGTGTGTGAGGCCAATACTGTTTCAGAGAGGAGCTTCGTCATGGGCTGGCCAACTTACAACTGTGTGGCTACTTTTAGGTACACACACACACACACACACACACTTACAGTATATACAGCCAATCTAAATGAACCCATTCATTTCACCTCTAAAAATTATGTTTTGTGTGTGTGTACAGCACTTCAGAAGAGAAGGACCGGTGGCTGTCTCTCATTGAAAGGTCAGTTCTTCTAACGTTCTTCTACAATAAACACAGTAAAGAAACAATTCCTCTAATCTACATTTCTCTTTAACCTCGTTTTAATTAGATGTATAAAAGAAGAAAAAGAGAATGACGATCCGAAGATGATTCCTCTGAAGATATTTGCAAAGGATGTTGGGAACTGTGCCTATGTGAGAACTGATTTTGTCAGTATAAAATGATGTACTGTAGATTTGATGTGTAAATTAATGTGACATTCCTAATATCTCTTTAGGCAAAGACTCTTATTATCAGCAACACGGACTGCACCTCTGATGTTATTAGCACAGCACTGCAACAGTTTGGCCTTTCGGTACGTTAAAACTCACTAAACAATCAATGAATGAATGGAAGAACCGCATTACTTATCTTTCATTTAACCAATGAATTGTTTTTGTCTTTGTACTCAGGGTGGAATAAAAGATTACAAGTTGTGGGTATGTTCGAAACAAGACGAAACTCCGTACCCCTTAATTGGTAAGAGTTTATCATATTATCAAAGCAATCAAACATTTAAAGTACTGTAGTATTAGTATCTTTTTTGCTTCACCAGGTCACGAGTTTCCTTATAGCATTAAGATGAGCCACATTCGCCTGCTGCAGCAAGAGGCAGCGACATCAACCCACAGCCAAATGGCGCTTTTGCCAATTGACGCTCACTGTCAGTTCTTCCTGAGGCCCAGTCAAATAAACAGCACTTTTACAGGTGAGACGTGCCTGGTTTCAGAAGTACTACCATACTACTCGTTCACACTCTTTTTTGAGTACGTAAAATTAACATACACTTTACATACTGAAAACTATAATAAAAACAACAAAACAAAAAAAATTATAGATATGATTTGGCTTCAAATCAACCCGTTTCCCAACCCATTTCTTGTGGCACTCAAATCTCATCAATCTCATTCAAACCAACAAACAAACGTTTCCTCTTTTTAATCTCGTTGGCATCTCTTGCACATCATATCTCTCCCAGCAGAACAGAAAAGCAGGAGGAAGAGGATGTCTCTTATTAGCTGGGCGTTTAAACGAAGCTTCAGCATTGAACAGACTGTCCAGTCAGAGTCTTCTGGCCAAACCGTTTCAGCAGCTTCTGGTCATCTGTTTGGTCGACCACTCAGCGATGTGATAAAAGACAGCACCCTGCCATCACCCATTGTGGTATGTACGGAAAATCCCCCCATTTCTTCAAATTATTCATCATTACATTATTATTATAAAAATTTAAATGCCAAATCAAACATTCATATTCCTTCAGGAAAATATATAATAAACATTATTTTGGTTAAAATATGGTAACATCCATTTACAATAATAGTACTGCAGTCGAGTCACCAGTCTTTGTTTGTTGTTGAAAGGACATGCTGAAGTGTTTGTGCCGCGAGGGGGCCGCGACGCGTGGAATACTACGGCGCTCTGCTGGAGTCAAGGCCTGCCGGGAGTTAAGGGAAAAGCTGGATTCTGGCCACTATGAAGAGCCGCTGAGTGGAGAGCCTGTACTTGTTACTGCTTCAGTGTTCAAGGTAGATATTCGGGCATGTGAATTTTTCAAATGTTTTGAGCCTGTAAAAGTAGCAGAGTGTTGTTTCTGAAATGGCTTACGTTGACCAAGAATGATGAAAAATACGGAAACATCATGAAGTGACACTTTTCTATTTGAATATATTTTTGTAATGCGAAGATGAATGAAGTTGAAGTGTTACATTATCATTATCCGAAATGTATATGTTTTTGTAACGTTGTACATTTCTCTGCTGTCACGCTATTGAACGGTAACGTAAGAACCAACGCTGATTGTATCACGACGAGTCTCTGTTCTCATATCTGTGTTTTTGATTGGTAGGAATTCTTACGCAATATCCCGGGCAGTCTGCTGTGTGAGGAGCTCTATGAGCAATGGCTCCAAGCAGTGGAGCAGGACGGTGAAAGAAATGGACAAACGATGGAGAGAAACCTGCTGCAGGAAGTTCAGAGGTAACGTGCCAGTAACGCTCTGATTAGTTTAGTTTAGTTAGTAAAGAAGGATAAATCCTTGATAATGATGGATCAAGGCTATGATATTACTGCACACCTTAAGCAGATTTAGGTTTGGCAGCCAATTTCCTTTAGCTTCGTGGGTTGTATAATCGTGAAGACGGTTAACTTGTACGAGTTAATTCTGCCCACATTCGCAGGCTTGTTGAGCGTTTACCTAAAGAAAATCTCCTGCTGCTGAGACACATGATAGCGATGCTGCACCACATCCAGCTCAATGCTGAGCACAACCAGATGACCTCGTTTAACCTGGCTGTGTGTATAGCACCTAGCTGTCTGTGGAATCACACACTACCGTTTAATGAAAAAGATGCCAAAAAGGTAAGCACTCGTGTTTTATTATTACAAGATTATTAACTTATCATTGGCATTGCTCTCCAAAGAACATGAAAATGGCAGTAGGAATGGAAATGTAACAGACATATGTAAGGAAATGTAAATGTAATTGACAATGTAATCTGTACACAGGTGTGTGACCTTGTGCGTGTCTTGATTGACAACTGCTGTGCGTTGTTTGGGGATGAAATTATAACCCTCTTAAAGGATTTGACTGAAGACAATAGAAGCAACCGCGGATCAGGTTACTATAAATACAGACTTAATTCACAACCACGTACTGCACACACCAATACAAAACAACGCTGTATAATATTTTGCCAGCCTGAAATATCTCATTTAACTGATTAATCACATCCAAGATAAAAGTTTTTCTGTACATTATATGTATGTGTGTACTGTGTATATTTATTATGTATATATACATATGCATACACACATACACATTCATATATTTAAAAAAATGTGTTAATTTAACATATTCATACATATAATACTAATTATATAATTATATATATATACACAGTAGTCATAAAGGTTGTCCTGAAACCAAAACAATACCTGTTTTTGTCTTAGAATTAACATTATTTCACATTATTACACACACACAAGTGTTGCCCAGCACAAAAAATCCTATAATTATAGTTATAAATATTTCTAGAATTATTTCCTGTTTAGCACTTCATAATATGTCTGTGTGTGTATATATATATATATATATATATATATATATATATATATATATATATAATGTGTGTGTTGCCCAGCACTAAATAATGTTGAAGTTATTAGTGCAATTAATGTTTTTTTAATTTTCTGTTTTAAATATTTATACTTATTCTGTTTTTAGTACATTAAGCACTTCACAATATTTTTTCCTTTGGTAGTTAATTTAATTAGCTACCAAGTCAACATTTATAATTTTCATTTAAGTTTTGCATTGTTATCCCATATTTATATTTAATTTTTATTAAACATTTACTATATTTAATAATGTAATGACATACTTTTACACGATTTCTTTTACTATGTTTTCAATATTTATATATTCCTTTATCTCTTCCTGCTTCTAGTTGGGTCACTGCAGCAGATGTCAGATTCGGGTTATGAGAGTCTAAAGAATGAGGTGAATACTGATACAGAGGACATTTCTAAGACCCGTCCTCTTAAAGACAGTCGTAGTATGGACTCTCTCATGTCACTGAGCGATTGTGACCTCGACTGTCCAGAAAACGACTTGCTGTCTTCCAGCCCGCTGGCACAAATCAGAAACTGTACATCCACAGAGAGTCCACTCCGATCCCTTAAATTGCACAGACACTCCATCTCAACCATTGCTTTGACTTCTCATGAGCAGGAACTTATCGTAGAAAATGGAAAATATGAAGAGTTTAAGAAACCTGATGAGGTCAATGATAACGTGTTTTTGGAACAGAGCTTTGAACAATTGGATTTTATGAGAGAAAAACAAACTCCACCAACCTCTAACGTATCATCGCCATTAACTTCACCAACAAACTCACCCGTGAGTCCATTTTCTCTGCCCACCCGAAAGACCCTTCATTCTCCTCAGGATTCTCCAGCCAAGGTTGATTTACTCACTCAAAATGGCACAGATTACCAACAATCAAACAGCTCGCCCAGTGAGAAGTTATCTTCACCAAATAATCAGAGGAACGTAGCTGATATTGAAGGGGGTTTGCCGCCTAAAGTGCCCAAAAATCCTCCTTATCAGCAGGCCTTACAAAAGCGCAACAGAAAACCAATCTCACTGACTCCCACTCAAACGCCTTTACATAAGGGAAAAGGCCTTTTCTTCAAGGGGCCCCGGAGCCCCACGCACAGTCCTTTAGGAGACCCCAAGGTTTCCCCTGACCCTCAGACCATCAGGTTCACCTGTCAATCCAGGACCAAAGAAGAGGTCCAGCTGCCACACAGCGTGTTTTATGGACAGAGCTGCAAGTTAACGGTGCACAAAATCAGGGGACAGAATGCAGTTTTGAAGTCTACCAAACTTTCTGGGCAGCATTTGAAGTTCAAAGCACTTGATTTGCACCCCTGCTCTGGAAAAATAGCGAGAGACTACTTTATGGATGCTACCTTTGGAGAGAAGCAAGCTGTTGGGAAAGGCCAAAAGCTCAGCTGTTGCAGTAGCAGCCAGTGGATTGTGTAAAGCCATTTCAAAAACAGCACACTGGTAGACCATTAATGATAATCATGTTCAGGTTCTTATAATTAACAATTACATTCTCCAGATTACAGTATTATTACATTTTTAGGAAAAGCTATTAATACTTGCAGTTTAAGCTTTATGATGCATTTTTTTTGTAAATATTTACAAGCATTAGCATATTATGCATGACATTTTATTGTACCTACGTTAACTTTTCTCACTTTTTTTCTCCTTATGCATATCAAACTGAAGCATTTAAAACATTCACAAACAGCACACACTTAATACCTACACTACAAATGTACTTTGTCATGGTTACATACAGTAAGGATATTAGGGCTGTCACGATTCCTTGAGTACTCAAAAATCAATACCTTTTGCCCTTGTTGATTAACCAGCAACATACCAGACGACTTCAACATTTTAAGTTTAAACCCTTCCTTTGAGTTTGCATGTTTTGATGTCCATATACGCATTCAAGAAATTACCGTGGCTTAAGCATTTTTTAAGCGGGCATTTTCTTTAAATGTTTGTTCAATATTTAAACAAAGATCAGGCAGTTGATATAATCTGATATAGCCTAATACATCATGTACATGGATGATTACCTGTTTTATATATTTCATTTGAACCAATTATTATTGCCTCATTTTTATTATGCGTGTTTTAAAGAATTTTAAAGTGTATTCTTTGCTTGGATCCATTTTTGTTATCCAATCTGATTATCATCAGAAAAAAATTCTGATTACTCGATTACCAAAATAATTGTTAATGACAGCCCTAAGGGATATAAGTTACCCACTGTTATTTTGATTCTGTAAGACGGATGATTTGTGAGTATTGTTATGCCTTTTTGTAAACATAGCCAAACCTTTTTGTAAATGTATACAAAACTGTTTGATGGGCAAAAATTGATTTATAATTACAATATTTTACAGCACTTTAAACAAACAATGCTATTCAATACAGCGCTACACCATTTAATTTGAATTGATCATGTTTTGTACCAGAAATCTTATTAAAACTAGTAATCCCTCTTGTGTGCCCTACTTTATTTTTCGCGTTCTTGCAAACATATTTCAGCCGAGTACTTTACGTTCTCACTGTGCTTACGTTAACATTTTTAATGCATGAATATCACAGACATATCAGCAAAGCATCTTCTAATGTAATGAATCACATATTGTTTGGAGGATGAAGTTTCCGCTTTCAAATGCCAAAAACAAACAAATAATGCAACTTAAAAAGTTAAACATAATATTTATTGAAATAAATCAGTTACAGTTAATTCCGCATTCAAAAATGTATAACAAGATGCTCCCACCTCTCATTGTGACACAAAGAATTGCAGAATCTGCACAATTAAAAAATTGCAAATCACCAAAATTATGAAAACTACTTACGTCAACATGTAAATAATATTAAACGATAAATGTTATCATTTATATTTTAGTTTTCTATTAAAATAGTACGTATTAAAATACCTGTTATTAAAGATA